>NC_069384.1:73153071-73494685 GCF_027475565.1 Acinonyx jubatus | reverse complement strand
TTTTCCTTTTACTGTACCTGTTACAGAACTTTATCCAGATGCCCAGGTACTTGGCTTCCACATTTTCTGTAAACCTACAGCTCCCTCCTGGATGACATCTTTTCACACCCACCCTAGTCCCTGTGAACCATCAAGCTGGGCCGCTGCTAACCGGTCCCCGGGCTTCTTCACTCTCAGGCAGCCCAGATCTACATGTGAGGAGTCAGCGATCCGACCGCCAGCCCCTAGGCTCTCCTTGGCTCCCAGGCCATAACCAGGCGCTGAATGGGACTGGCCCATGGGTCCCGGGCCTGAGGCTCCACATCTAAAGTGGGAGGCCAAGAATCAGGCACATGTGTTTTTCAAGCTTGACGGCACATTAGAACCACCTGGAAAACTTTGAAACTATTAAGAAGCCTGAGCTAGGGGCACCTGGGTGGCTCAGTCAGTTGAGCATCTCATTTTGCCTCAGGTCATGATTTCATGGTTCATGAGTTCGAGTCCCATGTCAGGCTCTGTGCTGACAGCTAAGAGCCTGGAGCCTGCTTCGGATTCTGTGTCTCCCACCCTCTCTGCCCCTCCCCCACTTATGCTCTGTCTCTCTCTCTCTCTCTCTCTCTCAAAAATAAAGCATAAAACGTTTTTAATAAATAAATAAGTGAAAGCACTACCAGTCACCCAAAGCCCCCACCCCCATGTTCCTTCAGTTTCTCCTCCCCAGGCTAGTAACACTCTTCTGATCTCTAACACCATATATTTCTTCTGCCTGTATTTGATATTGTCTGCAAATGGAATTGTGGAGTATGCTCTCTTCATGTCTAACTCTTTTGATTCAATATTTTATTTGTAAGATTCACCCATAGGGGTGCCTGGTTGGCTCAGTTGGTTAAGCATCCAATTCGATTTCTGCTCAGGTCATGATCTCAGGTTCATAGGATCGAGCCCCACATCGGGCTCCGTGCTGGCAGTGTGGAGCCTGCTTGGGATTCTTTCTCCTTCCCTCTCTACCCCTCCTCTGCTCTCTCTCAAAATAAATAAATAAACTTAAAAAAACAGATTCATCCAGGTTGTTTGGGGGAGCTGCTGTTCATTTGTTTTCATTGCTATAGAGTATTCCATTGTCTGTACTCATATATATATCCTCTATTCTTTTTTTAAAACTTTTTTTCAATATATGAAATTTATTGTCAAATTGGTTTCCATACAACACCCAGTGCTCATCCCAAAAGGTGCCCTCCTCAATACCCATCACCCACCCTCCCCACGCTCCCACCCCCCATCAACCCTCAATTTGTTCTCAGTTTTTCAGAGTCTCTTATGCTTTGGCTCTCTCCCACTCTAACCTCTTTTTTTTTTTTTTCCTTCCTCTCCCCCATGGGTTTCTGTTAAGTTTCTCAGGATCCACATAAGAGTGAAAACATATGGTATCTGTCTTTCTCTGTATGGCTTATTTCACTTAGCATCACACTCTCCAGTTCCATCCACGTTGCTACAAAGGGCCATATTTCATTCTTTCTCATTGCCACATAGTACTCCATTGTGTATATAAACCACAATTTCTTGATCCATTCATCAGTTGATGGACATTTAGGCTCTTTCCATAATTTGGCTATTGTTTTTAAAACTTTTTTTAACATTTATTTATTTTTGAGAGACAGAGAGACACAGCACAAGTGGGGGAGGGGCAGAGAATGAGAGAGTCAGAATTGGAAGCAAGCTCCAGGCTCCGAACTGTCAGCACAGAGCCCGACATGAGGCTCGAACCCACGAAGTGTCAGATCATGACCTGAGCTGAAGTCGGATGCTTAACCGACTGAGCCACCCAGGCGCCCCTAACTCTTCTATTCTTGATAAACATGTGGATTGTTTGCAGTCTTTAGCTCTCACAAGTAATGCTGCCGTGAACATTCTTGTGCATGTTTCTTCGGCACACACATGCATGCATTTCTGTTGAGTATGTATCTAGGAGAGGCATAGCTAAGAGATGCATATGCTCAGCCTCAGTGGGTCATAGCAAACGGTTTCTAAAACATTTGTGCCACGCTGGTGTTTGCAAAAAGTTCCCTGGGTGATTCTAGTGAGTGGCTTAGGCTGGACAATCCCACCCAAGGCTTGCTAAAGAGTGGCCAAACCATTACCCTGAAACCCCTCCTGCATCATCCCCTGATGAGAGGACATGGGAGAGGCCATCACAGTTCCAGGGGAGAGGCTTGTCCTTCTCTGCCCTGGAGGGGCGGGAGTCAGGTGCCACATGCAACTGTGAAGCCAAGTGAGGTGGGGGCTTTCTTAGACATTGGTGTGTCTTCAGGCAAGGACGACTGACATGTCAGTCCTCTGCTACCTGCTTGCTGAGAATTCAATGGCCACCACCATCCAAACGGTGAGAGAATTCTTGGGAGCACTTAACGCACATCCCCTGAAGGAAAGGGTTACATGTGAGCATAGGGACAGCGCCCACTTCTTGTCTGGCTGGGGGACTGGGTGGGATCAACAGCGATTAGGCAAGACTGTGGGCCTGTGCCTGCAAATGGAAAGACAGACACCTCCCACCAGTTGCCTGCAGCTTTCTGAGTGTGCACCTTTGCAATCCCTGCTCCCAAGCAGCAAGCACAGAGCAGAGGAAGTTCAGCAGCCACAGGGCTGTCCAGTGGCTGGGAAGTGAGGGAGGCCCATCACACAGAGGGAGCTGGGGGTGCAGACTGCCAGCAGGGCCCTGGTCTGAGGGACGCTCTGTAGCAGCAGAGACCAACGTGAGATTGGATACCACATTCACCCTTTCTTTTTTTTTTAAAATTTTTTTTAACTTTTATTTATTTTTGAGACAGAGAGAGACAGAGCATGAACTGGGGAGGAGCAGAGAGAGAGGGAGACACAGAATCTGAAACAGGCTCCAGGCTCTGAGCTGTCAGCACAGAGCCCGACGCGGGGCTCGAACTCACAGACAGTGAGATCATGACCTGAGCTGAAGTCGGACGCCCAACCGACTGAGCCACCCAGACGCCCCCACATTCACCCTTTCTAGAGAGATGGCCATTATGGTGGAGGCCGCCAACAACTTAAAGACCCAGAGTGAGGTCAGGGACAGCTTCCTTACCAAGAGGCCAGAAACACAAAATGACCTCCACCTCCCTTGGTCTTCCTTCCTGCTCCATTTCATAAAGAGAAGGCCAGGCGGCAAGAGGATGGCAAGAACTGGTTTGCACCTTCCCCACACAAATCCGTCCCAGTGGAAGGACAGCCTGTGCTGAGGGACAGGGCTCTGAACCAGACAGGAGATTGAGGAGTTAAAGGAAATTTGGCTGCAATTTTTTTTTTTTTTTTTACATAAAAGTCATATAACATAAAATTCACCATTTTAGGTCTTCGGTGTACGATTCAGCGGCTTTTAGTACATTTACTTGACTGAGATTTAATTAACTGGAAAGGATGAAGCCTGTCCAAGATGCCATTAAGGGCGAGGAGGAAAAGCAGAGATTTTTTTTCCCCGGTTAGAGGGAATGAAGAACAATTTTATGACAACTCTACAAACCTGTATTAACACTGGGTCTCTCCATTCATATATCCCACCAGGGACTCAAACTCATTGTGCTCCAGAGTAAATGCACAGCTTATTCCTCTACTCCCCCCACCTGGTGAGAAAATAAAAGAAGCCAACTTCTTTTTTTAAGATTCTTTAAAACAATTTTTTTTTAATGCTGATTTATTTTTGGGGGGAGAGAGAGAGAGAGAGAGAGAGAGCAAGTGGGGGAGGGGCAGAGAGAGAGGGAGACACGGAATCCGAAGCAGGCTCCAGGCTCTGAGCTGTCAGCACAGAGCCCGACATGGGGCTCGAACTCGAACTCACGGACTATGAGATCATGACCTGAGCTGAAGTCGGATGCTTAACCGACTGAGCCAGCCAGGCACCCCTAAAAATGCTCAGTAACTTTTTATAGTGATTACCTGTTGAAATGATGGTACTTTGGAACCATTGGGTTCAATAAAATATATTATTACAAAGTGAATTCTACCTGTTACTTTTTCCTGTTTTAAATGTTGCTACTAGAAAAGTTAAAATTACGGGGCACCTGCGTGGCTCGGTTGGTTAAGCATCGGATTCTTGATTTCAGCTCAGGTCATGATCTCACAGGTTCGTGAGTTTGAGCCCAGCCTCAGGCTCCTTGCCCTGACAGTGCAGATCCTGCTTGGAATTCTCTCTCTCTACGTCTCTCTCTGCACACTCTCATTCAAAATAAATAAATAAACCTAAAGGAAAGGAAAGTTTTAAATCACATGCATGGCTCACATTGCATTTCTTTTGCACATCACTGCTCTAGAGCATTACTCTAGAGCTCAATGGATGGGCAGAATGTCAGTGAACATTTGTTGAATGAATGAAAGAAGGAAGCCAAAGTGATCTGAGAGCAAATCTCATGTTACTCACCTGCTGAAAACCCTTTATTGGTTCCTCATTTTTGGCTAGACCAGGTTTTTGTTTTATGACCTGACATGTGAAGCTGTCATGTCAGGACCTGCCGGTCCCACTGGTTTCATTACCTGCTTTTCCCCACCCATGATATACTATCTTTGCACATGGGTCTCCCTCTGTTGGGCTGCCCCTCTTCCACCGTGTCAACTGGTAAGTTCCTAGGCATTTTTCTTTTTGTTTTTCTTTTTAATTTTTTTAAAATATAATTTATTATCAAGTTAGCTAACATGCAGTGTATACAGTGTGCTCTTGGTTTCGGGGGTAGATTCCCGTGATTCATCGCTTACATACAACACCCAGTACTCATCCCGACAAGTGCCCTTCTCAATGCCCATCACCCATTTTCTCCTCTCCCTCCACCCCCCCATCTTCCCTCAGTTTGTTCTGTGTATTTAAGAGTGTCTAATGGTTTGCCTCCCTCTCTGTCTTTTGTGAAGTTTCTCAAATTTCACATATGAGTGAAAACTTACAGTATCTTTCTCTGACTTATGTCACTTAGCATAATACCCTCCAGTTCCATCCATGTTGTTGCAAATGGAAGGGTTTCATTCTTTCTCATTGCCAAGTAGTATTCCACTGTATATATAAACCACATCTTCTTTATCCATTCATCAGTTGATGGACATTTAGGCTTTTTCCATACTTTGGCTATTGTTGAAAGCGCTGCTATAAATATTGGGGTACATGTGCCCCTGTGCATGAGCACTCCTGTATCCTTTGGACAAATTCCTAGTAGTGCTTTTGCTGGGTCATAGGGTGGTTCTGTTTAATTTTTTGAGGAACCTCCCCACTGTTTTCCAGAGTGGCTGCACCAGTTTGCATTCCCACCAACAGTGCAAGAGGGTTCCCGTTTCTCCACATCCTCACCAGCATCTGTTGTTTCCTGAGTTGTTAATTTTAGCCACTCTGACCGGTGTGAGGTGGTATCTCAGTGTGGTTTTGATTTGTATTTCCTTGATGATGAGTGATGTTAAGCATCTTTTCATGTGTCTGTTGGCCTTCTGGATGTCTTCTTTGGAAAAGTGTCTATTCGTGCCTTCTGCCCATTTCTTCACTGGATTATTTGTGTTTCAGGTGTTGAGTTTGGTAAGTTCTTTTTAGATTTTGGATACTAACCCTTTACCAATATGTCATTTTCCTAGGCATTTTTCAAGGCACAATTCAATGTCATCCTTTCAGAAAATCCTTCCCTACCTATAGGCAGAACCACCTCATCTCCTGGCAGAGGGACCAGTCCACTGTGAGGCTCATTCTTCTTGTGTTGAATCCCATCAGATCACTGCCTCGTGTGTGCATCTTTACAGTCTATCAGGGCTCCCTGAAGCTGAGCAGGTTTGTGTCCTGTTGGTCCTTTACTCTTCACACCTAACATAGTCTGTGGGTTGACTGGTTTTAGCTGCTGTGTGGTTCTTACTTGGGGTTTGGTTATTGTCAGGTGGAAGCCAGGACTGGGACCATCTGAAGAGTCGTCTGGGCTGGGTGTCAGAGATGGCTTCTTCACCCCCATGCTTGGTGCCTCAACGGGGGTGGCTGAAAGAACTGGGCCCTGGCTAGACAGTCCTCTCCATGTGACTAGTTCAGAGTCCTCATAGCGTGATGATCTCAGGATAACTGGACTTCTGGCATGCAGGGCCTTTCCTCAGAGTGAGTGTTCCCCCAGACCCAGGCCACAACTGCAAGGCTTCCTACAACATGCCACAAAAGTCAAGCAACATCATCTCTGCTGCGTGCAGTTGCCCTCGGGTTAGCCACGGGGCAGTGTGGATTCAAGAGGAAGGGAATTCTCCTGGCCTTGGACGTGCGCAGTTCATTTGGAGACCATCTTTGAGGACCAACTGCCACACGTCTACTCTGAAACTTAAACCAGGAGAGACAAATGAAACCCAGATACCTTGAGGATCTCCGAAAACGACACTGGGCAAAAATCAATACTTAATGAAAGGATAGATGTTTAAAGAAAATACTTTCAGTAGGGCTTTGGGCCTCAGCTGTTTATCATATTCTACACCATATACCACACAAGTCATCAGGGAAAACCTCCAACACTTTGGAGCAAACATTTGTGAGTCTTTACGAAAGCCAGCACGCTTAAGAGTATTAGAGCATTCAATCAATTGGAGATAATCCATAGGAAACTTTTGCTTATTTGCTCATAGGAAACTTCACCCCCCCCCCCCCCCCAATCAGGCACTTACAGCCTTTGGTACAGAGTATAAGAACGTTCAGCTCTATTATTTACAGCAAAAAATTCAGAGACAACTTTGATATCCAGTGTAACCATATGGGGGACCATTATACAAGCATTAAACACTGCTTAACGAATTTTAATGGCAAAAGTGAAAAATTCATATGCAAAACGATGCAAAAAAGATTCTAATTATGTTTTAAAATGTGCATGCAGAAAAAAAAGACTAGAAAGGTAGTCATCAAGATTCCAGCAGTGACTAGAGCCACCTAGCAGAGTCATGGAAGTGTTTTAAAGTTTTCTTCTTGTGTTTTCCATGTTCTGCAAGTTTCATACAGGGAGCACCTACTATTTTTATAATCAGGAAAAAAAGTAAGAGTAAAATGAAACTCCACCGGGAAGGTAGGGCTGCAACACGGCTCTGCGTTTCCCCATGTCCTTTTATCCCAGCTCTTCCAGAGATCCGGATAATTATCCCTGAAAATAGTATCAGTATGATCCCCTCGAGGCCTTATCAGCTACTACGTTAGAGCCGTATGGTTGTGCGTGTTACTTAGGGGGTTGGACAATAAGATTACGCCTGTAAAGCTTCAGGATTTACAAGCACTTTCTTATATCCTACCTGAGCCTTGCAGAAGTCTGATGACCGAAACAAACGCAATCTCTTCATCACCATTTGGCCCATGAGAAAACAGAGATTCAGCAAGGTAAGGTCGCACACCAGCCCAGGGTCACACAGACAGTCAGGATTCAAAGCCAGGTCTTCAGGCTTTACACCTGTGGCCCTCATTGCCAAATCGGGGTTCCTTTTCTATGTGGAATGTACACTCCCACCCTGTGATAAAATTCCAGCCTCTTGAGACCACATATGTTAAGGCGAACCTCTTTTCCTCATTTCCGTATTCCAAGGATCTTCGAGGCAGCTCTAATGTCTCCCCTGAGTCGGGCACAGCTTGGGTTCTGTCTGCTTTTGCTCAAGTGGCATCGCTTGGGGGCCACCCACCGTTTTAGAATCTTAGAATTTCAGAACTGGAAAAGATCTTTAAAGGTCATTCGGCCCAAGCAGCTCCTGCCAGCCTTTTACAGACACCATCTCATCTGAAAGCTATGTCCTTCCACAGTATTCCCAAGGGGGTGCCTGAGGCCGGGACAGGGTGATAAAGGTGCCCTTTCCCCTATTGAGCCACCAGACATCTGCCAGGTTACCTTAATTCAAAGGGGAATGTCAAGGCTACAAAGTGCAAAGCAGAGTGACTCAGCCCTCTAACAGGGACATGGTGGAAATATCTGAGGGCTCCAAAAGGAAAGAAAACCAAAGGCCAAACTCACATACAGAGAAAGCCAACTTAGAATAAATCGCACAGGCCAAGAAAAAACCCATGGGAAAAAGAAAAGAAAAAAAAAATCTCTCTCCCGAGAGAGCTCTATTGTGTGTGCTCTGGGTCAAAAGAGCCTCACTGTGCAAAGGGGCTCCCCCACCTGCTGGGACTCTCCAGAATGACTTCTTTTTCTTCTGTCTGGGTTCAGCAAACTTCCTGTTTCCTCTATCCCAGGCCAGTGAGCCCCTACTGCACCGGTCAGCGAGGGCGATGCGGCTTGGCGGCCGTGGTGGCTGCTCGCTGGGCACTGGCACGAAGTGACTCAGTAAATACCACAGCTTTGATAATTTCTTGCTTCACTAGTCTCTTGGGATTCTTTCCATCTGCGTTGAGAGAAGGAAGTTGCACTTCCCTCTGCCCACAAATTCAGATGCTTTTATTCTGTTGAGGACTTATATAGATGGGTGCCTATTTCTAACACCAAGTAATATATTTTAAACAGGTGGCGAGCAAAATTTCTAAAAAAGAAAGTCCTTCCCCACCCTCCCCCCACCCTCCAGGAAAGCTTTGTTAATATAGACTTTTAGAAAGCAAAACTTCCTTCGGGTTTAAATGGAAACACTTTAGGGGCTCCTGGGTGGCTCAGTCGGTTATGCATCCGACTTTGGCTCAGGTCATGATCTCGCGGTTTGTGAGTTTGAGCCCCGTGTTGGGCTCTCTGCCGACAGCTCAGAGCCTGGAGCCTGCTTTTAGATTCTGTGTCTCCCTCTCTCTCTCTGCTCCTCCCCTGCTTGCACTCTGTTTCTCTCTCTCTCAAAAATAAATAAACATTTTTTTAAAAGATTTGAAATGGAAACACTTTATGTTAGAGTCCCTTTTGACCAGAATGGCTTATACATACGAACAACTATTAAGCATAAAAAAATCCCACAATTGTTTTCTCCTCCAAACAAAATTCTTTTGTGTTCATAAATGTGTTCACCGTGTCCATTAGGGAGCTTGCAAAGAGATCCACTGAGGCCATATCTCTTTGTTTCTGGGATTCCATGTCATCATTTCATGTATCAAAAGTAATTCTCATTAGATATATGTATCAAAGAACTGTAAACCTCGGTCCTCAGAAGTTACTTCACTCCACCCAGCTGATGTCAGAATCTTTCTCAGGCTGTCTTGAATCAACTGTATGTCAGGTTGGTGCATGCTAAGAATTTGGATGACATTCACGTTTAATTGTCCCAACAACTTGCATGAGAGATGTGTAATCTCCAACTTCAAACGGTGAACCCAAGTTAAGAGAGGTCAAGAAATCTATCCAAGGTCACAGAGCTACTTGATAGGAGAGCAGGACAGAAAGGCTCCTGAGTTCTTCTCCATCAGGGGGTCATTCACCACTGCTCCAAGCCTGCACTGGCCACAAACTCATCTCCCTAGGCAACCCAATTCCACTTTGAGGCTGTTTCTGTCATTTTATTTATTATTATTTTTTTTTAACTTTTATTCATTTCTGAGAGAGAGAGAGGCAGAGCATGGCGGGGGGGTTGGGGTGCAGAGAAAGAGGGAGTCACAGAATCCGAAGCGGGCTCCAGGCTCCAAGCTGTCAGCACAGAGCCTAGATCATGGCCTGAGCCGAAGTTGGACGCTTAACCGACTGAGCCACCCAGGCACCCCTGTTTCTGTCATTTTAGAGAGTTCTTCCTTGTACTGACCTGAAGCCTGCCTCCTCGTACCTCCTTGTGGCTGAAGCCACACCTGGGGCCAGAGGCAGAGCTATCACTGGGGATGTCATGCAAAGGGCATTCTAGGAGATGTAAACGGGTGCTCCACTTACTGGGAAGTATTGTTTCCAAACTCTGAGTCAGAAGAAGTTGAGTGGGCACACAAGGAAGTGTTATCCCAGGGCAGTGTTATGGCAAGCCCACAGCTTCTGCACTGCCAAGGACAAGGAACTCTGGGTCTTGAGAAATATTGGGGGATGGTGAATACAGGAGGGGAAGCAGACAGTAGACCGTGACTCCCATGCCACAGGCTCCTTCATAGGAAGACTGTCAGCTCAGGAGGGAGACACACACTCTGATTAGATACAAGCTCAATTTCCCACTGTGTATCTGTCTGTGAGCCATCCTCGGGTTCTTGGATGGCAGTGGCCTGGAAATACAGGCCGACAGAGGTTGTGATTCTAGAAGGGCTGTGAGAAGACCTCCCCAAGTTCCCCAGCCATGTATGCACTCTGCCTGCGCAGCCCTTTGTATGCATCTCTTTACCACGTTGTCTCAGCGCGAGGTGTTTGCTTTAGTCTCCCATCTAGACTGCGACCTTGTAGTGCAGGGGTTAACAAACCACGGCTCACAGGCAAAATCTGTCCCTCCGTCTGCTTTTGTAAATAAAGTTTCACTGAAACACAGTCACGTCCATTCACTTGGGTATTGTCTGTAGCTGCTTTCTCAACAATCGCAGAGTGGAGCAGTTGTAACAGAGGCTCTATGGGCCACAAGGCCTAAAATATTCACTATTTGTCCCTTAACAGAAAATTTTGCCGAATATTCCAGAGAGCTAGGGCAGGGTCTTGTTCATCTCCGTATCCCCCAAAGTTCTGGCCATCATTTCTTTATATGTAAAATAGCAACTATACCTTTGTCACAGAGATATAGTGAAATACAAAGGAGATATCATATTTAGGGCTAATACATGTGGCATAGGACAGATACTCGATAAATATTTAGTGAACAAGTGAAGGAAGTAGAAGGTCAATCCACCCCAAGTGAAATAATGGATGTGAAAACACTTCCCACACCATGAAATGCCCTGTAAGAGCATGGTGGATTACCATCACTGATGTCAAACACAGGAATGTTCTGAAGCAAAGCCTGCCCTCCCCCTCAGGCTTCCCGAATCCTGATTTTATGAGTAAAAGCTCACCGTCTTCATTTAGCTTGATTCATATTTTTATGTAGCTCCTCTCCAACCCCCTCTTTTGACATCTCCCTCTTAAGTACTAATCCTTATGTTAGATCTGGAGTTTCTTAAATAAGAGCTACCAAATATTGACAGCTGTGTGGTGTTTGTACCAGACCGGACTAGCTAAGCTCAAACGACATTTCCCAGATCTCCCTTCCTTGCATGGCCCTCCTTCTAGTTGGCCATACAACTAGCATAAGAGAAATTGGCATGAGACTCGGAAGGCAGAGTGAGGGAACAATCATTCCACTTGAAGATCTCTGTAGGACCTCCAGTGACATTACAGGGCACTCCCTTGTTGTGGAAAAGGACCCCATTCTGCAGCCTTGCGAGCTCCTGCTGAGTCTTGCGTCAGGCATGTGGGCAACTCCATGCTGGGTGGCATGTAGGCCACCCACATTGTCAGGGTTAGATGTGGGGAGAGACAGTCATGGGTCCCACGTTGTCCTTGCTCTGTCCTGCTTCAGATCCGGCTTGTCTTCCTGACTGGCTGCCTTGTGGCAACTTCAGAACCACCAAGAGACACAGAGACAAGAGTCTCCCCCCAAATTCTTCACCAGTTGCCCTTTGTCACCCTTGATTAGTAACTTCTCTCTTCCAGACCCTTACTTCCACAGCTTCTCTCACAATTATATAAAGTCTAGTCCCTACAAGAAATCCTGTGTTTTGTGTGTTTTTTTAAATTTTTTTAAATGTTTCTTTATTTTTGAGAGAGACAGAGACAGAGAGAAAAAGAGAGACAGACAGAGAGAGAGAGAGAGAGAATGAGCAGGTAAGGGGCAGAGAGAGAGAGAGAGACACAGAATTTGAAGCAGGCTCTAGGCTCCGAGCTGTCAGCACAGAGCCCGACACGGGGCTCGAACTCATGGCCCATGAGATCATGACCTGAACTGAAGTCAGACACTTAACCGACTGAGCCACCCAGGTGCTCCAGAAATCCTTTATTTTGGATCATTGAGAGTAGCTTTGCCTCCCTGATCAAAGTATGAGGAAGGGAGTCTAAAGCCTGGGTTCTCTGAATTGGTCCTGGCATTGTTTTCTAGAATGCTTACGAGCATCTCTGCTCTGATTATATTTAAAGGCATTAATGATCCTGATACCAGTGATAAAGGGGACACTGGTAGTGCACGGTAGGCAGTGGCAAAATAGCTACTTAAATTCTCACCTATAATACTTATAAGTGCCTATAGAAAGCAAGGCCTTGGGTGTCCAAGTAGTTGCTGCCATAGAACATTTTAGTGAAAATAAGGAGGAAAAAGGGATCAGTAGGTAGCTTCTAAGTGTGCCGGATAACATGGAGAAAGAAAATTATGATCTTGGGGTGCCTGAGTGGCTCAGTCATTTAAGCGTCCGACTTAGGCTCAGGTCATGATCTCACAGTTCGTGAGTTTGAGCCCCGCGTCAGGCTCTGGGCTGATGGCTCAGAGCCTGGAGCCCACTTCGGATTCTGTGTCTCCTTCTGTCTGCCCCTCCGCTGCTTGTACTCTGTCTCTCACATTGTCTCAAAAATAAATAAACATTAAAAGAAAGAAGAAAGAAGAAAGAAAGAAAGAAAGAAGAAAGAAAGAAAGAAAGAAAGAAAGAAAGAAAGAAAGAAAGAAAGAAAGAAAGAAAGAAAATTATGATCTTAGGACTTTGAGTTCCCAGCTCTAGGTCTGGCTAAAGAAAGCCCATAGCTCCTACAGCTACAAGGCCAAGATTTCTCAAAATCAAATTCAAAGTCTAATCTTGGGCTTCATAATGCGAATGGCATTGAGACCTCCTAGGATCTCTTTTGTTAAGGTTAGCATACTGACTGGGAAGAAGTAGGACCCTAAAGATTGGGATATAGAAAGATTCCGATGAAGCTGAGGGCTTGAGGTCAGAATTTTGCTGAGCCTTCTGTGCTGAGAGGCAGTACTTCCTCCCAAAACGAAGGGCAGTGTCTCTCCTCTTCTGAAGAAACCTTCATTGGACCTGAACCAGGATCAAGGACCTAAGACACCTTGTGGAAAACTACAGGTTCTCCTCGGGACCTGTCGCCACCCCTCTTAGTGCTTCTAGACTTATCCCTAGGGTTTCAACAGGTCCCAGGATTATGGATTAAAGTGTGAGTCGTGTGAATATGTCACATACCACAAAGAATTGCCACTTTATATTCATAGAAACGTGAGGAACAAGTTTAGAAATGGATCTTGTTGATGTTGAATCTGGGTGGAAGGAATATGATGCTGGATCCGGTGAAATATATCAATATAGGTACACTGAGCGGAGATTCTAAATTCAACGTGTTACTGTGAGTAGCTTAGAGTGACTCTAATGGTTTGCTTGGTTTATTGAAATAAAACCTACCCCTAATGAAGGCTTATATCTAGTGCAATTGAAATACTAGAATTTTCTTGTTATAATATAAGAGAAAGGTAGCCAAAGGCTTATGGAAATCAGAACACTGGAGTAGATGTATTATGTGAGACCTGCTTACCCACCTTCTAATCATGTCCCTAGGAGGGTCCAGAGGACATGCCCTTCACAAAGGCCTTGTGATATGGCATGCACACTACAGAGGGGTGCCCCAGGACCTTTGAAAAACCTGTGGTAGCTAACAACTGTTGACCAGGAATCACATTGGTATTGCTGCCATTGGAGTAAGCTCCAGAAATTCATAGAAATGATGGGACACCCAGATGGCTGAGACCAAGTGTAAGACACTTAATCACCGGAGACAAGGCGGTTACCATAATAGACGGCAAAGCTAAAGCATTGATCAGAATGGTTTGGCCTGCAACCTGCAGAAAGCTCTTTGGCTTTGGCTATTTTTTTAAGTGTTTATTTATTTACTTTGAGAGAGAGAGAGAGGGGGAGGGAGAGAACGAGCAAGGGAGGGGCAGAGAGGGAGAAAGAGAAAGAAAGAATCCCAAGCAGGCTCCACACTGTCAACGCAGAGCCCGAAGTGGGGCTTGAACTCACAAACCATGAGATCATGACCTGAGCAGAAATCCAGAGTCAGAAGCTTACCCAGCTGAGCCACCCAGGCACCCTGGCATTGGCTATCTGATCACAGTGTCCTGAAAAGAAAAACTGATGAGTGGCCCATTCAAGTCTTACTTGATTTGTATAAATCGAAAGTTCTAGGTCTGGTGAATAGACATGACTTGATCACGGTAGAGAATCATGGTCCCCTCAGTTGATTCCCAGACCTGAGCCAGTTCTCAGTCCCACTGCCATTTAAGAACTACGACTCAGCCCCACATTTATACAACAAATACTTTTTCTAGCTTTCTCCAAAAGTACCTGAGGGCATTTCCCAGCGTGGCTTTGTACTGGGGAAAGGAAAATGCCCACACTTTTCAGGAATTACTGGGCATTGTCTGTGAGCTGACACTCATTTTGAGAGACTGAAAGTGCCCCTGTAGTCCACAGTTAGAAGAGGGGCCTATGAGAGTCAAGTGGTCCGTGGGGTTTTGGCTTGGGTCCATCCCACAGTGGGCTTAGTGTGGGGTTATACCCTGTGGTAGTTCCCCCAGTTCCAGAGTTGATCATTAGGGATAGACATACTCAGCAACTAGTGAGCTCTCCACATTGTTTTCCTTATTTATGGAATAAGGGTCATTATGGTAGGAAACGTCCCATGCAAGCCAGTAGAATCATCTCTGCCTAGAACAGTTTAAATTAAAGAAACACCACACTCCCGGAGACATGGCAGAAATTAGTGCCACTGTCACCATGGACTTGAAACATGGAGAGATGGTGAATCCTGCCGCATCTCCATTGAACTTGCTTATTTTGGCCTGATAAGTGGATCTCGGAGAATAGAGCTGGATTGTCGTAAACTTAATTGTTGGTAGCCCCACCTGAAACTCCTTTTCCAGATGTGGTTTTATTGCTGAAGAAAATCAACACAATCTCTGGCACTTATGGATCTGGCAAATGTTTTTTCTGGTTTGTTTTGTTTTGTTTTTTCCTCTCTCTCTTTCTCTACCTCTTAATAAATACCACCAGGAGCAGTTTGCTTTGAGCCAGCAGGCCTAGAAATATACCTTTGCTGTCCTGCCCAACTGCCGTTAGGAGAAGTCACAGCATCTGGTCTCTCTTACCACTGAGGAAATGGCAGAATGCCCAGGGAACCTCTGGGTGTGGGATGCAACTGTTCATCATTTGGGCATGTTCCTTCAACTCCTTTGCTGAGGAACCCAAAAGGCTGCCACTTTTGAGTGGGGGCCAGAAAATGAGGAGACTTTGCAACAGACCCAGCCTGCTGAGCAAGCTGCTCTGCCACCTGAATGCAACTCATTCAGACTCAGCGGGTCCATTTGTGCTAGAAGTGTCTACGGTAGATAAGGAAGCTCCATGGAACCTTGAGCGGGTCCCTGTAGATCAGTCATAAAACGGAACGTTAGGATTCGAAAGCAAAACTAGGCTATGCTCTGCAGATAATTATTCTCCCTTTAAAAAAAAAATGTTTATGTATTTATTTTTGAGAGAGAACACGAGTGGGGGAGGGGCAGAGAGAGAGAGACACAGAATCCGAAGCAGGTTCCAGGCTCTGAGCTGTCAGCACAGGGTCCAAAGCAGGGCTCGAACCACAAACTGTGAGGTCTTGGCCTGAGACGAGGTCAGACACGCAACTGACTGAGCCACCCAAGTGCCCCCAATTATTCTCCCTTTAAGAAAGCTTCTACCTTGCTCTTGGTCCTCACAGGGACAGAATGCCTTCCATGGGCCACCGAGTTACCATGAGACCTGAGCTGAAATTACGAACTGAGTTTCGCTCTGGTGAATTCATCAAAATGCAGAGCCTCACAAAGACTGCTTTACCGGTGTCCCTTTGTGGTCCCTGATGGGTGACTTTTCTCTGATCCTCAAACTATCCCCTTTCGGATTGTCACTTCTCTGGTTTCCACAATTGTGATAGTCAAAGCCTGTTATAGATCCTTTATTCTTATCACTCACAGTGGTTCTGTTTTCCTAATCAAACCCAAACTGGTATCACTGACTATTATATACATGATCGTGTTTACTTTTACAACAGCTCTGCCTGACAGATTTAATTTCCTGAGTTTTACCAGCGAAGAGGCTGGGGGATGAACCATTTGCCAAGGTTCTCATTCCGTGAGCACTAGAATGAGATTCCACTCATGCCTCTGGCTAATTCCAGAACCGTACCACATTGCCGCCTTTGGTGCCTGGGAGGAGCATAAGGTCTTAGCCAAGCTGCAGCCGGGTCTACCAGCTTGTGCCTGCCTGGGCTAAGTTGTTTTCCTAGGCTCTTTTGTCAATCCAGCCAACAAAACGTTGGGATCTTCCCATTCAAGGGATCCTTCCTCTTTGTTCCCTGTTTGGGTTAATATCGAATATTGAAATATGTTTAAATTATGAAATATTTCCAATATATGGAAATGTCCAGAAAATAATGGAGCAGACGTTCTTGTACTCAACACCCAAAACTGCCATATTTGCTTCAGCTCAATTTTATTTCTTCTCCTAAAAAATATGGTTGTGTCAGCATTGTTTGCAAACACCCACCAATACAGGAATGGATAAATAATTGGGATGTTCAAATGCAAGTGAACACATGCTATCAATGTATATGGAAATTAAAATTAATAAGCTACATCAATATTTTGAGGCAAAAAGACAAAATGCAGGTGGAAAAGAACAACATAATCGTATACACGTACATTTTTAAAACCAATGGACCCCCCAAATACGTAGTTCCAGTATCTGAAACTCTTTTCCGGAGCTGTTCTCTCAGGGGCTTCTAACCGGCCTCAGTGCACCCTTGATTCTTTCCACCCTCACCTCTATTTCCATCTCAAAGACTTTCCTGCAATACCACTTTATCCTTGACCTCTCCACCTCTTGGCATGAGCAGGCCACCCCAATCAGCCTGCTCCTGCAACTCCATTTGGAGATTTATAATAATCTTTTGCATGTGAAAGAAAGCACAGTTGTGGGTCTTTCCCTGAAAAAGTAACTCACTGTACTTATTTACAAATATTATAGTTCTTTTGGGGCGCCTGGGTGGCTCAGTCAGTTAAGTGTCCGACTTCGGCTCAGGTCATGATCTCATGGTTCGTGAGTTCGAGCCCCACATCGGGCTCTGTGCTGACAGCTCAGAGCCTGGATCCTGCTCCAGATTCTGTGTCTCCTTCTCTCTCTGCCCCTCCCCTGCTCACACTCTGTCTCTCAAAAATAAATAAACATTGAAAAAAAATTGTTTTTAATTAAAAAAACCACAAATATTATAGCTCTGTAGACCTGAAATTGATCAGGTAACACACTGACCTCTGGTTATTTGTCTGGGATGCCCTTCAAACCCCTTCAGTCAGCAAACACAAATAAGACTGGCTATCCCAGGTTTGGCGGTAGTATGGAACAGGGTGGGCATTCTTGGGCCCTGCCGATGGAAGCGTAGACTGGTGGAGCGACTCTGGAAGACGGTTTACTGCAGATGAAGCTACGGCTACTTTTGAGGACCCAGCAATTCCACTTTCAGGAAAATCCCAACAGAAATGTGCACACACGGGTAAGAATGTTCCCCGCAGTACCACTCGGACTAGTTCCCCAAAAGAACAACCCAAATGCTCATCAAAAGTCAAATGTGTAAGTAAATCCTGGTAGATCTTTATGGTGTGGTGGTGAAAATATGCAAACTGCAGGCTTATAACCAGCACGGGGGGTTTTGTTCCCAATGTTGAGAAAAGGAAGCCAGACACGGGAGAGTACATGCATTTGATTCCATTGCATGGGGGTTAAAGACAAATAAAATCTTGGTGTTCAGGGACTAGTGGTGCAAACTTAAGAGGGAGGAGGAGAGAAAAACAGGGAGGTGGTTGCCATAAAAGTCAAGACAAAAGTTATTTCTGGTGGAAAAGGCGTAACAGGAAGGGGCTCTGGGGTGCTGACAATGTTCTGTCTTGCCCTGAGTGGTGATTATGCAAACATTCATTTTACAATGGTTTCTTTTACTGGTGGGCTTCAAGGACTTTTTCTGTATGTATGTGTGTTGTTTAATGGTTTTTAGACCCCTGCCTATCATAACACTCTTCTAATTTTACAGTCAGAATGCAAAAAGAGGATCTGCAGGATTTTTTTTTTTTTTTTCTGTGAAACTTCAAATTCTCAAACGCCATTCTGGCCGTGGTTCCCCCATAAAACTTCCATTTTCTACCCAAGAAACAACACTTACCTAGGGCTCCTCGTTTTCAAAACAGGCATTTTTTTTCAAAGAAGATTCGATCCCTTGACGGAATTGTCACATGTGTTACCATATGTGGAAGAGGAGAAGTGGGCAGGGAACCCCACCCTCACGAGCAAAGTGATGTACCAGGCACACCTTTTCACAGTGCAGCCTGGTTAAATTCCAAGTCACAGACCGTTGGGGACCCCAGGGGATAAACGACACCAGAAAGTGGTAGGCCTGTCAGTGATAACCAACAGACTTAATGAGCAATGTGTTCACTCCCTTGTACAGAAGAGGAAACCAAGGCCCCAAAAAGTTGGTCAATTTCCTACCGAGGAAATTGAAAACACAGACATTGGACAGAGGCCCTCTGACTCGAGAGCCCGTGCGAGTAACCACCAACCACGGTCCATCCCCCAACCGCTGTCTGAATCGGGGATCTGCACGTATCTGTGCAGAACCTTGAAATTCTCCCTCTTCTCTCCCCATGGCTAAACATTCCTTGTCCTTGGCTTCTCATTTCCTCATTGGCCGACCTCGTTCCTCACCCGGTTTGTTGCAAAAACCCTCTTACCTGTTCCCTCCGCGTCCCAATGCGGCCAGGCTGTCCACTGTCTGCCTTGCCAAATCCAGCCCCTCCCATGACTTAGAGCGCCCTGCACGGCCTGGCCCCTGCTTTTCCTTGAGGCCTCATCTCCTACTCATTTCTTCTCATACCTATCTGCCAGTGACCCCAGGTGTACTGAACCCCCATGCGCCAGGACGTGCCAACCACAGGGCTTGTCTCTGACAGTCTTTCCCTCCCCTCCACCATCTCCCCAGCCCCATTCATCCTTCCAGACACAGTGTAAGCACCAGCTCCTCTGGGAAGCATTCCCTGATGATGTCCAGCCAGAACCTGTCTTCCCCGATTCTCTGAATCTCTCTTGTCATCTTTCTCAGCGTCTGCCCTGCCTGATATTTGCTCAGCTGTCACCCTGACTAGGCTGTAAATTCTTGAGAACTGGGACTGTGCCTTACTTACCTTCTGATCCCCGAAGTCGGGCATAGAGCCTAGCGTATACCAGCTCTTCGATTAGTATAAACGGATCTGTTTTGCCCACCTAAGTCCGTATCCAGTGGTGAGGACTTCCATGGCCCTATGGCATTCTCTCGTCCTGACACTGTGGCCTAGTTCCTCCCCGAGCAAAATGGCTGCAGCAGAAGGTGAATGGAGTCTTTCCCCAGCCAGAAGGAGACAACTGATACTGGAACAGCACAGAGGACTATTCATCTGGGGTGCAAGCCTGGCTGGGTGCCCACCTGAAATAGACTCTCCCTGTCCCCATCTGGGACTCCAAAGACTCCGCCAAGGTGAATCAGGACAAGGAGAAGTGGAAAATTCCTCATTCGCAGTTCACTGAGAAACTTGAACCAGAAATCAATGTTTCAGACCCAGCCTGTCTTGTTTTCCCAGACAGGACTCCCCGATCTCGAGTCTGCCCTGAAAGGGGCTGTAGCAGGAACAGCAGAAGGCTGCCATGAAGACTTTCATGTGGCTTTCACGGCTACGAAAACACCATCTCCCTCTGGATGCCTTCAGAACACAGATTCATTGAGAATCTGGCTTTTCTTCCAGGCGGGGCATGCGGACTATTTTTCAAGGGAAAGCACATGCATAATTTTTGGAGAAATATACATGTTTAATTTCCTTTAAGCCCTTGAAGCTTTCTTCCTTAAATAAATCATCCTACATGATCCTGTGACCTGAGACCTGGAAGTGGTTTTGTCCTGGCCTCAAGCCACGGCCTCCAGAGAGAGGGACTCTGTCCTATTTGGACGCCCACATGAATACACACGATGCTGCCTTGTTCTTACCCAAATGGGCTGACCAGATGGAGTTGCTAGAGTCTGTTATCTGTAGGACTTTTCAAGAGCTGAGCAGGACCGTCAACCTGCCTGCCTGCCTTGTCAATGAAAAGGCACAGGAAACAACTATGTTGCGAGACATAGCGAGATCTGCAAGCCAGGCAAAGAGATGCCGTGTAAGCCTTTGAGAAGCCCAGCAGCCGAATTGGCAGGCACAGAAGAAACTGTCTTCGACAAACCTCTCAATTTACAGAGCACATCACAGACGTCCACAGAGGAAAGTCCTGTCACCAATGTTTCCCAAGGACTGCTTGTGGAAGATCACCCGAGGAACTGCTCCCAAGGGCACTTCTGGCCCATCCCAGACTCAGAATCTTGGGGATTGTCCCAGGAACCAGGGGCTTCAACCAGCTTCCCATGTGATTACGATGTGCCCTGGAGTTCAGGAAGCTGTGCTAAGCGCTCCAACCTTTCTGCCTAGACACGGCCAGGATCTCACAGGCCTCAGCTGATCTTTTCATCTGGCTCTGTTTGCCTGTCCATCAGTCCATCCTGGGCTTTCTTGCCTCCTGACCACCTCTCTCCTCCGCTCCCCTCCTCCATCCCCCTATCTAGGGCATCCCAAGCTGCCAACATCCCCCCCCCCCACCATTTCTAACCCCAGCTGAACAGGGGCCCCAGAGAAGATCTAAAGCTGTCTCCTCCGGCCCTGCCCCCCATCCAGACATGATCCTTCCTCTGGCTCCCCCTGTGCACTTAGTGATGACGTTATTCATAGAAGTGATAGCACCTGCTGTTTCCGGAAGCCGGAAGCACTGGGTGGTCTCCAGAGGGGTTTATAAGATGATAAGGGCTTTTGAACTGGGGGACTCGTTCAAGGCTTATTATAAATGGAGTCTGTGGATTATTTAAAAAGAAATAACCATTTTGCCAAATGTGTCTGCTCACTTCTGGTGTGTATGGTTTAGAACTTTGTTAAATTCATGCAGTGAAGCTTTTGTTGTTATAATCTGTTCCGTCCACCCACCCACTTGCAGCCATCAGATATTAATTTAAGTAAAGGTCGTTTTGAAATTCCTTCTTGAATGGGTGATACTTACTTAGAGGCAGGCCTGTCTAGCCCTAGGAGGCACAGAAGAGGGATGGAAATACATGGCTGTAGTAACCTGGGCCACGTTCCTGCTTCACCTCTTACAGCTGTTGGGCCTGGAAAACTTTGCCCAGGGCTTCAATTTTCTCATCTGCAAAGGGACCATCGCATCTACCTCACAGACTAGGTGCTATAAAGCCAAAAACACCATGCCTGAGGCTGACACATAGTGAACGTCCCTCTCTTGTTCCTTCACAAACTGCTACTTTAGACCGTTCACTGCAAAATTTTCTAGGCCGGATTCCCTGTGTTCTAAACTCTTCCTGGTAGCCAGAGGGCCCTTCTGGAAAGAACTGTAAGTTGTTCAAGAGAGAAGAATAGTTTCTGAGTCATTACCATTGAAATGACCATATCTCAAATAGGTACTTAGGATATAGCCAGTCATGGTCACCTTAAGAAGGATAGGCACCGAACTATCCGATTTAGACTAGACAACATCCAAGGTTCTTCCCATTCTCATGACGCTGTGATAACAAATTTGACTTGGCATTCAAGGCCCCTCGTGATCACAACCAAACCTGTCTTGTAGACTCATCTAACATTATTTCTCTCAACCCCAAAATTCTTCCAAGCCATGGTATTTACCATGTCCCATAAATGTCCTACCCCTTCCTGCCACCAGACTTCTGATTCTTGTACTTTCCATTTCTCCTTCTTCTTTCCCATGTTAAATCCCACCCATCATTGAAGGCCCTCTTCCATCAAGTCTCTTCTGCCTCCCCAGCTGTGGTTCACCCCTCCAGCCTTCCATGTGCACTTCTCTTAGGGTGCTAATATTAAGCTGCCTTGTGTTCCGGATATGTGGGAACACATTTTTACAGACTGGGGATTCTTGGAGAGAAGACAGTGCATCTCAGTTTTTCCCGGAAGGCCCCCGGCACCTGCTGCATGGAAGTTGTTCATGGACTGTTTTTTGGATTGAGCCAAAGAACTTCAAGGATTAATTCACGTATGCTAAACTTTGGTTTGAGTATTTTCCTTACTTAGGGCAGGTTGGCAGCAAGGATCAGGTACCCTATCAAACAATTTCGAGTGAAAAGAGAGGTTATTGAAAGGATACAAGAAGCTGCTACTGGCCTCCAAGGACAGGAAGGGGGTAGTAGCACTGGCTGGGTCACAAGGGAACAGTAAAGTCTCCTCTCTCTGTCCTTCAAGGGCCACAGGATCTCTCGTCTCCAACTCTTTCTGCGTGTCAACTCTATTTCCTTCTTGGCAGACTGGACCTCTCTGTAAGACTTATTTTTCTCTCTTGCAAAATTTAGGCTGGCATGTGACTTCTGCTTTGTCATGAACAGTACTAACCACTGTCCTGATACCTCAGGGTCTTTCAGTTCAAGCTTACTTTTAACTTGAGTCTCCAGGTGTCTTAGCTCAAATTCTTTCAAGAAAGAAGCTAATTGGCTTGGCCTAGTCTGTAGCCCAATGTCATGCATCCATCCCTGAGCCAATGACCTGATAAGAATCACTGGTACATGATACCCCATATGACTTCCCAGGTCCCCCCCCCCCTTTCAGCAAGAAAGGAGTCGGGGGAGAAGGTTGCATTGCTTGCCAATGGCAGGCCATTGGTTGGACTGTCATCCCTAGGTGAATCTAGTACAATAATGTCTATAAAAAGCAGTGAAGGATATAGAGACTACATTATATATCTTCAGGGTAGACCTACAGGTCAAAGTGTTGGCTGTTCCCTGACGGTTTCACAGGAGACCCTCAGATGTTACCAAATATGGATCTCTGGAGGCGTGGGAGATGAGGACTACATTCAGGTTGGCTCGATCTCCCCTAGAATCTTCTACTCGCATTTCTTTTCCAAGAGACTGATGAATGGAGTGGGCAGGCCTGCCTAGATGGATATTTCTGGTCTGCTCTCCCAATAGTCAGCCAGCAGAAGTGATGCTGGTGTTGCCAAGATGAAGAACCAGGGAAAAGGAAGAGAGTGGAGGCGCAGGGTGAGGAGCCAGAGTCATACTCACTAAGTCATGCAGAGGACTTTTGAAGATGGAACTGAATGTCCGTTAAAGCAGATTCAGGCTGGTGCCTCAGAATGATGCTTGGGCACTGTTTTTTAGTGTTCCTCTCAGATCACTCCCTTCAGCATAAGCCAATGTCATGGTATCTCCCATCTAAAAAGAATCCACCGTTGACCCCTTTCATCCCTCTCCATCTTCTACCTCAGTATCCTATTCGACTGACTATAGTTCCCAAATTCACACCACCTCTGCCCACGTTGCCCACAGAATATGAGGGTTGCTTCTCTGCCACAGAAGCCTGAGGAGACCCAGAGGACGGTGCTTTATATGAACTTCTAAATCACAAACCACTGCACCTGCTGTTATTGTCTTTATTGGCTTAAGCATTGAAAGACTAACTTAGAGCCAAGGGCAGAGGGGAAACATTGTCCTCTTTTCTTCCATCTTTAGGGGACCTTACCCACCCTTCAAGACCTCATGTGAACATCTCCTCTACTAGGAAGCTTCCCTGACTTCACAACCAAAACAAACTTCTCACTCCTCTGGACTCCACTATCCCCTTGTTTCCAGCAGGAAGGTAGCGCTTTTCATGTTCCTCTTGGGTGTCCCTGGGTACGAGTGCTCCTTGAGCACAAACCTAGGTGCTCCTCATAGGAAGAACCACACAGTGCCTTCATCTTTGTGGGTACTTGACACCCACCAGCCTCTGAGGATCAGTCAAAGGAAGACCTAGGTTCTTTCTCCTACTTACTCCTTGCGGGTTATTATGCAAGACTCAATCTCCCTAAAGTTCAAAATGCTCATCTCCAAAACAAGGGCAGAAATGATCTTCACCCTGCTTACTCAGATCCAATGAGACGAGTGGTGGTGAAAGTTTTGCAAGTCCTAAAGAGGTGTAGAAGTATGTGCAGACGGTTCTCAGTGCCTACCGCACTGTTCTCAGGGAGAGCCTGTGGACCCGGCCTAAGATGTAACAGCGTTACATCCGTGCGTGTTTCTGCTTCTACGGTCTAATTACAAACTGTGAGTTGGCCTTAACCCTGCATACTGATGCCAGATGCACCTGCCAGATGCCTGTGTGGATCCCTCCTCCATCCAGGGTACTAACCTCACGATGGCACCTGTAGATTCACATGAGATGCCTAAAAGTTGCAACAGGAAGGACAGAATTAGAGCCATTTTCTTAGGCTTCCTGCAAGGTTTATTTTGGTGCCCACCCACAGGGCACTGGGGTGTGAAGCAGTTTCCTTTCCCAAGCCATTCATTCATTCATTCACTCACTGTTCGGTACCCTCCCTCGTGTAAACAAGCAAGAATCGCAGAATAAAGAGCGATATGAGCACTGACAGGCCTTTGCAAAGGCTCTCAGGGGAGCAGATCTCCCTGCAGAGGAGAAGCACCTATGTCAGACTCCGGGGGCGGAGTCGTGGGGGGGGGGAGAGAAGCTCCCTATGGAAGGTGACACCTGAGCTGACCCTTGAAGAAAGGATGAACCAGATGCCCTTGAGGACACTGGGGAGAGCCTTCCCTGCTGCAGGAACAGCTCGTGCAAAACCTGCAGGTGAGCCCCTGAAAGAACAAGTTGTTCAGAGCAGCTGGAGTATATAGGCTGAAAGCGGTGTGCGGGCAGAGATAAAGCCAGAGCAGGATACGGTAGGAGCCAAGCCCTGGCTTAGGAGCTATGCAGAAAGATGCTTGAAATGCCACCGTTAAAACTTGCTGGCGGCTTAGTTACCCGGAATGGGTCTCCAGGCTCCTAATCCACTGCTCTTCCTCTTTCACCATTCATCAAGTGTCCCTAGCCGTCTGCCTCTGGCCACAGACCAGCAGGAGCCTTGGCTGGGCCGCGTGCAAGAAGCCCAAGCCCGGAGCCAGGCCTGGGAAGATGCCTCCAGCGTAGGCAGGCTCGGCTGCTGCTGCCAGGGCATCCGAGCGGGGCCCAAAGACTGGCCGGGAGACCAGCAACCCACGTTGCTTCCTAAGCCTTCGAGCCCTTCCCTTCCGTGGTTAATTTTCACTTTTCATAAAGATGTGTTCGTTTAGGGCACCAGGAGGAATGCCTGATGGGGAACACATGCTTCCCCAACGGCGGCCGCTTTGATTCGTGCCCAGGCGAGGCTGCACACATCTTGCCGCCCCGAGCTTGCGTCGCGTGCCGGGAGCCCCCTTGCCACATGAAAGGCGCAGCGCTAGTCCCCTTCCCTGAGGGGCAACTCTGGAGAGTGGCCGAGGCACCCCCTCCCCCACACAGCAGGCGCACACTCGGCTTCCAGCAAGGGGCCTGGGGCCACACAAAGGAAATGGCAAGACCGTGAGTCACCCAGAGACTCTGCGGCCACCTGGGCTGCAGGCCCACAACAGGACCTTTGTGCTGAGCTCCAGGAGGATGAGCAGGACAGGCTGCAAGGAGGCACACGTTTCAAGGCGATGAGTAATGCTCGGGACAGGGGAGGACCCTCGGCTGGAAGCAGACCGACTTCCGGGCCCCCACCTCTCTCCAAAGGCACGGGTGGGGAGACATCTGTCACACCCCCGTGAGGGTGCATCCTGGTTTGTGGAAGTCTGTCTTCTTCACAGTGGTGTGAGGGGTTTGAGGCCCGGAGCATATCTGTTTAGCTCCCTAGACCTACCATAGCCCCTAACACAGCCTTGAGTTTTTGCGATGGATGGATGGATGGACAAATGAATGGAATCACTCATCCACACAAATACGTGTGAGGAGCTGTCCCAATGCCCTCATTTCACAAATGGGGAAATGGAAGCCCAGAGTTGGGAATGGACAGAAGCCACGTCCCACAGTGGATAAGTGAGCCCTAGAACGTGGGCACCATGCTGCCGGGCCTGCTTTCCTCCACTGGGTAGGGAACACCTGGAGGGGCATGACTGATGTATGGGCAGAGGTCAGGGTGAGAACCCAAAGACAGCCACAGAGGACAAGGTCGGGTGGTAGGAACTACCTGCAGGGTGAGAGAGAGAAACCAGAGAAATAGGAGGCAGGGTTCCAGGCCTTAAGGCGACCACAATGTCTTGGCCTAGGAAGTTCCTAGGGCTTATACAATATGGGGAAAGAATCGGCATTTGTCTAGCACCTAGTGTATATCAGGCATGGTTATTTAATCTTTACACAGCCCTGAGGAAGGCATCATTACGGATGAAGAAGGTGACCGGGGCCTCGTCTCTCTGCGACAGTCGTTGCCAGCTCCATGAGGATCTCAGGAGTGGCGGTCACCTGGTGGGCCCCTGTGTGACAGGACCGAGTTCTCAACCCGGCAGACCTAGCTATTCTGTAATGTCCGTGGCCTCAGAAGGGGTTGGCGTTTCAGGACTAATTCGCATCAAACTCACACTCCGAGTCCGACATGTTACAAAGAGACTAGGGTGCCGACGGTCTGAGCTTTTTCTCCCTGCGAGAAGGTGAGCACCAGGAGGCAAGCAGGTTGCCTGGGGACACGGAAGCAGACCACAGGCTTAGAGCCCAAGCCGGGGAGCTCTGATCACCGAAGGCCCTTGTGTCCACAGTGGGGTGGCCAGCCACGAGCTGCACATCTGAACTCCCGAGGCTACGTGTGCCCTGGCCAACGTGTATAGATGTGGCCTCCCTCTGTGGCCTTTTCTTCCTTAACCACCATGCCAGCCACACTGGCCACACTCCTTACATACAACAATCTTCTTTCAGCAGATTTCACAATCCAGCGAAACAACAGACTGGTGGAAAAGTTCAGACCAGCAGAAACAGCCACACTCTGGAGACCACACCCTGGATGCCCTGCTGAGATTCAGAGCGTCCACAAGTCTTTGGCCTCCTCTTGACAGACGGTGGCATAGGGCAGATGCTGTCCACACGTGGCAAGAATCATTCCCTTCCCCTGGCCTTTTCCAAATCCTTAACAAAAGCTAATTTTAATTGAAGGACGAGGGCACCGGACTCCCACCCTCTCCAAACTTCCTTAACTACCCAGTTTAAAGAGGAGGAGTTTAGAAGACGTTCAGTAACTTGCCCAAAGTGACAGAGCTAAGAATTGATGGCATAAAGATTCAGACCCACTGTGTTAGGTACTCTTCCCCTTAAGACTATTAACCAGAAGGCTTGCTAGGCACCAGGCACACGTGCTCAGAATTTCACACGTTTCTTCACATAATCGCCACGGCAACACGAGGAGACTGCTCTTGTCTTCGTTTTGCAGGTGAGGGTTGAAGGGCAGAGCGGTAAAGAAACGTGCCAGAGCCACAGGGTCACACAGCTACTAGATTCAAGAGCCAGGTTTCAAACCAGTCTGTCTACCTCTCCACCCAAGCCCTTGGCCACCCCACTCCACGGCAGAGCAAAGCCCAATTTCTGCAATAAGTCAGCCCCACGGTACCCCCCGGGTGCCGCCCTGGGGAGAAGCAGTCTGCCCTCTGAGTGACGAGGAAAGGGAGCAGCAGACCGGTCCTGGGCTTACCAAAGTCCAGGGTCACACCCTCCACATTGTCAGTCTAGGGATTAGGTTTGTATCAGTTTCCCAGAGAGAAACAGGTTCAGGCGGCCTGACTTCAGATGACTCAACCCCCAGGGGTCTGAGCCAAACCCAACTAATTTGATTCACCTGTAAGATACCCGGGCCAGGAGGTTGTGGTCCAAAACCCTGGCTGTGCAGTGAGACGCAGCTGAGTCCGAAACTCTGTCCACCATGTCTGAGCCCTGAGACTTTGGACATGTTACTCACCCCCTTTGAATCCTAGTTTCGGCCTCAGAAAATGGGGGAAATAATGCCAACCTTGCCCAAGGACCGCAGCTTAAGCAGATGTGTGTGAAATTCTCAGCATGGTGATTGACAGTAGGAGCTCAATAAGCGGTAATGCTTCTGATTTTCATTATTATTGTTTGAACACTGGGCTTGGCCTCCTGATAACCCCCACCCCCTCTCAGTGGGAAGGTCACATTGTGGGAAACAGATCTGAGCCCAGAAGGTTGTTAGGTGAGCCCAAGTAAGAGGGTAGGGCCTGAGCTCTCAGCCCAATAGAGGGACGAGGTGCTCCCACCCTTTCCTCCCAGCGATAGGGCATTTCTGTTTGTACGGCCACCCAGTGCTGGTTTGTACTCGGAGCCCCCTCTACTCCCAGAGTTGCTCCTCATAACAGAGTCTCCTGTCTGGGTACTTCCTACCCACTGAAAAACAGCCCGATGCCACCTCATCTTCACAGCCCCTGGTGGGTCAACTCTTGTGCCCCCTCCAAGGCCCTGGCCAAATACACTTCCCAGCCTCCCCCCACTCCACCCTGCCAGGCAGAGGGAGAGCAGTCACATGCTGATCATGCCACACGCGCAGTCCAGGCCCTGGGACCTAACAGTGGAGGGCACAGAGGCGGCTCTTCCCTCTCTGGAGCTTGCGGTCTAGTGGGACAGTAATCAAAGCGAAGAAATAAACCAAATCATTCCAGCTTCTGGTAATTACTAAGAGGGAAATAGCCGGTGCGATTGATAGACACTAACTCTGTGGGCGACGGGGTGGTCAGGAAAGGGCTTTCTGGAGAGCTGTCATTTACCCTGAAGCTGGAAGGATGAGATGAAGCGAGCTTTGCCAAAAGCTAGGAACAGAGGGTTCCCGGCATAAGGAACAGTTCTTCCCTCCCAAGGAAGGAAAGAATTTGGTGTGTTTCTCAACGATCAGAAAATCAGGCTGGAGCAGATGGAAGGGGTGGGAGGAGGCGTGGCAATCAGATACGGGCAGAGTCCTGACTCCTGTGTGCCTCCAGCCGGATGTGCGAGAGCGGCAGTAAGGCTTGCTATTTATTGAGCAGCTAGTATGAGCCAGGCCGTGTGTAGGCACTTTCCATACACTGTCTCGCTGAATCTTCATTCTCTCTGCCGCCCCTCCCAGGACACGACATCCCTACTCGTGCTCTCACCCACGTCTTGCCGTACCGTCAGTATTTCTCTGCGGCTGTTTCCCTGCCCACTCTCCCAGCCTCCCCCCTCCCACCCCCCTGCGGCCCACCACTAGACTGCAAGCTCTTCTGTAAGCCAGCTCGGGACCCCAGCACACAGCACTGGAACAGGGCGCTCCCGTGTCTGTGGGGTTTTCAGCATAACTTGGGCAGTTGCGGTTTAAGGGGTCAGGAGCAGACATTGACGCATTTCAGATGAAAGCCTGTGATGATTTAAGAACACCTTAGCTGCCTCAGTAGCACTCTCAGCTCAGAGGTATTATTCAGGTCAGCTAGTTCCAGAATGCTTTACATAAGGGGCGGGTCTCACCTGCCTGCCCCCTGAGGGAGTGGGATGGTCTAGATAGGTCACGTGGACCACGCAGAGGGCGGCAACGAGTCTGTACCATTCAACTCATCATCACTGAGCACCTGCTATGGCTAGTCGCTGTCGCAGATGCTCTGTTGGACATAAAAATGAGAGCAAGGTCCTGTGCCTCCAGTCACTACACTGCAGGGCTGACTGTGCGCATCACCTTCACGGAAGGACAAGCAGCACGGTGATGGGGAGGTGACCGACACAGCCGGGGCCGGATCACAGAGCACCTCGAATGCCAGGACTTCTGCATGTAGGTAATGGAAGAGGAGGGAACCCAAAATGCAGCTTTCATTTTTAGTCTTTTTTGAAAGCAGGAAGTTGTAAACAGTTGTCTTGGAAGGGCCATTCTGGGAGAAAGTGAAGAAAACACCCAACAAAAGGGCTTGGAACAATGAGCAAGAATTGTGTCAAGAGAGAGGCACGTGTGTGGGGCACGGAGAAGTTCACTTCAGCCCTGGTGTGAGCAAGCCCTGGGGCTGCAAGAGAGGGAGGCATCCGAGCGAGGTGCTGAGGTACAGGTGGCAGGGGCGAGGGAGGGGCGTGGGGGGACGGGGCCAGACTGTTGCTGCGGAGATGTCTGTCCGTTTCCCCAGACTCCAGAAACACCAGACAACTGAGATGTCACGAGGAATGGAAAAATACTGGCCTTGAGTTAGGATCGGGCTCCAATCCCATCTTTGGCACAGATTAGCTGTGCAACTTGGAGCAAGTACTTCGTTCTCTGAGCCTCTTTTATCAACTAAACAATGGGGATGCCAACCCACAAATCTTGGATTGCAAGAGAGAAAAAAGATGAGTGAAGACACTTTTTCTGGAATCTGAGAAGCCAGGGCCCTTCTCCAGGTGGTCCGTCCGTTGGTCAGTTTACCGAACAGACACTTCTACCTGGAAAATCAGTCACGTGCTTTTCTGTCTGACTTGGAGGCAATTTTGGAATAGAACAGCCAACTGTATGACTGCCACCCTCACACTGAGCGGGGAGGACAGACAAGCATAAGGACCCAGAGGATAGAGACTACACCTCAGGAAGACAGAGAGAGAGAAACTCCCTAGGGATAATTATTTCCTCTCCATCCACAGGTGTACAGAAGTCCACAGAAGATACCAGAAGTCCACAGAAACCATGAGCCTGGGCTCCCACAACACGAGCTGCTGGTTTATTTTGGGAAGTGACACCAAGAAACAGGAGTGAGAAGCTGGGGAGAGTAACCAGGGAAGGGGAGGAGCCAATGCCAGGGTCAGGTACTGGCTTGGTGGGTCTAGTGGAAAACCTGCAATGGAAACCAGGGACCCCTAATGAGCTCCGAAGGAAGGGTACGTACTTCACCACTGGCTCTCACTGATCACAAGATGCCCCCTGGGTGGTTAACTCCCTCCGGCTTCCAGGGTTCCACAAATGTCAGAAGGGCAAAACAGCTTTTCTCAGGCACTCCACATGGGGGTGGCAAGAGGAGCCCTGGGCAGGAAGTGAGAGAAATAAGGTGCTGGAAGCAGTTGTAGCTGGAGGCCAAGGTCTGGCTGGAATGAAAGGTGGGCTGAGGGGCGCCTGGGTGGCTCAATCGGTTGAGCTTCTGACTCTTGATTTGGGCTCAGATCATGATCTCACGGTTCATGAGTTCAAGCCTGCATCTCTCCCTCTCCCTCTCTCTCTCTCTCTCTCTCTTTCTCCTCTCCCTAAATAAATAAATAAATAACTTAAAAAAAAAAAAAAAGATGCGCTGAAAGGTGTTCCATTCATCAAGTTAGAGAAGTCAACTCTTAGCAAACAATGACGGACCCACCCAGTCAAACCTGGACTCCCAACTCAAAGATGGAGGACTGGTCTAGTTTTATGTCTAATATTTTTAGAAGATTCTGGAAAGATAATTTAGAAGAAAAGGAAGGAAGGAACTAACGAATGAACGAACAAATGAACAAAGGAAGGAAAATCGCCAGAATTTCAGGCAGATGCAAATTTGTCATCTTCCTTTGTAAAGAAACAAAAGAGGGGCGCCTGGGTGGCTCACTTGGTTGAGCTTCCGACTTCGGCTCAGGTCATGATCTTGCGGCTTGTGAGTTTGAGCCCCGCATCGGGCTCTCTGCTGACAGCTCAGAGCCTGTGGCCTGCCTCAGATTCTGTGTCTCCCTATCACTCTGCCCTAACCCACTCACATTCTGTCTCTCTCTCAAAAATAAATAAACATTAAAAAAAATTTTTAAACAAAATAAACATAGAGTTTTCTTTTTGTATATTTAACTGCGGACTAATTCATGCCTATAATAAAATATTCAAGCACTTAAAACAGAATATACAAAAGTATGTTTTTCTCCCATCCCACATCTCAGTCTCTCACCCCAGGGGCAATTACTGTTAAAAGTTTCTTATGCATTCTTCCAGAAATATTTTATGCATAAGTGCGCATATCTGTATTTCCTGTTAAAAATCACAATTTAAAACACACGCACTGTGGACCTTGCTGTTTTCATTTTCTTCTACTTCAAGGGTGGCTTCCTATGAACATATGTAAATCTAGCTCATTTAAAAAAATTCTTCTGTAATTCTCTGTTGGAAAGCCTTTCATAATTTTTTGAACTGGTCTTCTTTTGATGGACAGGTAGTGGGCTTTTATTATTATTATTATTATTTGTTTTTCTCATGGTTACAATGATCTGCTGAATATTCGGTGTGTGTCCTTCTCTGTCCACACCTGTCAGAATATTTGAAGGATACGTTTTTACAAGTGAAATTAAAAAAAAAAAACCGCAGTTAAACTTTTAGTAGAGATCGCCAAGTTGTTCTTGAAGGGTTCTTGCAGATTTATACTCCTATCCCAGAGAGGAGACAGTCTGTTCCTGTCTCCACGTTCTCAATGCTTTGTGACATTTATACATCCAGTAGGTAGAAAAAGGAATCTCCTTGTTATTTTAATTTGCATCTGTTTAATTATGAGTGACAGTCAACGTTTTATCCAGTACTTATAAGCCATTTTTTTCTCTCTCTCTCTGGCACCGTTTAAGAGCCAAAATAATGAACATATGCATGTTCTGTGTAGAAGCTATGACTGAATGAATCACAATTAATCTAAAACCACTGGATCTGCAACAGACATGGTGCCAGATGTGGGATGACAACGGGCGGGGGGGGGAGGGGGGGACAAAGACGACACAGCCCCTGCCCGCAGTACTTACAGCCCTGGTGAAAGGCATCCAAATAACCCAGCAATTGAAATAATGTGCTTAGTGTCACAAGGGGAACTAGAAAGTGCCACCCAGCAGAGGTGAGTCATCTGACCTGCACCTTTCAGAGGAATGAGGGGGGATTTAAAATTTAAAAAGACAAAGGGCAGCAGGACAGCAAGTGTGAAGGCCCAGGTGACAGTCGCTTTAGATGAAAGAAATTCCGAACGGGTGAAAATGGGGGGTGGGGCTGGGGGAAGAAGAACGACCAAGAACCAGCCCAGCTTGCCTGGGACTGAGGAGAAACACAGACTTCCTGTGCTACCTGCAAGGAAGTCCCTGGCTAATCCACACAGGTCGTGCACCCTAGGGCACTGAGGCCATGTTCCAAGGGCTGCTTATTAACTGGGTTAAGGGTTCTGAATTTTACCTTCAGGGCAATAGTGAACAATCAGAGTTTTCCACAGGGAGGTGATACGTTCACATTTACTTGGCCCGAGGTTCTAGTGTTGTAGAGTCTGTATATAATTTGAAGGGCGTGAGTGGGGGCGGGGTGGCAAGGCTGGACCAGGCCATACAAGCTGGGGGACGGTTCTCAGTATTACCTGTAAGACAAGGTGGTGGTGCCTCACACCGGATCGAATCAGAATATTGACGGGGGAGGCAGAGCTGTGATGGACTTGAGGACTTAGGAAGTAAGATCAGCAGGATTTAGCAGCTGATATGCTGAGGGCCTTGGGCATCGGTGCTCATGTTTTCTGGGCCCGGCAGGGGGCTGTAAGAGCAGCAGTCTGGGGGGGCCTGGGGAGGAGGCCAGGGCCCTGAGAGACATCCACGTGGTCACCTGCAGGAGGCAGTCTACTATCTGAATCTGCAGTTCAGGACAGAAGGTCTGGATGGAGATGAAATTTGCGACCATGTAATCTTAAAAACGCTAACTAAAGTAGGGCCCCTGGGTGGCTCAGTCGGGTCCGACTTCAACTCAGGTCATGATCTCACGGTTCGTGGGTTCAAGCCCTGCGTTGGGCTCTGTACGGACAGCTCGGAGCCTGGAGCCTGCTTCCGATTCTGTGTCTCCCTTTCTCTCTGCCCCTCCTCTGCTCTCACTTGCTCAGTCTCTTTCTCTTTCTCTCTCTCAAAATAAACATTAAAAACAAACAACAAAAATTTTATATATATATATAATGCGCTATGTTTTTTGTGAGAGGGGGAGAGCCACACATAGGGCCACAGATCTGCAGGGACCAGTGAGCCCAAATAAGCTGATGGGGGCCTGGGGAGGGAGGCAGTCCTCTCACCACAGCTACCGGTTTGCTCCTGCTCTATCCCCACTGAGGCCAGAACATGGCTGACTTTGAGGAGTTCACGCATGTACTTTTCACCGCCTCCTAAGGAAGGCCTGGGACGTACCAGGAAGGCCTGCCCATCAGAGAAAGTCATTGCCCTCTTTCCCGTTAGGTAGAGCAAGATCCGATCCTTCAAACATGCACAGCACGGTAGCCGTTCACAGTGGCCGTCTATACAGCACTACCTTGTTGGGGACAAAGATACTTCGAAGAACCTGGTCACCTGCTAATCACCTTACGTTCTGCGAGGCTCAGGAGGCAAAGAAGAGTGAGACTCCCAGCCACCCTCGAGGGCCCTACACAAACACCTTCCTCACTGTGCCAGGCCAGACACCCATGCCAGGCCTCAGTGAGGATGCCTGCCCTGGGTTGCCCTCCTACACAGACACCCTTCCCCTTCCACTTGGGCACCAACACCAAGCACTGGGACACCCTTTGCATAGACACCTCAGGTTCTGACACCTGCATGAGGCCACCCTCGTATACAGAACCCCCCTCACTTCACTTAGGGTCCAAGCCTCTGTGCCAGGGTGGCCCCCCTCAAGAGACCCCCCCCCTCCCGTGGCAGAAGCCTAACACCCCACACCGGGCCTCCCTTCCGCAAGGATACCTTCCTCACCACACTTGGGCTCTGACACACATGGGGCCACCCTCCCCTGTGGACTCCCTCCCCACTCCACACGGGCCCCAGCCTCACAGTGACCCGCCACCCCCTGTGTGAACCTCCTCCTCCGTCTTGCTCTGGGCCACCGGGGCCCCTCCCCATTCGGGTGCAGACACCTACCTTACCCCATCTCACCTAATGGCTTCTGGACAGAATTTTCTGAAAAGGAAGGGAAAAGGAGTCCCAAATCCCCCAGGATTACTGAATTCGCCAGTTCAGCGAGGTCTTTGCTGGGTCCCACCGGGGCTCCGCTGCCTCCTATCTCATTTCTGTGCCATTTTTGGTGGCCTGGAGCTCTTCGAGGGCCGAAACCTGGTGGGCCCTATTGGAAAATGCTCGCTGCTCACTGCTCTGTGTCCTCACTCTGTGCCCAGAGGTTCCAAACAGTGCTTCTTTGGCTCCGTGTTTTAGTTTGGAGTCCAACACTTTGGCGGGGAGTTCCTCGAGTGGCCCTGCTTGTGCCGTCCTCCCCCATCGAAGCTGGCGACAAATACCATGATGCAGGTACGACCCCTCCCCTCTTCCAGCTTAGAATTTATACCACCAGACCAAGCTGGCAAGGCCCTGATCCCTATCCTCTTAAAATAAGTAGCCTCCCATGAGGCTCCTAAGGCCCTGGCAAGAACAGACTTGTTGCCCATTGCCACACACTCTAGACATTTCTAAACCCCAGCCATGGGCACAGCGTGGGCTCACACTGGACCCACTTTAATTATCTGAACATTCTGTTCTTAGACTGTGTCCCTCTGCCCTCAATGTGCTCCGTGGACAGTGGGTCCTTGTTTCGTGACACAGCCATCGACTAAAACCCTTGCAACGATGAGGGTTGAGGAGCTGGAAAGTTTCGTGGCCGAGACAGACAAGGGCCCAGCTGCTAAAATTCAAGTCCCACGTGCAACCCCAAAGATAGCCTGGAGCTCGTTTCCCTCCCACTTACCTTAGCCTGTAGCCAGCCTGGAGGAAGTTAGAAGCTGTTTTCTCATTTTATGATGAGATAAGGAAGAGAGACAGAGAGGTTTGTCAGACTCCGGCTATGTCTGCAGGGAAGGCTAGGAGACCCCACTGCTGAAATGTACAAACGGGACCAGACTGAGTCTTGGAGAAGCTGTCATTGGCCTGGATAACCCAACCCTGCCTTGCTTTTCACCTTCTTTTTAAATCCTGGATTCCATCGCAGAGAGGGCTGTTTGTAGAAGAGAAGAGGTGACAAGAGAAGGCGCTCTCCCAGTTTACGTGAGGGCAGAGAAGAAGTGCCCGCTGCGGAGGAAGGAGGCGAGGTCCTTGCCGACACAGATGGTGTTGGAGAGCGTGGCCCAGCTTCGTCCTAGCTCGTGGGCAGCGCCCCCCACCCCCACCCCGGGGAGGATTTACCCTGCTCAGGGACAGTCCTACTCTCAGTCCCACCAGTGCCCTTGTGCCACTGCCACACCAGACACTACAGTCCTGGCCCAAGGAGTATAAGGAAGTGGGGAGAAGGAGGGGAGCCTCTGTTCTGGGGCATCCATCTGTGGGATCCTGCAAAGTGCGGGCCACCTTAGGCAGTAGTGGCCGGTAGGGCGAAGGACACAAACACATTCCATTGTGTTGCCCGAGTGCCGTCCTGCCTCCTACCACATCATCACCTAAGCCCGCACAGCACCAGCCCATAGAACTGTCTGCAGGGACGGACTTGTCCCCCGTGCGTGCTGTGCGGTAGGGCGGCCATGTAGCTGTCTGTGACAACTGAGCATTTGAATGGTGGCCACTGCGGCCCGGTGGAGTGTATTTCCATTTGAATTTAATTCTAATTAATTGATACTCACGTTCACGTAGCCACGTGCGGCTAACGGCTACGGTACTGGAGAGCGAGCCCGGGACCATGCCCTGCTCTGCTGGGTGCGAGCATCTCACGCAGGCTTCGCCAGTGGCAGCCTGAATCCCTTGGGGGGCGCCCAAAGGGCAGTTTGTGGAGGAGTGGAGAACACCTCTCGCCTGTACCATGCTCTGTGACAGGGGTACCAGATAGTGCTGCTTCTGCCTCTTTGAAAACCTGGCTCTTTGTGTTTCATTACACCTCCTGACCTTCCTCTGGGCCTGTGTGTCCTGCAGGGTCTGGGATTGGGATGCAGTTTCCAGAGACCTGTGACTGGAGCTTCATTACTAGCTAGACCGCTCAGCCCCGATCCTCTTTGCTCAGCAGACGAACCCCCTCCCCCTGCCCCAGGAGCCTCTCAGCTCCCTGCTACGACCCTGACTTTAACCGGCTTCTTCCTTCAGGAAGCACAAACTCCTGAGAAGACACAGAAATTGTCAGCTCGGCGGAAGTACAAATAAAACCACTGAACAGATAAGGACAGCAATGGAGAAAGCAATTTCCTCTGGAGTCGTGGTCCTCAAAGTATAGTCTGCAAAGCAGCCCCATCAGTGTAGGCTGGAAACGTGGAAATACAAATCCTCGGTGCCCAGACAGTTGAATCAGAAATTCCAGGGGTGGAGCCTGGCAGTCTGTGTGTTAACAAGCCCCGGGGCACTCCAAAGCCCTCTCCAGTGTGAGAACTGCAGGGTGGTGGGTGGGGGCAGAGGGAATAGGGCTGACTTCTGGGAAGACTCTGGAAGAGCTTGCCCTGGGGCCTGCAGGGAGGGACAGGGTGGCATGCCGAGACCCAGGACCCACGCCGCATCCCGCAACCAGTGTCCAAGCCCAGCAGACCTTCTCATGTATGTTAATCACCTTGAAACCAGCATTTTATTGATGTTAGATTGTTTAGGCTACAAGGCAAAGAATTCTTTAGAGTTAAATAACTCTGCTCTCTGTTTTTAAAAATATTCTTGGGGCACCCAGATGGCTCAGTCGGTTAAGTGTCCAACTTCGGCTCTGATCATGATCTCATGGTTCGTGGGTTCAAGCTCTGAGTCGGGCTCTGTGCTCACAGCTCAGAGCCTGGAGCCTGCTTCGGATTCTGTGTCTCTGATCTTTCTCTGCCCCTCCCCCACTCACACTCTGTCTCTGTCTCTCTCTCTTTCAAGAATAAACATTAAAAAATACTTAAAAATATTCTTGGTTGGTCTTGATTTTGTGTTCTAAATTTAACTAAGGATTATCTTTAATACTAATTTTTGAAAGCTTACAAAATTTACCTGACACACTCATCCAACCTCTTGTACTTTGACTCCTTCAAAGACAACACGTAGCTTTTAATACAAAACTTCTACTCAAAGATGGATAGCTGAGACACCACTTATTTAAAAACGCTCTTGTCTTGGACATTTATCACTCTATCAATGTTATTTCCCCTGTAGTTCATCTCCCTACCCTTTTCTTCTGAACCTCCACATATTTGCTGGCTTTGAACAAGGACACCAGGTAACCAACTTTTTAAAATTGTACACAGTTAAGGGTAAAGCACTAAGCAAGAGACTTTCTGCCTTACGCACGCTTTCACGCATGGACACTACTCTGAAATTTCACGGTTTAGTGGAAAAAAGCACAGGTTTATGGTCAGACAAATTAAGGTTCAATCGTAGCTCTACCTCTTACTAGCTTGCCATTAAACCCTAAATCTGCCTTTCCTGGGCTATAACATGGAACTAAGGATGTGTTGCGGGGGGGGGGGGGGGGGCAGGGGGGAGGGGTTGAGTGAAATAATCATGTGTGAAGTAGCTGGCACTTAATAAACACTTACTATTTGTTCTACCTTCCTCTCCTTCTTTGTCGGAATGCAAAGCTCTCAGGATCTGAACCAGACTGACCTGAATCCAGCACAACCATTTATGGGGGGCGTGACCCTGGGTAAATTATTGAACTTCTCATGTCAGTTTCCTCATCCTTAGGAGGGAGGTGGTTAAGATAAGACCTCTCTCATAGAGTTGTGAGGATTACAAGTCTTGATACACCCTAAGTTCATGGAAGAGTGCCTGGAATACAGTGAGCACTCAACAGAGGGTAGCTGGTGCTACTATTTCTCACAGTTCTCAACTCTTGTGAACAAGTGACATTGTCAGAGGGGTGACCTACAGATAAGCCAGCCTTTCAGGGCAGCCGTCAGCTTCTGAGCACCGCATAACTGTTTCCATGAAATAAAGACTCATGTTCCTTCCAGAACATTCTTATCATTCCTTGATTTTTTTTTTTTTTCCGTTTTGTTCTGATGGGCTTTGATAGTTTGCTGGATCTATATCACATGACAGTCATTTTTGCTACCAAGTCTTCTAAATGATTTGGAGAAAATATTTTTTTTAGGGAAAGGGAACCAGATCGGCCAACTGCTTGATTCTCTCACTCCGTTCCCTAAAAGATTCAGGATGACAAAGCCCAAGAGTCAAATTTTATGCTCATCCAGTATTTTCTTTTTAGATTTTTATCGAAAAAAAAACTAATGGAGTCAAGTCACCGAACTAAATAAACCCAGCATTAGTTGAGTGGTTTTGTAGGTATCGATACTGTTCTTCTGAAGGAAATCCTGCTTTTACACTGCAGCATGGGCTATTTTGACAGAAAATTGTAGGGGCGCTGGATAGTTCCTGCCTACTATCTCTTCTCTACTATCCTACTTCTAGGATAGAAGTACTGTCCTACTTCTTTTACCTGAGGTTGAAATCCAAGTAGTTCTCCACGGAGGTGAATATTCTCCAATAATAAGATTGTGTTCCCAGGAAGGAAAAGAATTTCAACCCCTCATGTCAGAATTCTAGAGCCTCTTGTCTCTTGTTTTATCACTTAATCCTAGCCTTATCTTTTTTCCCTCTACCAAAGCAAGTCCCCTAACTGTGGCCTGCTCGTCTCTCACCTCTTCATGGGGCGAAGATGGTCACACTTCCAGATTCCTCCACTCCCTGCAGGACCCTTCTCAGGACAAACCCACCTGCCCAAAGCTGCTCAACACCACCTGATGGTCTTAGACTTATTCATAATACCCATACAATACCTTACTGATTTTTTCCAAATAGAATTCTCTGTTGGTGGTTCTCAACTCTGCCTGCGCATTGCTAAATGCACACACCAGGCTCCACCACCACATCAGCTGAACCAGATTCTCCAAGGGTAAGGTCCAAGCATCAGTGTTTTTCAAAGCTTCCAAAGTTCAGCAGGGCCTGAGACTCACTCCTCCAAATGGATGAAGCCTCAGTGAGCCCTACTGGCTCAGAACTGGAAGTAGAATCCATGTCATTTGACTCCCTACCCTGAGGTGTAATTGACATAGGATAAATTGCATATATTTAAAGCATACAATTTGATGAGTTGAGACATATGTACAAACATGTGAAACCGTCTCTGGAATAAAGATTATGGACACATCCATTGCTTCCACGAGTATCCATGTTCGCCTTTGTAATCATTGCCTCCCCCTTCACCTCACCCCAGAGTCTCTGGGCAATCACTGACCCTGCTTTCTGTCACCATAGATTAGTTTGCATGTCCCAGAATTTTATATGAATGGAATCGTACAGTAGGTACTCTTTTCTGGCTCCTTTACTCAGCATGATTATTTGAGGTTCATCCATGTTGTTAATGGGAATCAATAGTTCATGTTTTAAATGTCTATATATTATCCCGTTGTATACCTATGCCACAATTTTTTTACCCAATCATCCTGTTGATGGAAATCTGAGTTGTTTCTGGTTCTTGGCTGTTACAAATAGAGCTGCTATAAACATTCTTGTGCAAGTGTCTGTCTGAATGTGTACGTCCATTTCTCTTAGCTGGCAATGGGAATAACTGGGATCAAATGAAAGGTGTTGAATTTTTAAAAACAAGCTGCCAAACTACTTGTTTTTCAAAGCAAACTACCTTTTCCAAAATAGTTGCACCATTTTGCATTCCCACCAGCAGTATTGAGCCTTCTAATTAATTGCTTCCCATCCTTGCCAATACTTGGTTTGGCCAATCTTTTTCATTCCAGCCACCCTAGTGGAAGGAAGGCTCAGGGTATTTCACTATGATTTTATTTTGCATTTCTCCGACAACCAGCGATGTTGAGCATTTTCTCCATGTGCTTACTTGACATCCATTTATTTTCTTTGGCAAAATATCTATTCAAATCTTTTGTCCATTTTTCATTGTCTTCTTATTGAGTTTATAAGAGTTCTTTACATATTCTGAATATAAGTCCTTAATCAGATATACATACTGTAAAAATATTCTTCCAGTCTGCAGCTTGCATTTGCGGTTTTGTATTAGTGGCTTTTTTGAATAGCCAAAGTTTTGATTTTGATGAGATCCAAGCTCTTATTTGTTTAATTTTTATGGTTCATTTTTTTTGTATCATATTTAAAAAATCTTTGCCAAGTCTAAGATAGCTAAGATTTTCTTCTGTGTTTTCTTCTAAAAGTTTTGTAGCTTCACCTGTTACGTTTAGCTCTATGATTTAGCAGAAGTGAAAAAGCCGAGACTTGTGTGTTTGAGTGACTTGGCCAAGGTGACATGGTGAGTCAGACCCCAAACTGGCCCATGTCACATGACTTCTTGTCCTGAGTACTTACTTTGTATCTAGTTTTGGACTTAGTGATAGAATTGAGTTTATCATATTTTTTTAAGTTTATTTATTTATTTTGAGAGAGAGAGAAAGTGCTAGTGGGCCAGGGGCAGAGAGAGACAGACAGACAGACAGACAGAGAGACAGAGAGAGACAGAGAGGAAGAGAGAGATAAACCCAAGCAGATCCTGAACTATCAGTACAGAGCCTGATGCTGGGCTCTAACCCATGAACTGTGAGATCATGACTTGAGCTGAAGTCGGATGCTTAACCGACCAAGACACCCAAGCACCCCTGAGTTTATCATATTCTTAATTCATAGGTGCACCATCACCAGCAGTCCAAGACAAGGCTCCTAATTTTGATTAGATTCTTATTATTCTTATAGCATTGGCTATTTCTTATTATCACTGAGCCCAAGCTCATAATTTTACATTTTGCTTCATCATACTAGGGCTCAGTCTCTAAATTCATTTCCAAGACATCTTTGCCAATTGGATTCCTGGCAGGTTCTGCCAATGAGACCCACTGGTTGGAGATAAGAAGGCAGGAGGAACAAAAGAGCTCCCTTCCAGTTTTCCAGCTCTGGTCAGCCCCTGCCCCACTCCCACCCCCACCCCACCCCCATCAGCAAAGGAGAACCACAGCTCTGGCTCCAGCTGCCCTCTGCACTCCCAACACCAGCCATCAGCAGGAGCTCTGCCCCTACTTCAGTGTTCTGAGCACTATACCCGCATGCCAGCCATGGGGTTCCTTCCTGTGAACTCTTGGGTCTAGTAACACCATCTCTTCCCTTTTGTTCTACCCGTCTTAGACGTAATAGGTTTTCTCTGCAGTTACAACATCTTGGGGCTTCCTGTCTCATTTATTGGCCTTCCAATTCCTCTTGTGATCAGTCCCCTGTATTAAATCCTCTCCGTTTAAAATACCTTAAATGGCTCCTGTTTTCGTGACTGGACATGATTGATACATCATCTCTACTTCTTGCTGCTACTTAGCCACCTCACCCAGGGTGCTTGGTATGTATCTTTGGTTGTGAATGAACCCTTGTAAAATACAGAGTTGTTTTTCTGTTGTGATTTTAGTTTATATGGAGGCTATTGTGCTATATATCTCATTCTGTTTCTTTTCTCTCACCCAAAACCATTTTGCTAAGACCGATTCATGTTGGTGTTTAACTTACAGTTCACTATTTCTAATTATTGCATAATATTCCTTAGTGTGTACCCACCTCATTCCATTTATCTATTCCCCTGGAGATGGTTTCTGAGATCATGCTGAACCCCCTGCTGCTGCGTACAACTTGGACTTGTGTGAGTGTTTCTATGGCATTTAGCCCTGGGGTGAATGAGTTGGCCCTACATCACATGCTTTCTTCGGTTAAGGACATACTGTCCACAAAGGCCATTGTCATGGCTGTACATGTAATGCTGGTGAGTGCTTATTTCCTCCCAGCGTCACCAGTATTTACGACCTGATACTCTAGTTTTTGCAAATTGAGGGAGCATAAATACGATTTTGTGATTTTACTTTACATTTCTTTATCAGTGAGGCTGGGCATCTCTTTGTGTCCTTGTTAATCTTAAATTTTCCCTTGTGTGACTTGCCTATGCACAGCCTTTGGCCATTTTCCCACTGGATTCCCTATATTTTCCTTGCCGGTCTTCAGGAGTTCCTTGTCTAGTCTATTTACTGACATGAACTTCAGGCATTGCAAATACATTCTCTTCACCTGCTGCCCTTCTTTACTGTTTGTCTCCTGTATCCTTTGCTGAACACAAAATATTAATACTTTTGTAGCCAATCCATTGGCATTTTGCCCTAAGGTTTGTGCTTTTGTTTTCTTTTTTAAGAGTCCTTCTCCATCCCAAGTTCTCAAATATATTAACTTTTCTTCTATAGCGTTTTTTATAGCTTTATATTTTGCCTTTCCCATGTACGTCTTTAATCCACCTGAAATTCACCTTTTACGTAGCATAAGGTAAGGGATACTAACTTTATTTTCCTTCAGAGAGTGACCCATATTCTCAATCCCATCAGATCTACAGATAAAATGGCCTTCTTCTTTATGATAGAATTAAATCTCTACAATAAACCACCCAAATTCATGATTTATCTCAATATTTTAAGTGAGGTGTGACCAAAGTAGAACCATAAAAATAGGAAAAGGAGATGACCGTGTGGTTCCAGATTCCAGCCCCAGCTTGTTCCTTCCATCCCATACAACCCCTGTCATCTCTCATTACCCTCCACTGAAGCTCTTGACTCTTGCCAAATGTACCTCTGGTTGTCCCCTCAGGGCTCCTCCCTCCTGAAGACCTGCCTTCACACATGCCACCCCTGTGGAATGCCCATGCCAGACAACTTCCTTCTTCCCCGTGCCACACTCATCCTTCTGAAGACTACTCATGGGAATCTCTCCAGACCAAACCCTTTCAATGCTTCATTAACACTGAAATCTGCACTTGGCCCTAAACGTCTTGGGCTCATTAAGCTCAGGGTGTGTGTGTGTGTGTGTGTGTGTGTATGTGTGTGTATGTGTGTGCACGCACATGCACGTGCATGCGCGTGTAGTCATAAATATCTCCTGCTTTTCATACTGTACAAAATTCTTTCACATGCTCGTTCATGAATCCTATACAGTAGGCAGAGCAGGAAATGTTTTTCCCATTTACAGATGAGGAAACTGAGGCTCAGAGAGATTAACTCTCTTAAAATTTAGGGCATTTACTCAAGCCATGCTTGCTGTAGAAATAAGGAATGGTTGGGACCCAGATACCAGCTCTTCTGGTTCTAAGTCCAGTAATCACCCAATTAACACACGCTTTCTTAGCTTGGGCACAGAATCTATCTCTACAGTTAGATGGATTGGGGTTTGAATTTCCAGAAAGACCTTGTCTCATCTGGTTCCAACGAACTGCAGGCACAGAGGCTATTTTGCTTGGAGCCTGGTCTTGAACTCCTGCCCTTTTGCTTGGGGCACTTACACTCTGCCTAGCCACAAAGCAGGGCCTCTCTTATACTCTACTCTTTTCATCCTTGTCATAGCATTGATCACAATTACAATCCAATTACTCCTGTGCCACTGTATTTAACACCTGCCTCCCCACAAATTCTATGTCTTGCTCAGAACTGTATTCTCAGTGCCAACTTTTGTATTCAAACAAGTATCTGTTGAGCGTATGAATGAATGGGTGAATGAATGTTTCCTGTGCCTTCTCAGCCACTTCCAGGGCTCCGGTGCTGAGTGAACCAAACACCCGAATTAGCAATGCTGATACCCACCCGACTTCAAGCTCTCCTGCCACCCACAACCCTTATTACAATATACCCCTTCCAGGTGGGCACCTGCATTTGCCATACACCTTCAGGCTCAGCAAAAGTCTAGCCCAGGACCAATACTACAACCAAGACATTTCTCGCAGCCCAGGTTCTGCCTGATCCCAGCCTGCTCTCCCTTGCTGGTCCTCCCTCCCCCAACTCCGCATCCCAGTATACCAAGGCCTCCCAAGCCAGAATCCTTTGTGGCTCCTTCTAGAACCCAGCCTCATGGTCTGCACAAAACAGACTCTCAATAGATGACGACAAATAATGAGTTCTTTATTCATCTTGGCAGTCCGATTTCTAATCTGTCTCATAGATATGAATGGAAAACACAACTGATTGGTAAGTAGGAAAAAATGCTTCCCACTTCCAGTAATGTGCCTACCCCCACCGATGTTCAGAAATGTCAGCCATCAGAGAACAACACACCAGTGGTAAACAGTATCTCTCGAATGATTACTCTGGAAAGAAATGTGGCACCAAGCACCCCATAGGATGCGAGCCTGGTCAAGAGAACTGCTGGAATATTCTTCCAGAGCACCCAGGTCCTGCCCAGGTGAACTTTCTATTAGGGAAACCAGAGGCACCTGGGTGGCTCAGTTGGTGAAGCATCTGACTTCAGCTCAGGTCATGATCTCACGGTCTGTGAGTTCAAGGCCCTCATTGGGCTCTGTGCTGCCAGCTCAGAGCCTGGAGCCTGCTTCGGATTCTGTGTCTCTGTCTCTCTCTGCCCCTCCCCTCCTCGTGCTCTGTCTCTCTCTGTCTCTGAATAATAAATAAACGTTAAAAAACATTTAAAAAAAATACAGGGAAACCAAATACTGAGACACTGAGACAGGTACTGGAAGACACACACACTCATACCACACACTCACATGTGCACACACATACTCACATGTACGCACTTACAGAATTAATGCAGAATGGCAAAACTGGTCTGAGACGTACGATTTGGAGTCACACGGAACGGAGTTCAAATTCTGCACCTGACATTTTCTAAGTAGTTTATCTAAGGTAAATTACTTTTCTGACTTTGTTTCCTCATCTATACACTGGGAGAATACTACTCACCTAAGGCTGTTGCAAGGATTCAATGAGATAGATAAGGCTCTAGGAATGCAGTACGAGGCAAAGGTGTAGTGGCTGTTATGAGCATCAGAGCTGGCTTTTGGACATTTCAAAGCTGAGCATGTAGATGTCGGGATGATGCAGCATAGAGATGACAGGGAAGGGATCTGGGGAAAGGTAAACTCAGAGCTAGGTTTGGGGAAACGGGAGGAGATCGACTTGGAAGAGAGACGGGAAGAGGGTGTTGGAGGTGGGAATGGGGGCCCATGAAGACATAGTGAGGAGCGGGCTCAGCCACAGGGCCCAGCTCTTGCTGTGGTCACTGCTGAATAGTCCCAGGGGGCACTCTTGCATTGCTTCCGGCTCTTACACAATTCCTTACTTGAAAAAAAAATAACAAAAAACCTTTCCACTTAAGTAGCCTTGGATATCTTGCCCAGCGGCCTGTGAGGCTCTGTGGGGGTGCCAGGCTGACTCATGAAGACACCCTGCCTTTGAACACACCCTCCAATCCAGCCATCATCTCATCCTGCTTAAGGCTCAATGACACAAAGCTCGATAGTGAGGTCAGTGAGTGGCAGATATCTCTAAAGTTCACAAGGAAAGGCGGTTCTCATCTTGTCTCTTCATTTTCATCAACTAGAGCAAATCTTTCCGGGTCCCAAAGTTGTGCTTGCTTGGGGAAAATATAGTATTTAAAGACTTGCTCTTCCAAATGTGGTCCATAGATCAGCAGTGTCAGCATCATCTGGGAGCTTGTTTGAAATTCTGATTCCAGGGTCCCACTCTAGATCTACTGAGTAAGAATCTTGGGGTGGGGAGTTGTTTCTAAGACCTGGTGTTTTTTTCTTGTTTGTTTGTTTGTTTATTTATTTTGAGAGACAGACACAGACAGAGTGTGAGTGGGGGAGGGAAAGAGACAGAGGGAGACACAGAATCTGAAGCAGGCTCCAGTCTCTGAGCTGTCAGCACATAGCCCGATGCAGGGCTGGAATCCACGAACTGCAAGATCATGACCTGAGCCAAAGTCAGATGCTTAACCAACTGAGCCACCCAGGAGCCCCAAGATTAGCCCCAAGAGATCCAACAAGCTCTCCAGGTGATTGTTATTCACACAGAATTTAAGAAGCACTGATTCAGGCACAGTTTAGACACGTCAGCCTCTCTTGAGCTCACTTGCATCACCTGTAGCTACTCGTCCCCATGGGATTAGGAGAAAGACTACTTCTATTCAAGGGAACAGGAAGTTCACTCTTAAACACAGTTGCCAAAGCCTTCGTTCCAAAATATAGAAGGTTTTTGGAGAATTCCACGGGGATCAGGCAAGAATCGTCATAATATAAATTGGGCTTTAGAAATGTAGATATTTGGACTGACCTACTATCTCAGAATTCTCTAACTGAAAGCCAGAGAAATGCACTCTCACTATCTTAAACACAAAAAAAGTTAGTAGAAGACACAGGACTCCTTACAGAATCAGAATCAGAAGAATCAGTCTAGAATGGCCAAGCAAGACTAAGGCAGGCCCTAGGTAGCAGAAGCTAATGGACAGTCTGGATAGAGAGCTACTGCAAGGATTAAGTGACTTCAGTGGCTTTCTTGAGCTGCCGTCTGTCCTTCCAAGAGGCAAATTCCCAAGAAAGACTCTGATTGGTCAGGGCACAGTCGCACGCCAAGCCCTGGCTAGTGGAAGGCAGGGCGCCTGAACTGATGACTCCAACACTGCATACGATGGGTGCTGGATGGTTCCTCAAAGCTCAGTCAGGTCCAGCTCCCAGACACGAGTGGATGAAGCAGACAGGCAAAACAATGGATGCGTCCTGCCTCCCCAGGCTGGCTGGGTTTGACTGGACACCAGCAGGAGCCATCCAGATGTGTAAACCTTTATCGGAGAGATGAAAGAAAATGTGAAGCTTTTCTCAGGGAGTCTGGGGGAGTTCAAAAGCTAGGAAAACAAAGTGAGACAACAGCATGACTAGGTGTAGTTGTGAAGGCCAAAGAGAATGACCCTAGGTGATGGCTTCAAGAAGCCCAGCTCCTGAAAGCTGCAGAAACAGATGCACTGCACGCTCCTGAGACAGAAGGAGGGAGGCGCAAGTTCAAAGAGGTGTCTGGGGTGCCTGCCACGGAGAGTGCCTGAGTCCCTGCCGAAGCCCCTGCCGGGAGAGCAGGCCTCTCCAACACACACCTGTAATCTGAGCATCCAGTAAGAGAGGACATCATTTCCCCCCCTCTCCCACCCCAACCAAACCAGGGTGTGGTGCTTCTGGGGTGGGGTGGACAGGGGCAGGGAAGGAGGCCTGTGGGCTACATTTGGGCTATAGGTGTGTGCAACGTGACAGCCAGGACCCAAAAGAGGCAACCTTACTTATCAGAATGTTCTAAAGACCACCCCCCACACTACCAGTGTGTAAGAGCTTACAGACCTTGATGTTTTAAATTTTTTTTAAGTTTATTTGGAGAGAGAGAGAGAGAGAGAGAGAGCCCACATGTGGGGAAGGGACGTGACAGAAGGAGAGACAGAATCCCAAGCAGGCTCTGCACCATCAGCTCAGAGCCTAATGCAGGGCTCAAACTCACAAAGTGTGAGATCACCACCTGAGCCAAGATCAAGAATTGGATGCTTAACCGACTGCACGACCCAGGTGCTCCCAGACCTTGATATTTTTTAAAGAGAAATGTTGACAATATCCACTTCTATCATAAGATAAAAGGCAATCACAGCTATCGAAACCCAATTAAAGGCACTAGAAAAATATGTAAAATGTGGAAAAATTGCTAGTATTTAATGAGCACCTACTCTGTGACAGGCATAATAGTAAACACCTAATGTTATCTCATTTAATCCACAAAAACAACCTTAAGATCTCTGTTTTACAAATACGATTTTAGGTGACTTGTACATGGTTACGCAGATAATACGCGGCAAAGCCAATGTTTGAGTCAGGTAGGTTTAACTACAAAGCCTATACCAAATATTACATCAGCAAAGTCTTATTATTCCATTTACTTGCAAATTGAATCATAAAAGCTTCTACAGCACACCATCAGAAATAAAGCTTTATGACACTAACTGTATATATATCCTTATACAAATAAATACAGGAGGAAAAACCTGTATTTCTCTGTGGTACTTAATTTTTATACATAGTACTTAAGGTACATGGTAGGCATTTTACATATAGTTGTTTAATGCCTAAGTATCCATAGACATATGTACGGTAGAGATAACAAAATGAATATGGTTCTTTTATATTCTTTTCTTTTCAGCCAGCCAAATCTAAAGAGAATCCATCAAAAATTATACACCTAAAATACACTTGGCTCACAAATGGCATCGAACACCATAAAAATCTGTGACTTCTCCAAGAGAAATCATGAACTGTTTCAATACCAAACAAGGCAGGGCCAATGGCTTTGTGTTTATTACAAAACTACCCCAGAGAAGTAAAGTGAGGATGGTCTGTGAAAACCAACCAACTGGCCCAGGCTGATTTAAATAATGAGGCCAAAGCCCTGAAATTCACCTACTGTGACTATTTATTTCCTGAGGCCACCACACCCTGTCACAAAGTCAATGCCGAGCCAACACTTGAGGTTCTGAAGTCATTCCAAGGGATGTGGGGTGTGGGGGGAGGGGGGAAGGGTGTGCAACACAGAGCAACAACAGACACAAGGCTTTGGAAAGTCCTTTCGGGATGGGGTGGAAGGTTATTAATAATAGTTTTCCTCCAGCAGGGCCTTCATTTGGCAGAGAATTGAGGTAGTCCCTCTCTGAAGTCTTCAAGAACACTGTGACCCACAGCCTGAAGGCCTGCAGCCTAAGTTCTAGGCAAAATGTGCTCTCTGGAGTGTGTGCTCCCCTCTTGGCCGGGCCACGAAGGATCCCCCAACAACCATCACAGCGTCAGATGGCGTTTTTGAGTATTTTCTACCACACTAGAATGCTGATGTTCCAGGTGATATTTGGAAGCTGACAAGTCCCAGCCTCAGCCCATGTCCCCTACCCCCGCCCCCTTCGCCCACACAGATTCGCTCCCTAGTGGTATTTCCGCGTGTCCTTCCCCACTCCCAAGCCATTTAGAAACCAGTCTTTGCACGTGACTTCATCTCCCTGCTTATGCCAGAGCTTAGCACTGGCCTTTATATCTGGCTGCTGGTGAATAAGTACCTAGGAAAATGCTAAATAAAACAAATTCTGAGAGTAGCTGCATAGGCGAATTTTGCGTACCTAATTTAGGGACTCTTGCGGGCTTACGCCTTGAGGTCCAGATAAAAATCTGTTTTCTACTGCCCACCACAGATTAGAAGCGTAGAAGCAGAGGGTCTGGCACATAGTAGGTTCAATAAATATTCACTGAATGAATGAATAAATTAACTGAAAGGAAGGCTCTAATAAGCATTTCAGCAGCCCTCAAATCAAGAGGAAAAGTCAACAGTGAGATCGTGGGCGAACTCCATTTCACGCTGAAATTCACCACAAATCCACCACCCATAAACTGCATGAATAGATACAAACCTTCTATGTATCACTCCAGTGTTATTATACTATCTTATCAGAAAATCAGTTAGAAAACTTAACTTTTAAAACTATCAAATATTTTCAAAGAAGAGGCCCCATTCATGGGAAACTTTGGAATAGAACTTAACTATAAACAAATGTACTTTAATTCTGTCCTAGATTGCCAAGGTCAGACTACTTTCTAAGGTCTGGCTTTTCTTTAGTGAGGAAGATGTGCAAATCAGGAATTAAAAGAGAAAGTCGGACCTCCTTGTCTGGAAGCACGGCCTCTCTGATTTTTAATAGGCCTCTTTTCCATTTGGTTTGAAATAAAGTGGCCCCAATTATTTTAGAATCCTTTAAAGGAAAAGATATCCATAAATTAAGCTCCAGACCTCTCCTTATTTCCCAGAGAAATTAAATTCTTACCTTAAATGACTTAAATCGCCTTGCGCACAACCAGACAAAACTGCCTTCTGCATGGTTACAAAAGACGGGCACAGCGGCACAGAATTTTGGAGCTAAAAAGATAAATAGAAATAGATATAAACACACACCCCACTAGCAAAATTCAATAGTAAGATCAAAGCCAAACTTTCTCCTTCACAGAGCTCCTGTTAAGATTTTTTTTCTCCTCCTCTACACCATAATCTGAGTCTCGGATACTTTCGTTCCTATTCAGTCTCAAGATCAAACAATTCACACACATCTGCTGGGGTAGGGGTTTTTTTTTTTTTTAAGGCATTCAATAATTGACGGGGGTGAGGGGAGAAGAGGAGTTTGAACATCGACATAAAGGCAACAGCAAAATACACCATCACACTCCTTCTGCCCATGGAAATGAGGGGCCCCGTGGGCAAAGAGTGCATGGGAGGGTATAAACGTCTGTACAAGGTAATACCCACATGTCCCAAAGAGAATTCTCTCAAAATACTTGCCCTACCATTTAAAATTACCTTTCATTTTGAGATAGAAAATATCATTTTATTTCATCTCTTTCCAGATGGAGTCCTGCCCTGGCCTGTTTTGAGCGAAGTGAGGTCAGAGGCTAGGCCTTGGGAAGCCTGCAGGCTCGTGCAGGCACGAGGTATGTACATACATCCAAGTGGAGCAGAATATGGCCACGAGTCAACAGGGATCCTTTGTGAAAGTGAAGGGCAAGAAATGCTGGATGATGACTAGGGAGTGGAGGAGGCTTCGTGGAGGAGGTGGCTTTCACACAGGGCTTTGGAAGACGCACAAGGTTTCCCTAAAGAAGCCGATGGGGAATGTCCCAGGCAGAGGGGCTGGTAGGATCAAAGTGGTGCTGGTAAAAATACACGCATGTCCAGGGGCCAGGGGAACTGGTGTGCTGCGGCTGGGACTGGGGAAGGCCACGGAGGCCACTGAAAATTCTGGAGGCAGGACAGAGGGTCAAGGATACCATATATGACAATGTAGTTTTATTTGTATTTGTTCCTCATTTCATCTTTCCTCCTTATCCCCACCCACACCCAAATATTATCCTTTTGTCCTTCAAATGACAAGATTCAGGTCCTCGGTTACAAGATTCAGGTCCTGGGTGGCTCAGTCAGTTAAGTGTCCGACTCTGGATCTCAGCTCAGGTCTTGATCTCAGGGTTGTGAGTTCAAGCCCCGCATCGGGCTCCATGTAGGGCATGAAGCGTACTTCAAAAATCAATCAATAAGGGCACCTGGGAGGCTCAGTCGGTCGAGCGTCCGACTTCGGCTCAGATCATGATCTCATGGTTCATGGTTCAAGCCCCGCGTCGGGCTCTGTGCTGACAGCTCAGAGCCTGGAGCCTGCTTCAGATTCTGCGTCTCCCTCTCGCTCTCTGCCCCTCCCCCACTCACGCTCTATCTCTCTCTCAAAAATAAATACACATGAAAAAAAACTTTTTAAATCAATCGATAAAAAATAACCTGCATGGTACCAAACCTAAACGAAGCCTGAGAGGCAAGACTTCATAGTCTACTCCTCTACTACTTTCTCTGTAACACAGTTTCTACTCCCAAAGCCATGAGCCAAAGCCATGACCTCTACAGTCCTGGTTTCTCAGCCCTGCTTACAGCCCACAGTATTAGTCAAGTTCAGTAAGGTTAGCTGTTGAAACAACCCCCAAATCTCAGTGGCTTAATACAATAAAAGTTTATTTCCTGCTCAGGCCAAGTACAATGCAGGTGAGCAGCTCTCCTGAGCGACTCTGCATCAGCCTTAGGGACTCAGGCTGCTTCTCTCTTGCCACTAAACTTTAAGGAGAACTTCGGCAAATCACTTCCCTTCTGTGGAGTTCAATTCATTTTACAAGATGGTGCTAAAAGTTCTTGCCCACCTGCCTTATAGGACTAGTGCGAGATTGTCAAATGCCCACTAAACAATAAAGATAATTATAAAGCAGTTCACACTGATTAAATTCTTACTATACAAAGACACCGTGCTGTGTGTGAGAAGTATTTCATTTAATCCTCGTAATGACATTGTCACAAAAGTCCTACCACTATTGTTAGAATGCTAAGTGGGTTGGTCTTTGCATTCATACAACATAATCGTAAAAGAATATTCTTTGAACATATCAAGCGTGCTCCCACCCCGGCACCTTGCACTTGCTAACCCCTCTTTCAGGAATGCTCTGACCCAGGTATGAGCATGGCTTATGCTCTCCCTTCACTCAGGTCTGTAGCTTTCAGTCATCTTATCAGAGAGGATCCAAGTATTCAAAGTATCACTCCTGTCCCATCATCCTTTTTTAGCCTCTCTCCCCATTTGATTGTTCTTTGTAGAATTTAAACCCCCTGACATGTGGGAAGTTTATGGTAGTATTTACTACCAGCCTCCCCCAACCAGACTGTAAACCCCATGATAGCATGGATTTTGCTTGAAGCATTCACTGCAGTATCTCCAGTGCCTGAAAAAGGGCTTAGCACATAGTAGGTGCTCAGTAAATACTTGTTGAGGCGATGTGAGCCAATCTTCATTTTGTGCTACAAATTAATGTGAGAGAATGGTCCTTTGTTACTTGACTTTTCTTCTTCTGCCAAGGAGCTCAATCAAAATACAGCCACAGTATTTAAAGACCTCTGAGTCTAAAACATTGACCCCCTTCAGGCTTAGGGTAAAGCAATCTACCAGCTGCGACCTGTCAGCTCTCTCCTGGTGAAAGATTAGAGGGAGAGCACGCCCTCTTCCAGCCAAGTCCCAGGCATCTGGGTCGCCTGTGCAAGCCTTAATCAAGTTATCATATCTAGCCCCTGTCTCCTGGATCCCGTCACTTCTGAATGAGAAAAAATTTGCAGACAAATTTCTAGCAGCAGGAAATTGGTGCTCTCCTGCAAGGCTGCCTCAAAGGCACCTGCAGCATCAGCAGATGCCCTCCCGCTCCTGCTGGGAGGCGGCTTCAAGCCTCTGGCTTCCGGCCTGGGGGGTTCTCTGCCCATTTACTTCCCACCTACCTGCCCCTTGGAAACACTGCTCTGGTACCAGTACATCTCTGGGCCGGGACCAGATGGGACTGAAGCCCACATCAAAGCCAGCGATGGCTCTTTAATGCATTTTTCTGAGTTGCTCTGGTCAAAGGAGAGGGTTCTGCCCAGAAATCAAGAAGGCCTACCACCACCAGCAAAACCTGCCCTCTTCATTGTTCCCATGCTGAGGGGCATTTGATTAAGTACCAGGAAAGTTCACTTTAACTTACAAAAAACAAAACAAAACAAAACAAAACTCCACTCTTCTAGGAAGGAAGGAAGGGTGGTGCTGGCCTCTGGACTTTATTTGTATGTGCCCAGCCATTTTCACTTTTTAGTGAAAACTGCAAGAAAGAAACAAAAACACGCTTTCCCCCTTCATCAGAAAGGAGGTTTTTTGTTTTTTTTTGTTTTTTCCCTACGAGAGAGAGAGAGAGAGAGAGAGAGAGAGAGAGAGAGTTTTGCTGGAGAAAAAGAGCCAGAGGATAAAGATATTGGCGGAGCTTAATGCCATAAATCTGATTAATTTACCTTGTGACACTCTCCACAAAAAAGTTAAGGGTCAGAGTCTTGCCTGTGAAGTGACCTTTCACCTGCAGCCAAGACGGTCACAATGGGGGCCTGAGCCGCCTTTCACAGCTACCTGCTGCTTCCTACAATGAGATTGGACACAGTTTTCAACATGATGGAGGACACCTCTCGAGCAAGCGGCCTTTGTTCTTTCTGCCTGTGGAGTGGGAGGCGCCCAGGTCACCCTCACCTTCTAGCGCTCAAATAGGACCCGACAAGACCTTGTATCTCTGGGACAGAGAGGGAGGAAATCAAAAAAGAGAGCTTTCCCGATGACTCATGGCATGAACATATATTTAATAACTTACAGAATACACAAAGATGAAGAATTTTGGTCTTTGCCCCGAGGGAGCACAGAGGACTGTGTCACTCTTTGCTGGGGGATACGGTCAAGGCCTCACAGATCGGAGGTACGCAATGCACGTTCACAGGATGAATGATTGAGCGGTCTATGAGAGCACGCTGTGCAACCGAAGACGCTCTAAGAGCCCGAGTCTGGAATCCACCGACTGAGGAAACTCAGAGAATGATCTCCACATCTGTCTCCTCAGTTACGCCAATACACATAAAGGGAGGGAAAACCAGGTGGCCCTCTGTCTCCTCACACTTGGCGTTAAAACCATCTCAGCCCCGTCAAGATCTCATGAGGCATGAGCTGCAGCCCCCGGGCCGTGCGGAGGCAGCTCCTTCTGGGAACGCGCAGCCCCACAGAGAACACTTACAGAGAGATCTCTGTTCCCGCATGTCGCCACTGGGTGTTACCAGCCACGCTCACAGCTTGCTAGTTTTACGTTTCATCTCGGCCTTAGCAGAATGTATTAATAGAGGGGAACATCTGGCAGAATGGCATAACGAAATGGGAACCAGACGCTCAGTCAAGCGCCACTGAGAGCTGTTTATCCGTGGAATTAACCTTTTGTTCAACATTTGTTTTGTGGTGGGGTTGTGCTGTGTTTTTCACTTCACATTTCTCCCAGTCTCTTCCAAAGACACCCAATTTTTGCTGATTCAGCCCTTCACGCGCCTGGCAGAAGGCTGTTTTGAACAGCTGACAGCCGTGGAGGTTTGAAAACCCTCCAGTGGGCAGTGGAATCTGGCTCCCTGTAGATTTATGAAGCCACAGATGGGCCCAGGTGGGCTCCTGTGAGAATCCCAGGCAGGCCCGACTCCATCTGCACACTGAAACTGTGTCTAGACAGGAGGCTAGGCACAACTCACCTTCCAAATTCATTCTGAAACAGCTTAAAGTGTAAAAGGAGTTTATTGCTGCGGAAAGGTCTCAGAGCATACAGCCAAAACACCAGGAAGCACTCAGGAAGAAAGAAGGAAAGGAAGGAGGGCAGGAAGGAGGAGGGAAGGAGGGGAGAAGGGAAGAAAGGAAGGCAGGGAGGAAGGGAGGAGGAAAAATAAGAAGGGGAGGGGGAAAGGAAAGAAGGGAAGGGGGGAGAGAGAGGAGCCCTCACCAGAGTGGACACGCCAAATTAGCCCAGAGCACAGGACTCCTACCTGGCCTCCTGCTGGTATTCGTGATAGAAGGCAGAGCGGCCCTGACCTTCAGGCAGCTTCTCCCCCACGGCTCGGCTCCAAGAAGGAACAACCAGTCCTCACCTGTCAGACTAGAGGCGGCCCCTTAGCGATCATCTAACAGTAGACACAGCCCAAAAGGACGTTGTTGCTGTTTTTGCCTGGGTTCGTGTGGAAGCCCAACGTGTAACACAGATGGACGCAAACCGGCTCTGAGTGAAGAAGTCGGAGGTGACCAGGAGGCCACTCCCTGACACGCGTCTTCCACCATCCCCACCAACACGCAGGCGACACGTGTGCCTGGGTATCCCCATTTCCTGACTCTACAGAAGAGGGATGGAAGTTTCTACAATGGCAGGAGCAAAAGGAAACATGCTTGGGGCTGTGGGTCCTCTCCGCCGCGGGCACATATTCCCAGCTGGCGGACACGCACTGCATGCGGCTGACACATTCTAAAACCACCGCTAGTCCCAGATTCAGACAACCAGACTTCATCTGGATGCCATATGTCTGGCATCTTAGAAACTTCATTTTACATTGAGAATATAACCATCATAATAAGGGCAAAACTGAATTCATTCAACACCTATTCAATGAAGGATTTATTTGTGATTTATTAATTTTTTTAAGAGGAAAGTAGAGAGGACAACAAAACAAAACAACAGATCACATATTCTCTAAGCAACGTATGGCCTGATGCCAGTGTTAGGCCTATCTTAGATAGGATAGCCTTGACGTGTTGAAAGATATATTTCAGTAGAGAAATCAATGAAAGAACTTGATACAATTTGAACAGATGAATAATGTGGGCAAAAGAAGTTCCCTGGCTCTTAGAAAACATTGTTTTGGAAGGTTATCCAGACTTGCAATTTAATACCAGATGTTGGCATCTGGAGAGACCCTGATTTGACATTTTGGCAGGAGAAATGAAGAAAACAGAAATGGCAGTTAAAAAACAAGTTGAAGAAAGGATTGTTGCAACAGCCCAGGGGAACAGTCCTGGAATGCCAGAAAGCCCACGAGGCTCAAGTGATGGCAAGGGCAGCTTGGGCCCAGAAGGTTCCAGAAGAGTCTCTGAGGGTGAGGAAAAGGAAGACTCTTTGGTGGGCTCCATGAGGCAGTCAGGGGTGGGGGAAAGCAGGCCAGAGGGTATGGTTGGTCCCTGTGATGTGGCTGCAGGGCCGAGAGGAAATGGCTTTCCAAACCTGCTATTACAAGAGTGTGGTTGGGCCCAGCCTGACAGCTTGGCTCTGGCAGAGAACACGGGAGGCTGGCTGACCCAGCCGTCAGCACAGACGGGAACAGGAAGCCGTTCTCCCAAGCTCTGGATTCCAGAAGACACCACTGCAACCTCACTCTGGCAGAGGCCTGGGTGCACCCGTTCTCTTCACAACCCAGATAGGGTATTGATACTGTATGTTCCTGTCTGTGGCTAACAAGTCATTCAGAAAAAAATTTTTAGGTATAATTGACATGCGAAGAAATGCTCAGATCTTAAGTGGTTGATCAGGTTTGACAAATGGATACCCTCATGCCCCATACCCTGAACAAGACACAGAGCACCTCTACCACCTCAGCCAATTTCCCTCCTGCCCCTTGCTGGTTATTGCCCTTCCGTATGCACACAACAGAAAGCAGCCACTGAGCCGATTTCCATCACACAGGTTAGAGTCGCTATTCTAGAACTGCATGTAAATGAAACCATACCACGTGTCCTCTTCTGTGCCTGGCTTCCTTCACTCAGTATGCGCTTGAAATTCATGTATGTTGCTGCCTGTATCACTAGGTCACTCCTCTGCTTTCTTTCTGAGTGGCATTCCATTGTATGGACATACCACAAATATCCTCGTGTGTCGTCTGTCCTTTCACCCGGTTTTGGACACCTGGGAGGGACCCAGTTTGGGGCTATCATGAATAAAAACTGCCAGGAGCAGTTGTGTGGACATACGATTTCATCCTTCTAGAGTAAATAGGGGGTGGAACTGGTGGGCTGTAGGGTGCATGTATGTTTGATATATATATATATATATATATTTTTTTTTTTTTTTTTTTAAGAAACTGACGAACACATTTCCAAGGTGGTTGCTTAGAAGTTCACGTTTCAAGTATGAATACCATGGTAATCGCAGGCTTCAGGCTGTGTGAATGACTGCGCTGTTCCAGTGTGCACTTGGACACCGGGAGCACGGTAGTGAGCACGCTAGCCTGGGAGTGGGGACATCCTATTCGCGTTTCTGCCAAAGTGTCTGGGTCTCAGTTTCCTCATCTGTTGAGTGAGGCTGTTCAACAGATGCCACCCCAGGGTATTTCCTAGTTCCATCTGACATAACGAATCTTCTGTTTCATCACTTTCTAGGAAGAAAAACAAAAACATATTAGTAATTATTCTCTTTGAAAGCCAATATCTGATTTGTAAACTTATAGAGGAGCTAGATTCGTCATCTAAAATTTCGGGCCCTGGGTCAGTCACTGCTACTTTCAATTGCAAGAGCATAAAAATCCCATTCAAACTGGCTTAACCGTTAGTGAGGAGTTACTGGCTCATGGACTCGAAACAAGCCCAGAGGGAGAGGCCAGGGATCAGGTATGGAACCACCAGGACTTCTGTCCCCTTCTCTGCAGTTCTCTCAGCTTTGCTCTCCTTTCTATGATGGCATCACCCTCAGTTTGGTAACAAGATGGCAACAGCTCCAGGCCTTACTTCTACACTATCCTTCCAGTAGGAGAGTTTTTCTAGAAGTTCCTAGAAAATTTCCCACATGTCTTGTTGGCCTGCACAGGGTTACACGCCTTTTCCTCACCAAGCTCTGTGGGAAGGATAATGCCAGGAGATTATTGATGTAGGCCTAGATTTTGGGGCCAGTCCATGATCCATTAGACTTACCAGCCCTACTAACAAAGCTGGCATGAGGCTGATTTCCCCTAAAGCACAAGACTGTGGAGGTAGAATAGGCATGCCCAGGAAAAGTGTGTGTGTATGTGTGCGTGTGACTATTTAGCAGGCAACCAGCGTCCACATGGAGCCCTTCTTCACAGGTGTAGGAATGTACTACATGGCCCTTACCAAGGGCTAATGGAATCTCATGGGACCACATAGAAGCTGCGTAATCAGAGGCAATGTGGGAATTGTGGTAGATTAAATATCACAAACACCTTGCAGCCTCTCCTATCAAATGGTGGATTGTTTCCCCATCCCCCAAACCTGGACAACAGAATAGGGCAGAAGCAAAATCATGCTTTATTGCCTGGGCTTGTTGCTTCTCTTGGTGGTTTGCAACCCTCCCAACGCCATACAAGGAAACCTGGGCTGGATGGTGGATGATAAGAAACCACAGAGAGACGAATTCCAGCTCACAGCCAGCACCAAGGCCCCAGATATGTGAGCGGGCCATCACAGAGCCTCCTGTTCCAGTCAGGCTGTCAAATGGCTGCAATGACATGAGTGACTCAGGGCCCAGCAGAGCTCAGCCAGTCGATAGAATCAGGAGAAAAGATACATCACTGTTGTTCGAAACCACTGCCTGTGGAATGGTTGATTACATAACAGTAGGTACCTGAGTTGGGAAGAACCTTTAAAGCTTCCTGTTTAGGGGCACCTGGGTGGCTGAGTTGGTTAAGTGTCTGACTCTTGATCCCAGGCTCATGGGATCAAGCCCTGTATCGGGCTTTTTTGCTGACAGCGTGGTGCCTATTTGGGATTCTTTCTGCCCCTCCCCTGCTTTCTCTCTCTCTCTCTCTCTCTCTCAAAAAAAAAAAAAAAAAAGTAAACTTAAATAAATACAGATCTCAAAAAATAAATAAAACTTCCCATTTCTCCAGTGGGTGATCATCTACTGAGCCTGTTAGGTGCATTCAGTGTCTGCTCAGGTACGAGGCCACCCTTTCCATATTTGGAGAGCTCTAGTAGGATGTTTTCACACAGTGGGGGTGGACTCAGCTCCCCAATGCTTTCATTCCTCAGCCCTAGCTCCTTGCTGTGCATTGGGGCCCGAGAAAACAAATTCAAGTCCTCTCGTATACAGAAGCACTTCAGCCATCCGGTCACCTTCGTCTAGCCACAAAATATCGTCCTTCTCAGGCTAAGCAATCCTAGCTGTCAGCTCATTTCTATTGCTGATGGAATGGAGGACTGTGGGCCTAGAGGGCCGGGGGAGTTAGGAGGATGTTGCAATGACCAGATGATGCCACGAGGGTATCCTGAAACCCTGAAGCCATGGCCAGAACATTCCCCAGGCAGGGACTGGCCAGACCTTTGGAAATGCCAACCAACTTGATCATTGTAAAGGTGGGCTTCTGGAGAAGACAGTTCATTGGACTGCTGGAAGCCAAATGGGGCCCAAAGGAGAGGGTGGCAAGGTATCTGAGGAAGAGGACTTGGGGCCAGGGACGGGTTCTGTGTAGGAGGACAGGAGTATAGGTTGGTGGGGAAAGGAGAGGAGATATTGGGCCCCAAACCAGATCAGCAGGGGGAGTGCAAAGCAGAAAAAAAGGGCAAGCAAACATGTCCGGAGAAACGGGGCCCCCAAGAAGGGTGAGGCTGGTGCCTGCTGGCTGCTGCAGGAAGGTCTATGGTGCATCAGCTTGGCCCGATGGACAGGCACCACCTATGTTCTGTGCTGGGGGGGGGGGGGGGGGGGCTGGTCCATGGACAGGACAGGAGAGACCCTGTCTCTGTTGTAAAGGGACACCCCCTTTACAACATCCCAGAGCTGGCTCTGCCCTTCTTTCCCTCCCTGCAGCCTTTCTGTGGGAGTCCCGGGCTGCTGGCAAGCAAGCCTCAAGTGTCCCAGCAGAGAACACCCAGTGGTTATTGGCCCTAGGGGCTCAGGGTGCTAGGTGAGTACGTGAGCCTGCCCCAGTAGCCCTCAATCGCCCTAGGACCAAACCACATTTCTTTCTCCTCTGTATGCTGTGGAGCATACTTGAGCAGAGCTTTCAGGAGGCCTCAATAAATATTTGTCATGAGAACCTTGCTGCAGTCAAATAGAAACTGCACGTTGACGCTCTTGGAGGAGATTACTTCCAACTACTCACTGCCCCAGGTTCTTGGAGACCCTCTGGCGGTCAGCCTCCCACCCCCACCTCTGTGGGCCTCAGCAGCGGAGGCGAGGGGGTTCCCAGGGGCCTCCCCCTTGGACTGGCACATGGAGGGTGCTCTGTCGAGGACACAGTGTATCATAGGTGGAGGCAACGGAAGCTGTGTTCAGGACCTGACTCCTATAGCGGACTGCCCTGCTCCCTGAGGCCCCGCTTCATGGTAGCGAAAGGAAGCTTTCTCCCAAAGCCCCAAGCCAGATCACAAACAGGCTCAGAAGCCCAGAAGGCCCACGGGTGTGGAGAAGGAAGGTAAATCCTTCTGTGGGGAGACCAAGGCCTTCCTCAGGGCACAGAACAGGGGGGATGGGCTCCACAAGGAGGCTTCCTGGGGGAACACAGCGGTATGAGGCATAATGGTGCCTGAGCTGGCAGCCGGGGAGGCAGGAGACCAGCCAGGCAGGAGGAATATGGCCCCTACAACTAACTGCCGTCCACTTTCCCTCTTTCAGCCTTTCTCCTAAGAATGCTCTGCCTTAACTTTTCTTGGTTAGTCCATCCTGATACCATAAGCTACTGCCCACAAACTCTCCCCCTCCACCCCACCCCCCCACTCTCAGGGTATATGTTTTTCCTGAGGTTTTTACATTTCCCCCCCTCACAACTGATTGTCTATCTCCACACCCCTGGGTCTGAAATGAGAAAATAAATTACCAAGTGATTATAGAATAAATGCTACTCCTCCTCTTCCTTTAGAAACTGTATCAAGACATCATTGTGAATCTCTAATGGAAATTTCAGGAATGCACACAGTTTAAAATGTAATGAGCACCCCAAGGATAAAACACAAGAGGCCGGAGCCTTGGAACTCTCAGCTCTGCATGTGCGAAGCACTTGTGAATGACTGGGGACAGAGATTAGTGAGGTCACTACCACCACCATTTGCCTCGACATATAAAGATGCCTTTAATAGAGATACGGTGAGTAGATAGGCAGCTTTTCACCTGGCATAAAACTATGATTTTATTGACTAATCCTAAAAAGTCAGGCCCTCCCACAATACGGTGGGGGAGAGACAGGGGTTTTGCTTATGGCATCAGAACGTTGAGCTACCAATTCCAAATACAGCTTTTGATAGCAATTAAGGAACAAAGTCTCCTCCAAGGAACCAAAACTCTCCCAGATGAAGAAACTGAGGCCTGAATTTCCTAAGGGATTTATCCAAAATCAAAGGCATCTATTGTCTTTGCTTTTCAGACCACAGAGTCACCAGGCTTCCAGTCAGAAGGCATGAAAGCCCAATTCGTTTGTCTCGGGCAGAGAAAGGACTGAGCACTACCCTGGTGCCAGGAAGTCAGAGTGTGGTCACTGCATCCAACTGTTTGCACGTCAACCCCGCCAAATGTTGCAGCGCAATAAGGGTTAAATCAGACAAGTCGCGGGGAGCTCAGATCCCTGCGTGCAGAGGTCCATGTGAACCTCCAGGGAGAAGGCCCTTCGGATGTGTTCCTGCTCTTATCTTGATGGCAGGGGTATTCAGTGCCCTTTGTGTAACCCCAAAAGCCTTGAGTCTGTCGGCAGTTTGCAAAGGCTGTCTCCGGGCTATAGCCGTTGCAAAGCAAGCGCCTTTGCAAAGATTAGGCTGTTTGATCAACAGATAAACTTGGAGCTGGAAGGAACTTGAGAATTTGCCTAACCTGGCCCTCTACACTTGTATTCTTTTTTTTTTAAGTGTGTTTGTTTGTTTATATTATTTATTTAGTTTTGAGAGAGACAGAGACAGGGTGAATGGGGGAGGGGCAGGGAGAGAGAATCGCAAGCAGGCTCCGTACTGTCAGCGCAGAGCCCCACGTGGGACTCGAACTCACGAAACCAGGAGATCGTGACCCGAGCCGAAACGGAGTCTGGAGGCTTAGCCTACTAAGCCACCCAGGCACCCCTACACTTTCATTCTGAAACTGAGGAGGAAGTTACAGCTCAGAGAGGAGGCAGGAACCACCCAAGGACACAGGATGACCTACTGGGTATAGGAGCCAGGATGAGGAGTCAGGCCCCGGCAAGTGTCTTGCTCAGCCTCTCCTGGAGGAAGGCTGGCCTCTCCAAAGGACCCCAGAGCCCTCCTTCCATCCCAACCCCACTCCTTCTCCCTCTACTCACTCTCAACCTGTGTCTTGCTTTGCCAGTGCTGACCGCGTGTGAACCGGGAGCCTTTGTCAGTAGCCGGCCACGTCCTCCGCAGTTGAAGACATTCACATTCACACTTAGAAAGAAAGAAAAAAAAAGTTTCTTAAGCAGCACCAGTGAAGAGTCACCCGGGACTCTCACTGAAGTCCAACTCCCTGGGCCACATCCTCTCATTTTCCACGAGCACTCGTGGGGACTCTTAAATCAGGCAGGTCTGGGAGGCCTCCTGGAACAGACTGGGTAGTGGCCCTTCCACTTTGTCTCCTCATCACTGGCTCTCAAGTTCCGAAGTCAGGCCTCAACCAGCCTTTTCGGCCTGATCCCCTGGGTTTCTGCCCGTCACATTCCTGTGCTTTAGCCTTTCCTATGAGCCTCCAAAGCACCACACAGGGACCATCTTGTCGCAGCGCCTCCCCGACGTAGATGACAACGCGGTCCTCACTTAACCGCCAAGACTCCGAGGGATGCGACAGTGGACAGCTCGCCTGAGGGCACAGAGCCCAAAGCCCTCATTCACAATCTCTCCACTGCACCTTGTCCATGAACACAGCCTTTGTTTTTTTTCTCACACCATTTCCTCTGCAGAACTGACATTCCCCCTGCCTGCCATTTCTGCTGGATATTGTCTGGTCACTTTCCTCAGGGGCCCCAGGCTCAGGCCACACCTGGTTGACTACAGGGGATTCTTATTTGGTCTCGATCCTTAACTCCATGTAGCAACAGCGATGAGAATTGCAAGTATCCGTCTGGTTCTGTCACGCCAACGTCCGTACGCCCCAGGGACTCCTCATCTCCCTAAGGGTCAACTCCCTCCCCATGGCCTCCGCTCAGTGTCCGTGTCTGACCTCATCCCTACTTCTCCCCACAGTTTGCTCACTCTGCCTGAGCTCACTGGCTGTCCCCTGCTCCTCCGAAGTAGGATCCAGGCTCCGAGCTATCAGCACAGAGCTGGACACGGGGCTCAAACCCACAAACTCTGAGATCACGACCCGAGCCGAAGTCGGACACCCAACCGACTGAGCCACCCAGGTGCCCCCAAAGCCTTAATTTCTTAAACATAGTGGGGAGCGAGCAGACAGAAACAAGGAGCATAGATACAGTTGGCCTCCCAGGTCCCCCGGAGCTAAAGAATCAATCTTCGATGAAGGATTAAGCTTTGCTGCTAGACTCCCGCCCCCTCAGACAGATCCACATTACATGGGGGCTAAAGCAAATAGAATTTTGAGGGCCTTCTATGAGAAAAGGAATACTAAAGATTACCAGTAAAAATTAGGTTACAAACATGGATACTTATTTAGAAAGCTGGTAAATACCATACACACTCAAAATCCTAAAGACGTCTTTGCATTTTTAGTGATGAGCTGCATATAGTATATATAATTGCATACCTATATTTTTAATCTACATTGCTTTTTGATCGCATTTTAATTAATAATTATGTTCAATAGACATAATGGAAAGCGAATTCACTCTCCTCTAGCATGCTTGACTGGAGTTTGTTTCTTTATGATTATTGAGTGTTGCTGTGCATTGAAACTCCCGATTTCTCACCAGACATACTTGCTTTTTATAGCACTTCCATAAGTCCACATTTATAGACACAGAATTGTGATGACTTCTATTTCACACAAGTCTCATTAAAAAAAAAAAAAAATATATATATATATATATATATATATATATATATATATATGGTGTATTTATAATGATAAATAATGTTTTATTAAGTAAAGTCCTGGCAGGAGAGAGCTTTGCTTTTACTAGACCTCTTCTAAATGGAATCCTCTGTTTCCATTGTATATACGTGATAATTCGACACACTTTCCACAGGCTGGCCTGTAGGCCCATACCTGGCTAACCCTGCTTCTCCACCAGTCCCCACAGACCTCTAGGGTTTACTGATTAGACCTTTGGTCTGCAGCTCTGTGTCCTGACCTCTGTGTCTGTCACTGGCAGGTGAGTTGGCATAGTAGTGAAAGCCTTCCTGGATGTCATCTTTACATCAGAAAGGCTGGAAATAACTTCACTGCACACAGGAAGGACAGCACATCACAGATATATCCCGTGAAGCCCAAACTAAGGTCACCCCATCTCAAGGTCCTCTTACCTAAGTGCACAATTGCTCCGGGACCAACTTAAATGCCATTTGACAGCCCTGTAGGTGAGACGGAAGAGAAGTCAGAATGGTATTTCATAGTGTTCTCAACCAATTGTGGTTAGAATGTCTGATTTTTGCAAATTTTACCAAGACAAATGGCAATGAGAACACCTTGGAAGGGCCTGTGCCCATGAGAAGCTTAAAATTCATTAGCCTCCTATGAATTCACCCCTGCCTGTAAAGCAAAGTACAGCCCACTCCACCTGTGTGAGAGGAATCTAGCCAGGTCGGCCAGTGAGTTAAATCCAGGGAGAAGAAGCTTCCTTGGCCTTGTATATACTATACAATAGTATATTTGCCTCCGTATAAAATAACCTCAATAAGTTCCAGGCAAGAAGTCAGTTATGGCAGAAAACCTTGATGAGTTCAAATACAAAGGCCTACGCAGAGTCCTGCTTAACATATTTTGCCCTTGTATTGCATTCTCAGTGTTCAAAGTACTCCACCATCATTTATAATCCTCATGACATTCCTGTAAGGCAGGTGGGTGGCAAGGATCATTCTTTGCAGTGTTGAGGCCATGGTTCAAACAGGGCCAAAATCTGGCTCACGAACTCTAATCGTCAAGTTATTAGGAAAAACACAAACATTGACATGGTCACCTTGGCAATGTTTTCTGCTCACCCTAAATACCATCTGATGCCTTGTCTAATTGGGGAGTACAACCTAATAGCAATATTTTCACTGGAGGGGTGACAACTACTTTTAGAACTGGCAAAATTTTCAAGCAGTTACGTATCACTGGCTACCTCCTCAATACATCTCTTTTTATCTTCTCAGAGAGATTACAGAGTGAAATAGCCTAAAGATGAAAGAGTGTGATTTTTCCCTTTATGGAACAGCCTGCTGTTTCTTCTGGCCAAGAGATGGTTGATACACATCTGAAGATAAATAGTTAATAAAAGTGTTTGGATTGCAACATCTGTTGCCATTCTTGGAAGCAGGGACTTAATTGCAGACTAGAGCATCAAATCTTCAGAGGGTTCCTAAGACAGAGATTGATTGGGGTCACCAGGTTACCCAGAAGTAAAATCCCAATCCTTATCTTTAAAATGCAGTGTCCAATTGATTCTCTCTGGATCATTACACACAGCACATGGAGGTAAAGCCAGGAGAGGAGTGGTCAAACATTTCCATTTCAGAATACTTTCAAAAGAAACCAGAATGGTGTTTTATTTTGGTGAGGAGTCCTGAAGCGAAGGGCCAGTCAGGCTGAAAGTGGAAGCAGCAACGTTACATTAAGGGACGCATGTCCTGCCTGGACACGCGATGGAGAGCAACTTCACTGAGAGGACACTGTATGCTTTCTGCCTGTGACACCAGACCACAGAGACCAAGGGCAGCAGGGTGTGAAGCCTCAGCCTGGAAATCATAGGGGCCCCCTGCCATTAGCAATCTATAATGTCAGAAGAATAAATGAGATGCTTCTATGACTAAGATGTGGTCACCATTGATAGTGAGAGGCAGCTCTTCAGCTGAGTCAGGAGAACTCAGTTCTAATCAGACCGCATCACTAAGTAACCATGTGACTTTGAACAGGTCACCTTCCTTTCCAGGGCGCCATGACTCCATCTTTCAAATGATGGAGTGGACTAAATAATTGCCAACATTTTTCTCAGAATTTGAACTCGAAAGCCCGTTATCTTTATTCTAATTGGTATCCATATTCTGAGTCTTAGTTGAATATCTGTCCTGGTACTGCGGTCCCTGAATTTGAGGACCCATCTCCCCAAAGGCAGAGACCACCAACAGAAGAACCCAAGCCCTGGTCAGAGGTACCATGGACCAAAGGACCAAAGGATGTGTTCTCCAGCTCCGGGTCTTACACTGATGATCAGTAGCTTCTGAAGGAAACCGATAAACATCTCTCTAGAATTTCTTATATAGATCTCAGAAAATGCTAGAGAGATGGTGGCATCAACAGAAGACAAAATACAACTTCATCCAAGAGAGCTTTAGGAATTGAACTTGTGGCTTCCTAGAGAACTTTAATTTCACCAGACTTTCCTTTTTGAACAGACATGTGGATAAAAAGTCAAATGTGAAAGCTAATTCCTAAGACCCAGAACACCACAGAAGACAATTAGATTAAACTGCAATACTACTAGTTGAAGAGGCCAACAGGACCCATGGCAGAGTCCTGTCAGAAAGAAAGGTGTGAGAAAACACTAGGGTAAGTTCAGGGTTATATTTTACATGCTCAGAAGAGACGCTTGGTGTGTGTGTAGGTCTACAGTTTGCCTTCTCTTTGTGGCACATAAAAGGTCAGCACTTACTGGTTGGGATTCCAAAGGCCAAACAATATCAGAAAGGGCTTCCCTGAAGAATTCTGCCAGCCTCAAGGTTAACTACCCTTTCTTATTAGAATAGTAAGAACTAATAACCATTTATATATCACGAAGGTCAAGTCAGGAATTTCGTATCTTGTTTCAAGGATCACCAAATGCAGTGCTTTGTGTAAAAGTAATGAACAAAATGTTAAGCAGTTCTGTAGCAAAGTTTACTTATTTGTGATATAATTGTAATGTAGAGTATTATGCCACTTTTTAAAATTACTGATTTTTTTTAAATTTGGAAAATAACCATTTGAAATGGTTACAAAATTCATTAATCCCATGCTTATCCAGCCTTAAAAAACCATTTGGAGAGAATAAAAATGAAATGTATTCATAATAGAGCTCTTTGCTCCTTTACACACACACATACGCACACACATTCAGATGCCTCCGTAACTATTCAAATTTCTCTGGTCTTCTCCAATCACCTCATGAGTGTGTTGCCTTAATTAGCTCCTACACATTCTCAGCAGTTTAGGAGAGCTAGAGATGGCTTGTTTCCATTGAAAGGCTAAGATGCTTTCTGCTATGTGATTATCTAGTAATATACTGATGCCGAATTGCATTGTACCCCAAGAAAGAGGAGACTCATACCAACGAGGCGGCTTGACTTCAGCTTCCTTTTTCTTTCTTCCCAGCCAGGGTGCTCCAGGCTGGCCCCGAACGAAGTTCAGCATATTGTGCCAAACAGCCAGAGAATGGACTCTTCAGTGCTTGTACTAATCCTCCTCTTTACTAAATAAGCAAGCTTTGGGGTAAGAGTGGAAGGAAAATTATATAATTTGAGTTAATTGGTTTGGGGCTACCCAAAGCCTCAGCTGTCTTGAAGAGAATTGTTTGGTCTTCAAGACCCAATTAAAGACATTCAGCTGATGTAAAATAGATTTTATTCTTTTTTTCCAAGTCATTGTCAAGAGACTCAGTCTCCATTCCATACCAAAAAAATATCCTGTAATCACAGCCTCCCCAAATGCATCCTGAAAACGTCTGGGAATAGGTATATCTAAAGGCATGGGAGAATATAAAGACATGCTGATCAACTAGTTTATTTTACAAGTTCAAGAATGCAGTCTCCAGTGATAAGACAGGACCTCCCTTCAACAACCCTTCAGGTACTATAAAATGTGTGTTAGCTAATGAGATTGTTTGAACAAATGGCCCAGCCTCTATCATTCTTCCTTCAGTAAGGATTGGTTGGACAAGTTTGAGAAACTCCCGTCTGGCCTTCCCAGATCTGAGACAATGAGTCTGCCTTCCCTTTTGAGTGACCTGTGTGTGAGGCATGGCCATGGCAACTTAACTGGCAAGAAATAGCACTTTGAGTTTCCAGGTGTTCAGACAGAGCAAGAATTGTTGCAGGTTGAGGCGACCTGTGATGTGCTGGCTTTTCGTTTCAGCAGCTTAAGGAAATGGTGCTGAAATAAGATTCTGTCGACAGCAACAAAAATCGCTTCTTTGGTAAGGCCCACACCACCAGAAAGAAATTAGAAACAAGAATTATAAAGTGTGGAGGAAGTTTACACACTTGCTGCCTGAGCCCGTGGTTGTTCGATTCACATATGTCCTGTGAGCGCACCATGTACACAGCACTGGAAAGGAAACAGGAGTGGGACCAAGTCCTCATCCTCCAAGAACTTTGAGTCACACAGGGGTGGGAGCGGATGAGGGAGTCACAGAAACACATGGAAAAGTTGAGAAAAACAAAGGAAGGGCGCAGAGGCACATGCTAGGGGATAAAAGGAAGAAGGGACCTTATCTAATTAGAGATTTTATAAACAAAGTGAGGTTCAAGAGGGGTCTTGAAAGCTCAAGATGGATCTTAAAAGCTCTAAGTGATTCCAGCAGGCAGAAGAATCACAGTTTGCAAGTCTCCTTGAACATCATTTTGCAGGGGAGCTTGTCCCAAAAGGCGGGAAGACAGGGATGAAGACAGAAAGGTCTGAAGGGAAAGTCTGGAAAACATTGAGCAGTGCCAGTGAAATCCACCCAAAGCACTTCTGGGGAACAAATGGAGCTTGAGTTCGAAGACCTAGGTCAAGTGCAGATCCAAGGCCTTGACTGCCCAGGGAAGAGATCTGTACTTCATTTTAAAAGTAGTGGGGAGCCATCTAAGGATCTGAGCTGAAAAATGATGGGCTCAGGACAGTGCTTTTATGAAGAAGGCCTGAGATCAGTGGGTTGTGTGGGAAGAGACAATGAAGGCCTAAGCATGAAAAAAATCCCAGCTCTAAAGAACAAAGCCAGAGTGTGGAGAATGTGAGCCTAATACGGGTAAAAATAATCTATCCAGTAGGAGACTGAGACAGGCTATCTTCTGCAGCCACCTGAAGAATTGATTCTTTTTTTTTTTAAGTCTATTTACTTATTTTGAGAGACAGAGAGAGAGCATGAGAGTGGGGAAGGGCCCAAGAGAGAGAGGGAGAGAGGGACAAAGAATCCCAAGCAGGTTCCATACCACCAGCACAGAGCCCAATGTGGGGCTGGAACTCACGAACAGTGAGATCATGACCACAGCTGAAGTTGGACACCTAGCCGACTGAGCCACCCAGGTGCCCCAGAACTGCTTCTGAAATAAACAGGGTGCTTTCTCGAGAAGGGGCTTTTATGCATTTGAGAGAAATGATTGAGCACCTGCTGTATGCTGGGCACTGTCCTAGCATTTGGGATATATCAGTGAACGAAACAGACACAGCCCCTGCCTCCTGAATGAGGTAATGAACTCTCCCAGCCCCTCAGAGTGCCCTTCATAAAGAGCAAAGATGATGGGGAGTCTCTAAGAGCCTCCACAAGCACAGTCCTGCCTCTAGGAGCCCATAGCTGTCTAGCTGTCACATAGATTAGGAAGTACCAAGACTACAACACGTCTCCATGAAACTAGGGACCTTGTAAGGAGGCAAGCTTCCCACACTAACCAGCAGAGTCAGGACACAAAGGATGACGTAAGATAGAGAGGCATACCTCAAAAGCCAGGGGATGTCATAGGCCAGGAGCAGAAAGAGCCAGAGTAGGAGCAAGGGAAATCAAGGGCCTGAACTTATATAACGAAATAAGAGAGGGAACTCAGCAGAAAGCAGCACAGAAAAGGAAAGACAGAGAATTGTAATTTGTCAATGTTTGCACTGCAAGAGAAGGGCTCTGGCTACAGACAGCTCTCCCAGACCCTGTGCAGGTGTCATATGAGATGGATACATCAGGCCATCAGACATTGTGCCCTCGGACCTAAGCAATCATCTCACTGCCCTCTCTTGCCACAAAACTCTGCTCAGCAGGCAAGAAGCTGGTTGTGATTGGCTTCCTTGGGGAGCTTGCCTACAAGGAAATAATGGACTGGACATGAGTTTCCAGTGCCCAGGAAAGATCACCTCCACCCAGTAAATGGATGAATTGAAATTCTCTTCTATGCATCAGCTGCCAGTAAGACAGTCTCTGTGAGCTGGATCCTCTCGGAAGAGCAACAATGACCAGACCCCAGAATGGGGTGACTTCCCCCAAAGCACAGCCAACCCTTAGAGGGGTCACTATGTATGAGATACTGTTGTGAGCACTTCGTATGTATGACTTCATCTTCTCCAAGGAGCTAGCAATCGTGATGAGCCATAGCTGATGCTGGGTAACCTGCCCCAGGTCATGCGGCTAGTAGGTGATAGAGCTGAGATTCAAGCCCTTCTGGCTTCTGCCTACACTGCTTGGGGACCCAGCAAGGCTCCCCAGGGCTCTTCTCTGTTGCCAGCTCTCGGGACTATTAATGTGCAGTCCACATCAAGGTGAGTGCACTTGGGGTCCTTCAGTCCCCCATCCCTTCACCTTAGCAGAAGTGTTTCATTGTAGTCAAAGACCTTCTTCACACATGTATGTCATTTGATCCTTGTTAGAATCCTCAGGAAGGCAGGGTAGGGATCATCCTCTCCTTTTGACAGGGGATTCAGAGATTCAGGGAGACAAAGCAGCTTGCTGCGATGGCATGGCTGGCATGAGAGAGACCTGTCTGGTCTGGAGACCTGCCTCCAGAATCATCCAGGAGCTCTTTCCAAGAGCTCTGACCAACGGGCATCTTCCTCTCATTGGCACGTATATATTGGCAACGCTGATGCACAACAGAACACTTGGCATGTAGGAGGTGATCAGAATGACTTTATGGACTGAAACGAATGACATCAGACCCACATCTGCATTCTGAGTCTGATCCTAACCTCAAGGGACAGTGTCCAGGAGTGGGACCGTGGAAGGGGGTCTGCAAGAGCAGACCATGATGAGCATAAAATCTAGGGCTTGTTTAAGGCCTTCTTGACCCAGACTTTTCTCTAAGTGCATCATGTGTATGATTGCATTTAGATCGTACAGCAACCCTTAGGGCAGGCACTACCCTTGCTCCCATTTTAAAGATAAGGAACAGTGAGAACAGGAAGCTTTGGTGGTGTGCTCAAGGCCTCTGGGTGAGCAAGCTGCAGAGCCAGACTCTGATTCCAGAGCCCTCTCATAATCACACTGCCCCTCAACTAGGTCGCTTCTTTCTGCCCCAAGAAACCACTTTCTTCCAAACGACCCTTTAGAGGCCCTCTGTGGGTCTCAGTTGCCCCATCTGAGGAGTGAGGGGTAGCGGCTCTGAAGGCTGAGTTTAACTCCTCCTCGTGGACACAGGGCCCACGGTAAGTGAGCTTCCAACAGCCAGCCATGGGGACCACAGCCTGAGCTCAGCCCAGGCTCCCCTTCTCTTTCTTCTCTTCCCACCCTTTTTATGTGTCTATTTACCTGGCTGAACAATTGTGAAGGCTAAATTCTAAGCAGCTTTTGTTATTTCTGCTCCTTCATCCCCTCTAAGTCAAAGAAGTGGAATTCAAAGCAAAGCCATGAGGCGTCCATCTTCCGGAAAGTTAAACAAGGACAGCAGGTTATTGATGGCAGATAGCACTCATTTGTCAACACCCAATGTAATAAGAACACACTTGGATGACACACCAGCACCGAAGACTCCCATTCAGAGGGTTTTACCTGGAGTAGGCCTGGGGAGGCCGCCTCGGAAGTCAGGTAGGACACTGCCCCCTTCTAGTAGGAGGCCATTTTATTAAGGCAGCCTCGCACCCCTCCACGTGGTTCTGGCCCATGGCCTGGAGCAGAAGAAGCTGGAGGGGCTACAGAACCCTGGAGAGAAAACAAGACCCTGGACCAAGCATGCCTACATTCAATCTTTGAACATTTATTGAGCGTCTACCCCTGTCAAGTGCTGTCCCAGGTCCTGGACTGATAAAAGCAGAGAGAGATCTCTGCCCTTATGGAGCTTACAGATTAGTAAGTGAGTTAGACAATTAAAAAAAAAAATGCACACTGGCAGGTAGCAAGAGGTGCTACCAAGGGAAATAAAATAACACAGACAGAGGAAGAGAGAAAGCAGGGTGATGTTTTAGATTGGGTGGTTGGAGGAGGTGACATTGGAATAAAGGATGTGAGTGGTGGGAGGGTCTGGGATAGACTGTTCCAGGTGGAGAGAAGAGTGGGGAAAAGCTCTGAGACAGGAATGTACTTGGCAGGATTGAGGAGGACCAGCAAGGAGTCAGCTGTTGGTGGCTGGAACGAGTGGGGGAGAATTTAGGAGATGCCACCCCCAGACCTTCTGGTTCTGGACCCATCACTAGGAATAGGTGAGAGCAAAGCATTTGATGTTAACATCCTGGGAGGCTGTTGCAGGCAGCAGTTGTTGCAAAATGTCTGAGCTCCTTGACCAACGAGCAAATTACTATTCCTTCAACTACATATTTAGTGCCTTTCTCTTCATCAGCTCTCAGGAGACTGTCTACACCCAAACCGAGTCAGTCCTGGTCTTCAGAGACCATTTGATCTGTGTTATATGAGATAATTATTTGTTTTCCTCCTGGTCAGTCTGTAAGGAATAACTGTCTCAGCCATGGTGTGCTAGTAAAGATTTAACAACTGGATCCCTGGGGTAAACATACATAGATAGATGATGATAGATAGATAGATAGATAGATAGGCAGGCAGATAGATAGATAGATAGATAGATGATAGATAGATAGAAATATTTATTATAAGTTTTACTGATATAAAGAACATGCAGGGGTACCTGAGTAGCTCAGTTGGTTAAGCGTCCAACTCTTGGATTCGGCTCAGGTCACGATCTCATGGTTTGTGAGTTCCAGTCCCGTGTTGGGCTGCATGCTGATGGTGCAGGGTCTGCTTCAGATTCTTTTTCTCTCCTTCTTTCTCTGTGCTTCCCCTGCTCTCTCTCGAAGTAAATAAATAAACTTTAAGAACATTTTTTTTAAAAAAAGAACCTGCAGCACACAATTAAAAATAACAACATAGATAATACCATTTGTTGTAAATCTCATACAGCCAATGGAGTCTCGCAAAATGCTTCCACTGATTGCTGCTGAAATCTTGAATATATAACCAATCTATGACAGCAGTTGACAAAACAAGTGTGCTTCTGACAGGAGTTGATACTTTCACTTAAATTAATAGGTAAGACAAAAGTGACAAATAAAGACATGCAGGGACTTGACTTTTTCTTTAGTGAGGTGAGAGGCTTCTTTGCTGCACTGAATAATAGTTCTGAATACTGGACTTACTGCGTTATTCACAATGTAACGGCTATGGATAGAACACACTTTTGAGTTTAATCTGAATTATTAATATTTCTTTATCACTTTCTGCAGTCCAGATGTCAACAAACGATAAATTACTCCCTGATATCTAGTGTTTGCCCATTTTCATGGTGCAAATATACCACGACTAACTTCCAGCTCCCGACGTGACGTCACAGAATGCGGAATGAAGAAAAGACACACAATAAGGCATCTTCATCGAACACGCAGATACGTAGACGCTAATGACCTCAGGAGCATGGGTGGTGGTACAGTACAGTACAATGATTAGGAAATCAGGAGTTGTGAGTTTTTCTTTTTAAAATATAATTTGTTTAATCATAAATTCCTCTCATTTCATAACGGCTGTGTTTACCAAATGGTCAACAGCATTCCTAAAAAGGTAACGATTGACTCTGTGAGCTGGTTACGAGCCAGCCCAAGCACACGCCTCAGTCTTAGTGGTCTTCCTAGCTGGCTTTGAAGTTGCAAGGTCTTTGCCCCTCTTCCATTCTTTCCACAGGAACTGGTGTGAAATAGACAACAATTCTAAAGGCCTTAGTACTGGGAGGGGCCCTAGCACCTCATCTAGATTCCCAAGCTTCACAGCTCATGGGATGCAGCTTGGACACACCTGTACGGAAGTTCTCACCTATCGCTGCTGGATTAGTCAACTCAGCATGTCGGGGCTGGAATGGAATTGATGAGTCACCTGAGTCCAGCCTCCCCAGTAGTGCCTGCTTTTTGTACGCCATTTGAATCTGTGGTTAAATCTGTTAAGAATAACAAAAAATAGAATGCCATCATCACATTTTGACACGGATCACAGTAATTGGCGAACCATGCACTCTATTCTATTTGTCAAGGATCCCAGTGCAGTGTCTTTTGTGCTATTGGTCTGGGTATAAAATATATCATGGAGTCTGTCCCACCCTGAACTCCTAGCTTGTGGAACTATACTAGCTACCCCTATAATGAGATCTACGTGCGTTTTTTCTAACCCTGGTATTCTCCCTCAACCTTCCATACCATGCCACGTGTCTGAGATTCTCCTGAGGCTGTCCCTTCCTCCTAGAGTTCCCTTCTCCTATTTGTACCTTTGAATCAAAGCCCAGGTCCACCTAACTCTTCCTGTTCTTGCTCAGGAGGTACTAGCTGCTCTGAACTACCATGGCCCTCAATGCCTCCAGCATTCTGATGGGATAATGCTACATTTTGCTGTGAATTACAATTTATGAGTTCCTAGAAGACAGAGATCACACTGTCTTCATCTTTGGACCTCACTCTCAGGGTCTCCCACAGTGAGATAAATGACTCAGCCTCAGGGAAGCAGTCCCAGTGATGTGTTACTCGGATGCAGCCGTGACTCAGAGGATGTGCTGAGTTTTGGCATCAGCATGCAAGGAACACACCAGCTTAGCTCTTCTGCATTTTCAGCAGAGCTTGATTTTTAAAATCACTAGAAGGAAACCTGAATCACTTGAAGTTTCTAGAAGAAAATAATTCACACCCAGAAGACAGTTTTTGTCCACAGGAACAGACTCCACTGCCTGAATTTGCATACCATTGGCTTCAGGTGCATTCCCAGCTGCCTGCGCAAGGATACAGTAGGTCTCCCTGGGATGTGCACAGGACTTGGAACTAAGGTTTCTTGTGGACGCAGGTCAGTCACAGCAATAAGGAGCAGCCCAGAGTCCTTGCAGATCTGCAGGAAGAAGCAATCCCGTGAGTCCAGGATCATAAACTCTGCAGGAAGAGAGCCTGGCTCCATCATTTGCCAGCTGTGTGACCTTGGGCACATTACTTAACCTCTCCAGCCTCAGCTTCCTCGCACAAAGGGGGAGTAATAAGCACACCAATCTCATAAGGTTATTGTGAGAATTAAATGGGTTAATGTGTTTAAAGTGCTTCGTGCAACGCCTGGAATAAAGCCAGTATTCAGTAAATGGTAGCTCTTATTCATAGTAATAATAATAATAATAACAGCAGCTATTATTAGAGGAGAAAATTTCTATTGGCCTCTCCCTTTGGGGAAGGAGAGAGCGGGCTGATGAAGGTGGGCCGGCGATGAGAGCCAGTGGGCGCGAGTTGGGAGTGTGGGGATATGGTTTCTAGACCTGGATCCATCACGGTTTCATTCTGCGACTTCTTCTCTCTGGGCTGCAGTGTCTTCCGTCTGTAAGATGAGATCAGTCATTAGATCAGAGTGTCCTAAACTGAGTTAAGCACCCAAACCTTCGGGGAAGAATTTTTAAACAATCTGAGTTCCAGGGGCCCCAGTCTGAGGCTGCAAAGCCAGGAATATGATTTGTTTTTTAAGCGTTCTTGATGAGTTTGATGCATCCAGTCAGTGGTTAGGAGCCATTGGATTCAATCAAAACCCCGATTTCGGGGCCTTTGCACTTGCTGTTTGTTCTGCTTGGAAAGCTCCTCCCCTAAAGTCTTCTTTGGCTCATGTTCTCATCCATGTCACTGCATAAGTATTATTTCGCCAAGATCTTCCCATTCACCCTATGTAACACCATTTCCTGTGAGCCACCTTCCAACCTCTGAACCTGGTTTCTTTTTCCCCATCATACTTCTCTCTCTGTGACTTGATCCTCACTAGAATGGAAACTCCATGAGGGCAGACTGGGTTTTGTCTATGACTACATCCTAGCACCTCTGGAATAGCCTGCTCTGTAATTGGCTCTCAGTAAATCAGTTTTGAATTAATAAACAGACGGATTAAATGAATAATCAACTTTGCCTCCGCCGGCAAGTCAGAATCTGGAACAAAGAGCAATGAGGTAAGACAGCCTGCGAGCAACTGGGAAATCCTCTCACTGTGGCCACTCAAGGCAATCCCCCAAAGGGAGGATTTGAAAACTAGTTGGCATCCTCATTGCTATGTTTTGGGGTTTCGTTGCACTCACATTTTCCAGGTGCTTGCTTTTAGGAAGAACGATGACAAACTTTGCAACCATTGCTTTATGAAGACATGGAAAAGCATTTCCAACCTGCATTACAGAACAACATACAACAACAGATATGATGTCATTTGATTTTAAAAAAGGTGTTTGAGCTGGAAAATGCTTCTAAAAGTGTTTGGAGGGAGTTCATAAATGACTAACAAAAGTTATCTATGGGGGTTATTATTTAAAAGATACAGTAATGTGTGGGACGCCTGGGTGACTCAGTCAGTTGAGTGTCCAACTTTGGCTCAGGTCATGATCTTGCAGTTGACGAGTTCGAGACCCGTGTCAGGCTCTGTGCTGACAGCTCAGAGCCTGGAGCCTGCTTCAGATTCTGTCTCCCTCTCTCTCTGCTCCTCCCCCACTCATGCCTTGTCTTTCTCTGTCTCAAAAATAAAATAAACATTAAAAAAAAATTTTTTTAATACAGTAATGTTTGAAATACTTTTGAAGGTAAGACTTTATGGGCTAACATTATACTTCCAAATTTCTAGGGCTTTAAAAAATAAATATGCTGATCTGAGTCCATCTATTTTAAAAGCAAAAAGTCTTTTTTCCTATAACACCTTCTTGTTTGCACATTAAAGATGTGAGACCCAGACTCACAGTTTGGTGGAGAGCTTTAAATTATCTATTTAATTGGCTCTAACAAAAATGTTCAGCCTAAATACCCAGTTAGCAGCCTTGATTTTGACTGACCTGCCAAACTTAAAAGTTCTCTTTTTCCCTTCTGAATAATATTTTTCCAAAACTTTTAGAAGTAAATAGAAAGTCAGATTATCCACGAGCCGAAAGAGCACATGTTCCCAATACTAAGCAATATTTGATGAAGAAGTTCCACTAAGTCAATTAAGTTTGGAAACCTTAAGTTAATGAACGTTTTCGACAGGTTGGTCAGAGTCTTTAATATGTTAATATGTGTGCAACCCTCCAGGAAGAAAAATCAGAGACAACTTTTCCCTCAAAGTATTTGATCAGAGAACTCTTTATATACACCTTACCATTTAACTTCTTGTGGAGCTGGAACTTTTCAGAGCACAGTTTGGGAAATACTGGCCTAGGAAGGACTAGTGAAGACTGGCTCAAAATTTTAGAAACTATGGTATGTTTTGTTTGTTCTTTTTTTGAGGAAGTCAAAAGACAAGTATTGTAAGAATCACCTAGTGATTTTTCAGAACTCCTCAAAATAGGATTTTCACCCTGTGCTAAGCACATGAGAAATGAAGGAGATAACATAAGTATGTTCTTAGTTTGGAGGATGGCTTGACAAATGTATGTATGGGTACAATTCCATTGGAGGCCATGACGGAGCAAGCTGGTGATCGATGTGCCTTCTCACCATAAGTAATGTTTAAACAGGGTGAATATACTGGGGAGAGCCTCTGGCTTCCTGGCTGAGAGCAAGGCTACAAATACACAAGACAAAACTCCACTAGGCCTATCAGGGAACGCATTTGATGGGAATGAAATCAGAATAGAGACACCAGACGTCCTTAATGTTGGGAGACTTGGGAGTTCCAGTCAAGCAGAGTGAAAAGACAGCTTGGTGAGCACCTTATGCATTTATGTGAGATTCCAGAAATTCCACACCTTCAGAGAAAGGACCATGCCATAGAATAAGGACCATGCCCCAAACACAAAATAGACCCACTCTAACAAATCCTTAAGGCAAGCCTCCTCAAGATTGAGGGTTTTATATGTATTTATATAAATACAAAATTTGAATATGATAAATAAATATAAATATGCATATTTGTTTTGATAGATAGCCAGATACAGATTTCTTTTAAGAAATTGACTCTTGGACCATGGAAATGTGGAGGTTGGCAAGTCCAAAATGTTTAGGGAAAGCCAACAGACTGCCAACTGGAAGGAATTGATGCTGCCATCTTGAGGCAGAATTTCTTCTCTGGGAAACCTGGTTTGCTCTTAAGGCCTTCGACTGATTGAATGAGGCCCATCCATGTTATCAAGGGTGATTTCCTTTAAAGTCAACTGATTGCAGATGCTAACTACATCCATAAAATACCTTCACTGCAACACCTAGACTAGTGTCTGCCCATATAACGGAGTCCTACAGCCCAGCCAAGGTGACTGAGACTATTATACCATCATAACACTGACAGAAATATTACAAGAAAATAAAACTACACATCAATATCCCTTATAAACATAGATGCAGAACTGCTTAACAGATATTATCAAATCAATTGTAGCACTATAAGGGTGCGTGGGTGGCTCAGTCAATTGAGCATCTGACTCTTGATTTCCGCTCAGGTCGTGATCCCAGAGTCCTGGCCAGGTTTGGGCCCCACATTGGGCTCTGTGCTGACAGTATGGAGCTGGCTTGGGATTCTCTCTCTCTCTCTCTCTCTCTGCCCCTCCCCCCCCCCCCACCAAAAAAATAAATAAGTATTTTTTTTTAAAAAAGAACACCCTTGAGAAATCCACAGTCAATATCATACTGAATAGTGTATTATTTGAAAACCTTCTCTCTAGGATCAGGAACAAGGCAAGGATGTGAGCTCTCACCACTTCTATTCAGCACTGTACTGGAGATCCTGGCCAGTGCATTAGGTGGAATAAAAAGTATAAAGATTGGAAAGAAAGAAGTAAAACTTTCTTTGTAGATGACATGCATATGTATATAGAAAATTTTAAGAGATCTATAAAGCCAAATTAGGGAATTTGGCAACTTAGCAAACTACAAGGTCAAATATAGAAATATCAGTGCTCTCTCTCTCTCTGTCTTCTAGTTTTCTTTTTATATACTAAAAGCACACATTAGAAAATGAAAATTTTTAAACACCATTTACAATGGCATCAAAATACATGAAGCATTTAGGAATAAGTGTGTCTAAAGATGTGCAAGATCTCCGTATTAAAAATTATACAATATTACTATAAAAAATGAAGCAAAACAAATGAATAGAAAGATATACCATGTTCATTAATTGAAAGACTTGATTTTGTTAAGATGTCAATTCTCCCTCTCCTAAGAGGGAGATCTAAGGATTCAATCAAATCAAATCCCATTCAAATTTCAATAAACCTTTTTGTGGAAATTGACAAGCTGATTCTAAAATTTACATAAAAATGCAAAGGACTAAAGAGGCCAAAATAGTCTTTAAAAAGAAGGGCAAGATTGGAGAATGCACCAGTATCTGATGTCAAGATGTATTAAAAATCTACAACTATCGGGGCGCCTGGGTGGCGCAGTCAGTTAAGCGTCCGACTTCAGCCAGGTTACGGTCTCGCGGTCCGTGAGTTCGAGCCCCGCGTCGGGCTCTGGGCTGATGGCTCAGAGCCGGGAGCCTGTTTCCGATTCTGTGCCTCCCTCTCTCTCTGCCCCTCCCCCGTTCATGCTCTGTCTCTCTGTCCCAAAAATAAATAAACGTTCAAAAAAAGAAAATTAAAAAAAAAATCTACAACGATCAAGGCAAATTGGTATTGGCATAAAGGTCGGCAAAAACAAAGCAAAACAAAACAACAACAGCAAAAACAAACACAGAGTTCAGAAATAGAGCCACACATATATCAGCAATTGATCTATGATGATGGCATCAGAGCAATCCATGTGGAAAGAAACATTTTTCCTCAAACGGTGCTGGAATTACTGGATAAATGCTTGGAAAAAATAAACCTCAGTCCTTACCTTACAACACACAGAAAAAATTAATTGGGATGAATTATAGAGTTAATCACAAAGTTAAAATTATTCAGCTCTAGAAGGGTAGAGGAATGTCTTCACAGCCTTGGGTTAAGCTAAGATTTCGTGGATGGGACAGAAAAAGCATGAATCATAAAAGAAAAAATTGAAAAATTGGGCTTCATGAAAATAATAAACTTTTGCTCACCAAAAAGACGCCGTTAAGGGAATGAAAATGATGGGGTGCCTGGATGGCTCACTCAGTTAAGTGTCCAAGGTATGAGATTACCATACCTACTGGAACAGCTTATGTTACAAAGACTAACAACGCCAAATGTTTGTTAAGAACGTGGGACTACTGAAACCCTCTTACATTGCTTTTGGAAGCATAAAATGGTATAACCACTTTAGAAAACTGGCATTTGCTTATAAAGTTAAAAATACAGCTATCCTATGACTCAACAGTTCCTATCTTAGGTAACTGCCCAAGAGAAATAAAACACATGCCCACCAAAAGTCTTAATCAAGAATGTTTGCAGGAGCTTTATTCATAAGAGTCTAAAACTGAAAATAACCCCAAAGCGCATTAACGCCAAAATAGGTATATTATGGTGTACTCAAAGGAAAACCTGTATAAAGAAAAGACAGAGAATGTTACACTCCATCACAGATGCATCTCAAAAGATGCCAAACAAAAAGAATTCACACCATATGATATCATTTTTATGGAACGCCAGAATAGGCAAAATGAATCTATAGTAATAAAAATCAGAACAGTGATTGCCTGGCGGGTGGTTATTGACTAAATGGGAGCAGAAGACTTCTGAGGTGATGGAAATATTGTATCCCTTGATCGTTGTGTGGATTAACAGGCTGTGATACACCCGCCAGACACTTAAGATCTGTACATCTCACTGCATGTACATTTCACCTCAATAAAGTGCAAAGGGGAAGTGAAGGAGGAAGGAATGAGACAGTGGCAAAAAACCCAAATCAAGTTATCCTTTATTCGCAAGCCTGCGCACAAGAACATGCACAGACAATATAAACGTGCGTCCGTATGTTCATTTTCAAGTGAGCCCGTGCTGCACAGAGCACCATATACTTTACATCCATTTCAATAGATGTCTTCTCACATCTCATTATCAGAAAAGTCTTTCCTGTGTTCATTTTTTTCTCTCTCTCTCTTGGGTTTTCTTACCAAAATAGCCACATGTGTCTGAAAAGAGAGGGAACAGAAACGCTAATTCGGAATTTCACACTTACTAGAATTTAAAACAAATTGTTCGTTGTTGACGTTTCGAGATTTCATTTCCTGCCACGATTCTCTTCAGGAAAAGAAACTAGAAAGGAAATGACTCAACTCCTCCCAGTCCTCCCAAATCTGGCCACCTGATTTGAATCTAATATTTGATTGATAGCAGGGGGGAAAAAGTATTTCTCGAGAATAAAAACTGGTGATTATTTTTGTTCTTAGCTCTTGAATTGACTTGATGCCACCTTCCCATTAGGACTGACCAAGTGAGATTCCCCACAATAGCATCTCGCTTCATTACTGGACTGGACTGGTCACATTAAAATGTAACCACATGGAAACGAATTTCCCCCTTTTCACATTTCTATCCTCGGTTTCCATGGAAGAGGGCTAATTACCTTTTTAATAGCCCTAATTGATGGGCTTACAGATCATATCTTTCAGTCCCCACTTGTGTGTGTGCTGAGGGTGGGGGTGGCCAGGGTTCCTTTTCTCTTGACCTCTCAGCTCCGCTCTTCCTTATGGGCAGGAGGGTTGCTGGCTCATGAAAGGACCCTGCCTTGTGTTTCTCTGTTTGCAAGGCTACCTGCAGCCCATTGTGGGCTGACCAGGAAGCCTCTCTTTGTCTTGGCCAATTGACACAGCTGCACACTCAGTAAATAGACTCAGATGTTGAGCTTTTGTTTGAAGGATCTTTTCAGATTAATGCAGAGAGAATTAGTTTTTAAAACTTAAGCCGGAGCCAGGATGAGTAGAATGGAGCTGCGAGCCATTGAATTCACGTCCACAAAATGAGACCAACTGTCTTACAGGGTGTTTATCCCCTGTCCCTTTTGGAGGTAGCACTGAGGGGAGAGGCTCCCACTCAGACCATTGTAAGGAGAAGATCCGACCAGTGATTACACTGGCTTCAGCTTCGTTCTCCAAGGGGAGAGAGCCCCGCCCTGGCTAAGTAAATGCAATTACTGCAACATAGTGGTTGGCAAGTGATTTGGGATTTCTTATTTCCAGACCACGAGAGGTTCTGCTAAATAGTATAAGAAGATCCGTGACCTATTGCAAAGACCATTAAGGCACCAGCCTGGACTCAGTGGTAAGCAGCATCTCAGATCCTTCAGATTTCATTATTTATACCACCCAATCTAGCCCTCATGCATGGGCTCATTCTGAACCATTCCCTCCTGGCCACAAGAATCAGACGTAGCTCCCAATGGATGGCTGGTCTCTTGAGGGCAGGACCGTACCTTGGTGTGTACCATTTCACGTGGCGCAGGTTGGAGTCGTAGTCACAATCCTGTGATCAGAACCTGTAGTATTATTTGCCTCTTTGACACTTACAGACTCATTTTTCTCAAGCTCCGTGTTGGGGGTGATTGTTCCTCTCTGCTTACAGTTCTATGTACTCAGGGACGCAGTTTGATGTGAAAAGAAACTTGACTTTGAGTTATACAGATCCTAATTCAAGCCCCACCTCTGCTTCTTACGAGCTGCGAGATCTGGGCCAAGGCACTGATCTGAGCACAGATCTTGTCACCTTGATAACTGCGATATGATTACTTATCTCACAGTGTTGGTGGAGACTGAAAGATTCTTCTCATACCTGTGCAAAAGTGAGAAGCACACTTCCCCAGGTATCGTAGATCACCCCAGGGTGTCAGCTCTGCCTTTCTAGAGCTCTGCTGCCCAAAGATTTTCTTTTTATGTAACTAAAAGAGCTTCAGCTCCAGTGTCTGAGTGACTGTCACTCACTACTTCATACGCACACGCATGCCACCACCTCCCCCGTTCCCCACAAGCTAAAAAAGAACTGCTGAGAAAGCAGGGGAGGTGAATCAGAAAGATGCAGAGAGCCATCCCAGAGGAGAAGAGACGTCAGCATTCCAAAAAGGGGGCAAGCTCATAAATGAAGGGTAAACAAGACGGTATGTAACATATTTCCCAAAGGAGAACGGCCTCTTTCTTGCTCCACACTAAGGGATCTAAAGAAACCTTTGCTTTGTGGAGACACTAACCCGTCTGGATTCCCTATCATGAGTTCTCCACACAGCACTGGACACCGGGCCAGCCCTGCCACCAGCCCACTAGGAGCTGACCCCCCCTCCCCCCCCCCCCCCCCCCCCCCCGCCAAAGACAAGAGGATTCGACTATATGACTGTAAGGAGCCTTCTTGAGCCAAGCCTCCAGGATTCTGATTCCCCTGCAGCTTCCTGAAAGGAAGGATGTGAGGGCAGAAGCGTGGGTTTGAACTGGCTCTAACAATCTAGAAACATGCTGACAGGGTGAGGCTGTGTAGTAGAGACCTGCACCAGTCCCTCAGTCAGGTCGGATGTCAAGTTCAGACCCAGCGTGCCCCTTAGACGCTAAAAACTTAACCCTGGAAGAGAAGCCTATGCCTTGGAAAATAATGAGAGAAATGGTGGTTGACTGAGTTTTAAATTCCGAAATAGATCCCCCAACTCTACTGTCACTTTCTCTGGTGACTTAGAGGAAAAAGAGAAACTTCTCACTCAGATGGGTGACTCTGCAGTGGGCAGAACGCAGGGTGGGAGGAACTAGAAGGAAGGCATCACGTCTCATAGAGCCGTGGGCTAATCACCAAACCTCTCTGAGCCTCGGTTCCCTCCTCTGTAAAACAGGAATCGCGCCACCTAGAATTAAGGAATGGTCTGGTGACACTGTATTTTCTGCCTGCCCCACCCCCTCACCACAGAGCAAAGGAATTGGTCGATGTTGCTTGAATGGGCCACATGGACGTTGAACAGTTAACCCTGGAAATGTGGGTGCTTCCCAACATGCTCACGCTGGAAGCCAGCACCATGAACTTTGACTCAGAGTGCTCAGGGAGGACGAGGGGGGCAGTAGAGTTTGAGAACCCCGAAACAGAGCAGACTAAGGACAAGCACACCTTGGTGAATTGAAAAGGATGAATAATTCTGAGCACACTTCCCAGGAGATGCAAAGGGCAACTCGACAAAAGCACCCATCAGCCGCCTTGCTTAAATAAGGCAATTAAGGAACACCGAGATGACAGTCCCGAGGCCGAGTACTGATGGGGTCTCCCCCACCTGGGGCCTCAGTCTCTCCTCATCTGTCAGGAAAAGGAGCAGGAGCGGGTGATTTCTTCAAGGCCCTATCTATCTCTGACATGGTGAGCTGCCTGTGAAATCAGCTTGGTACTTATTTTCCTCACCCAGGGCTCTTGAGCCTGATTTCAGAAACAAAGAATTATGAAATCGGAGTCTCCGAGGAACCACCTTTGGCTTGGAGACTTTTGGCCTTCAAGCCATTTCTAAATCACACTCAGTTGGCCGTGTCCCAAATTCCTGATTGGCTCCATCTGCCCAGAGGTAGGCAAAGGTGGCTTGCTAGGACCCCATGGATTAAGGACTGGACAAGGCTACATTTGTGTTTCCTCTGCCCGTGGGAAGATTCCACAGATGGGCTAGAATCTGAGCTGAGTCTTACAAGACGAGTGGGAGAGGCGCCGGTGGACGAGCATTCGAGAAGTCAACAAGGCCACAACTGTAGCGTTATACATGGCAGACTGTAGCAAGGACGTTTATTTCATGCTCATGCATAGGATGAGCTGTTGTCCACCCATCACTTACATTTTTCAGCTGACTGAGGCGTGGCCATTCTTAACATTTGGCTTCAAAAATTGCCTACCGGCTCACCTCCCCTCCGGGCAGCCAGACAGGGCAAAGTGCGTGGAGAACACCCTGGTCACTGCCCCCTGATCCATGTCTAACTGCCAAGGGAACTGGAAAATGTAGTCGAGATGTGTGCCCAGGAAACACACAACAGCACGGATTCTAGGGAATGGCCTGTTAGCTCTGCCACAGTCTGGTCCGTTCCTCAGGCCCTGCTCCTTCTGGATCCATCGGAAAACAAAGTAGCCAGAAGCCCAGGCAAAAGAAGAGGGAGAGGAAGGAAGTTTCTGGCACCTGGGAGCAGCAGTCTGGGGGCAGACAGGCAGCTTGACTGGAGCCCATGTCATTTTGGTAAACCCATTTCCTTCCCTTGGAGTAAAGAGACCTGGAACCCCATGGTGAAGAAGGCCTCCGCATCTCTCCCTGACGATTATGGGAAGGGGAGGGAGTGTCACAGGAAAGCCATTGGGCCTCCCGGAGTGAAGTCTGGAAACCCCCTGGCTTTCCCTGGCATTGCCCTTAGCCCTTGAGCCCTCCTCCTGCCCTGTTTTCAGCCCCTTTTTCTGGGCAGACTCCAGAGGCCAGGCTGTCGCACGGCCTGCCACCTCGGCTTGGTGCCCAGCCTGTGGGCCACTTGGGGCTCAAGTTACTGGTGTGAGCTGATTCAGGAGCAGGCCGGGCCCTGTGGCTTTGATGGGGTTTCATCATCCCGCCTGCGCTCCTTGGCTGGGTGCCTGGGAGAGCTGCAATGTTGCCCCAGGCTATCTGCTTTCACCAAGAAGAGGCCCTCCTCTCTGAATAGTGGAGAATCTAGAGGTGAGGAAGTGAGGTCTGGGGCTCCCCAGTCTATCCAGCCTGAAGACCTATCTCACACCACAGCCGTCTGCCTTCGGCCAATTTTCCCAAGGAACAGAGACAAGATAAAGGGCAGACAGAATTAACACCGAACAACTTGTTAATGATTTTATTGCAGGTTAAATAAAATGTCTCACATAAAACTACGGGAGACCTTCTTTCACCTTCCTGGGCTGTAAATATGTATTAACTCAATTACTATCAGCAATTAAGGCCTAGTTTGGGAACAGTGACCTGAGACAAAAAAGACATTATCATCCTGGGAAATGAATCCAGAATAAAAGGAATTTATTCCACCTTAGCTAATGAGCAGCTGTATAGGGATGGAAATGAAGGCCTTTGCCTCGGAATTGCTTTTGACAGTTCATCCAGGGAGAGGAGAAAAGGTTCGCCTTTATGTAAAGCTCTTGGAAGCACATTAGGGACATTGTTACAATGCAAATGAGGAAGACCGTTGTGTTTGGGTGGTTTAGGGCTTTAGTAAAAGGAGTAACATTTCAATTAGTGGGGAAGGAATGAGAAGCGGCCTCAAAGAGGCTTAATTGGCAACTTGGCTTTCCCAGGGGACTTTGAAGTAGCATCAGAGACGGAAGGTTTTCAGAGGTGGGTGGAGAACAGAGTAAAAGATAAGATCCCGGGCTGTCAGGGTAAGAGGGGCAGATGGGGTGCTCAGGAGGTAAAACCCACAGCTCCCCAAAGCCCATCCCCACCCAGGTAAGCGAGCCCATGAGCGAGCGCGCGAGCGTGGCTCCAACCTTCAGGGCTTCTGAGAGCCACAGGACCCTTCCCTTTCTAAAGTAGGCAGTCTCCAAGAAACCACCTCACTGTTAAGGACTGCAGCCCTAACCTCACCAGTGTGGAATTTCTTTTTCCTTCTCACGAGTCCCTTTTGCTAGGTCTCTAGGATCAGCCCGGAAAACTGGGGAATTCAATGCGTAATTGCCGTGAGTTATGGGGGAGGATGTGGTGCTGCATACAAATGTGCGGGGTGTGTGTGAGGTTGTGTGTGGGTGTGTGGGGCCGTGTGTGTTCAAGGACTAAAGGGCCTGAGTATTCCTATGTGACCCCACCTGAAGGCAAGGCATTGAACAGGTGACTTCAAGGTAGACCCTCGCAGATGGTGCGAGCTGCATTGTCTAGGGTACTGTGCGTCTTTACTGTCCCATGGGCATGAGGGCATCAGCGTCACTGACACTCAGGAATTGCTCAAATTTTCATACTTCCTGACCAACTTGAGGTTTTATTTCTCAATCTAGTCATTCGCAGGACCCAGTAAATTTTTTTTTTTTTTAACATGGAAAAACCCTCCAAAGGAAATAGTAAGATAACATGCCAACATAATTGTTTGAAATGAAGTCTGGTAGAAAATTCAATGAACCCTATGTTTTAGTTAAAAGATAGCAATCTGACCAGGGGTTTGGAGAGCCGTCCAAACCAAGCCTCCTCAGTGGTGGGCTGGTCTTGTTGAGTTTGGGGGGGAGAAAAAACCCAAGAACGAAGAACTTCCAAGGGTCCCCATGACTCCTTTGGTCATCTAGATGTTGACTTTGGAGAGGGCAAATCCAGCTCCCTGCCATGTGAGCATCTGTGGATGTGGACCGCGTTTCACATGAGTCCTACCAATGCCCCCTGAAGTGGAGGGCACGTAACCCTCCATTTGAAACAATCAGGCCCAACACACAGGACCCAGGGCCAGGCTTTCTCCCTCTGTCCTCCCCTCTCCCGTGGGTGGCTTCTCCTGGAACACTGGCTCATATCTCTGGAGCCTGTGGTTTGAGAATTGCTATTAGCCAACTACAACAGGGCCTGGAGAATTTACTTCGGGTCTAAAATGGGAACCGGACCCACCCTCTGAGTAATGCTCTTCCCCTTGGTAGGTTTTGGCTGTCAGCCGGCTACTTTACAAGTGAGAGTCTTCCCACCAGCCTGGCCTTGGTTGTCTGTGTAGAGCAACCGCTTGCCTCTCCAACCCCTCCCTTGCTGCTTCCTCGGAATTGGGACAAAAAGAAAATATGGCTTGTGTGTGCACCTGCCACTTTTCCTGCACTGTGGGCAAGCGGGACCCCGAGCAGCCATTGCAGTATTTCAATCCCCGTGCCACCGTGGGGAGCAAGAGCCGGAGACTTAGGGCGATTCCTGATTACTACCGTGAGTGGACAGGAGTTCCTACACCGGGAACCCAGTTCTTCACACTATAAGACATTTCAGGACCTGGAAGGCATCACTGACCACGTGTTTGGGGACAGTACAGAATCCATTTTAAGTGCTATAATATACCCTAACATACAATCAGTATATTGTCCAAACCAAAATATGCGTAACACTCATGCATGACCGAGGCCCAGACTGGTGAAAAGACCTCCCCAGCTACCTTCAAGGAGTGAAGGGCACCCCTGAGACCCCAACCTACGTGGTGCGACCAAGGTCAGTCCTTCCTCCAAATAAGGCCGAGTTGCCACTTTCCCATGGGTTTCTGCCTTGGCCAATGTGGAAATTAGTTTGTAAAACCTTGCAAAAGAAGAAAGCAAAGAGAAGCCAGGAAACATTTGCCACAAATCTTCCTGTGATGGATAATCACGACATCATTATATACTCTTGCATTATTGAGGGAGCATTTTGCATACTTTCTGCTTCTTTCTTCAAACTCCTTTATTATAATCAAAGCTGCTCCAGTGGTGCTTTGGTTAATGTCCGAGAGGAAATTCTGATACCAGACCATTAATTTCAAAATGTGCTTTTCAGGGTCCGAAATGTTTCCACCCCCAACATTACACAACCTGTAAGAGCAAAATGGTAAGGTCTGCTACCCCGTTTTTACGGAGAAAATGGGTCTGCCAGAAGTAAAATAACTGGCCCAAAGCCACAATCCTCAAAAGTGGCTCATACGGACCTAGAACCTGGACCTTCCTACACCACGCGGCACCCTAACTTCTAGTAGCAACAACCTGGCTCAGACGGTACCTCATTATTGATTCCTCCCCTTCGGGGAAGAGTTTCCCTTCGGGGCACAGTGTTCCTCTGAGACGTGCGAGTTTGGGTAGATGACCTCATGTATGGCTATTCTCAGTCCACACCCCCAAGTTCACGGTTCCCATCCAGAGTCCAGGCCACCGGTCAGCGCTTATCAGAGCCTGGCTTGCAGCACACACCAGCCACTGTTCTGGAACGGATGAGTGGAACCTTCAGCCTCCTCTTTTAAAGAAACAGAATGTGAGAAAATCCATCAGTCAATCTGGGGTTATGGAAAGGAGATAAAATCCCTTCACCAATTCTGCTGCTTGAAAGTTTCTTCTAGAACATATGAAGAAAGAAGTGGATCGCTAAAGGTGGAAAAGATGAGCTAATATGGGTGTTCACTCCCCAGACTAGTGTCTCGCCAGGGAAGTAGATAACAGAACATATTTCAGAGAAGAGACAGCCACATATAAACCCCTAAAAAAATAAGGAAGAGTTACTTCCTTCCAAATGTCTCCCAAAACAAAGATACAAGAGGCATGTGGGGCGCCTGGGTGGCTCAGTCGGTTAGGCATCCGACCTCAGTTCAGGTCATGATCTCACAGTCTGTGAGTTCGAACTCCGCATCAGGCTCTGTGCTGACAGCTCAGAGCCTGGAGCCTGCTTCGGATTCTGTGCCTCCCTCTCTCTTTGCCCTTCCCCTACTTGTGCTCTGTCTCTCTCTGTCTCAAAAATAAATAAGAACATTAAAAGAAAAGTTTTTTAATACAAGAGACATGAAACGTGTGTTGCCTATCTCTGACATTGGAGGCGTGCATAGCAGGAACTCCCCCTCAGAATCTCCTGATATTAAAAAGATTTTTTAAGCGTGAGATGAGGTGTTCTTGTACAATTCTACCTTTGTGCCTACCAAACTCAAATAGACTTTTCTGTAAAAAAAAAACAAAACAAAACATGAAAACCTTCAATTTGATTGGAAAGGTATACGTACATGTGTGTGTGCTCAAGCACCTGTGTCCTCTGTAAAAACCTGTATCTGAGGGGGGCCTGTGTGGCTCACTCCGTTGAACATCAGTCTCTTGAATTTGGCTCAGGTCATGATCCCAGGATTGTGGGATCGGGTCCTGAGTTAGGCTCCTCATTGAGCATGGAGCCTGCTTGAGATCCTCTCTGTCTCTTTCCCTTTGCCCCTCCCCTGCTCTCTCTCTCTCTTAAATTAAATTAAATTAAATTAAATTAAATTAACAAACAAACAAACAAACACCTTGTATCTTAGTTTGAACTCTCACCCATCTCTCCTCTGGAAAAAGGCAATGGCTTCAAAACTGGCTTCCCTGTCCCTGGTGTTGAGCCATTTGCACACTGTAGTCTACGATGCAGATCTGACCCCCACCCCCTCGCCCCCTTGACTGGAGACGCCTCAAGGCCCTCCATCGCCCACAGGCTAGAGCCCAGTTCATAGAGGCAAAGTCCTGCCTCCCTCTCCTATCCCAATGCCCATTATTTCCTGCCTCCTGTCCCCCTCCCCCCACCCCCCCCAGTTTATGCTCCAACAACACGGGGCTCTTTATAGTTTCCTGCCCGTGACACGTGGTTTCTCACCTCCACAGCTTTGCTCACACTGAAACCTCCCCCAGGAGCCCAATCTGCGCCTCTGGGAAGGCTTTCCTGTCATGTAACACATCCTCCCTTCTTCTTGTTCCCCCACAAAGCCCAAGTACCTTTAGAATGTGTCTACTACTATTTTTTTTTAACTTTCTATTGAGGAATAATATAGATCAAAAACTGCCCAGATCTAAAACATGCAACCTGTTGAATGCTCACAAAACATTAACATTTCTGCTGTGGCGGGGAGCAGAAAGATGAGAAGTGGCTTGCCTGCCGGGTGTCAAACCTGGATTTGCAACTTGGCAGGATCCAAGGCCTGGCCATAAGAGATGGCAAAAGTCTCCTCTCTCCTTAGACTTGAAAATGATCGCAGCTGCCAAAGCAAGTAAGTCTAAGCACTCGTATGGGCTAAGAACAAAAGAGGTCACTGGAGAATCACACATTTCAGCCTTTTTGCATCAGATCGGAGAAGAAGGAACAAACGGCATTCATTTCTTCCATATTCAGCTTCTAGAACCAGATATCACCTTAACTCAAGGGCGGTCACCATACCTGAGTCTGTTCTCCCTACACCCATATAAGCAGTTGTAGGATGTGTCACACAGAGCAGGTGCTTCCTAAATATTAATATCCCCATCTCTGCACTTTTTGGTAAAGTCCACAGTAGGAAATAATAAACCTACCATTTATGTGGCACTTACTATGTGCCAGACACTGTGCTAAGTAACCACTTACAAATATTCACATTTATTTTTCAAAGCCACTCTCCCAGGTAGATGATATTATCTGCATTTTACAAATGAGAAAACTGAGCAAACATAGCTGGGATTTGAACCCGTGTCTTTGATTCCAAAGCCAGTGATGATAACCACTGTTATACAGCACCAAGGCTCAGGTGCGCATGCCCTGTGTCCCTGCTACTGAGATCAACAGCGCCGAGTGACAACCCTGACCTAGAGGACTCTCTAAATGAAACCACGAACCCTGGGAACTCCAGACGGACCAGCTCTGTCTCCAGTTGGGCCTCACGAGCCGGGTGAGAGCAGGTCCATTTGATGGCATGCCCCATAGTCTCAGTCCTCAGGCTGGGATCTGGTTCAATGTTACCTAGAGCTGTAGCCTGAATTCTTATGGTGGATTTTTTTCCTGAGCTTCTCACTGCCTTATTTTGAAAGGAGTGTTTGGGGGAGGTTCACACTAATCAAAGATGGAAACACTGACAATATGCACTGCTTCCCATGGCAGCCTAGGGAGACAGGTCCTTCCAAAATGGAGGAGAACCACTCCCCAAAGGAGCATTTCGGAGAGCAGCCGGGATTTCCTCAGCAGAAAAGCACAAGATCAGAGAAAGTATCCTTCTGCTGGGACCGAATGAGTGCCTCTTGCAAAGGGGCATGTTATCTTGGGACCTATACCATACCCGTGGACAGCCCCAGGAAGGGACATTCTTCTAACCCTCTTCAGACGAATGACCGAGCCAGGGAGCCCAGCAAATGCACACCAGCATGTGGGCCTGCTCCCTGGCCTGGGGACAGACACAAAGCCACCCTGTTCCCCAGCCCAGACCTCTGAAGAGCCTCTCCCGTACCCCACCGCTCAGACATCCCTTGTTTACATTCTACTCACCAGCCAGACCTAATCCCTGGGCTCCGGATCTGTACTTAATCCTGCTTCTACATATCCTTGAGATCAATACGTGTTAATAATAGTCATCATTGTGGGTAAGAACCACGTCTGAGGAGCTCTGAGCCCTTCAGATTTGGTGCCAACAGGAGAAAATATGGAAAACGAAACCCAAACATTTACAAACATTCCAGAATGTTTAGTTCAGGCTGCCCCCGGTAAATAAGAGACAGTCCAGGAGATACCAGTTTGCCTGAGACTCACTTATTTTGTCCTAAATAAAGTTTGGCTTAAAACACACACATGCATACACACAGACACACACACACACACATACACACACACATACACAAAACCCAAGTCACCAGTCTCTGCTTCTCTCTTGCTTCTCAGGGCCATAAGATCTTTTTCATGTAGTTTGCTTCAACACTATTGTATTTCTTCTGTGCTTTGAAACTGAGCCCCTCTCTTTGATGGATATTAGCAAAATGTGCTTTCGTGTCTCCCTAATGAACTTTCACTTGGAAAATACCCCAAACTAGGAAGATGCTAGAAGTGTAACGATATTTTGTTTAAAGCAAAGAGAGACCCTCTCTTCTGGTCCCCTCCTCTTCGGTCCGCCCCAGAGGAATAATCAGCCAAGAATCACAGATGGGATCATTTACAGTGTTACTTTCAAGCTCCCCAGCCCTTGCAGACTGTGTTTGTTCGGTCAAAGTCTTCAGACCCACAGGGTGGGCCTCCTGACAGCCCCATCTTGCCCGCTCCCAGATACTCTGATTGGGATTTAATCCATGCCGATCTGTCAGAGAGCGACTGATGGAGAGGCTTCTTTGTGATGCTCATGGTAAACTTGAGAGGACTGAAGAGTCCAGACGTGGAGTCAGTATTCTTCAGGAGACCCATCGGCCCTTGCCCGGAGGGGCCCTGGAGAACAGGCCTGCGGTAATTACTGGCTAAACAAAGGGAAAATCCCCCCAAAATGGAAGACAGCTTGGCGCCACAGTGAGAGTGTTTTGGTGGGAGTGTTATTTATTTATTTATTTATTTATTTTAACAATTGAAAATATCATGTGGGGAAAAAATGGTTTTCTAAAATCCAATCACATTGATCTTCAAAGTAAAACTAAGAATAGAGGAAATAAGGGAGCAACAAAACTTAAAGCCGTTAGATGTGCCTAGGTTGTATGCTTCTTAGGGAGAGATTAGCTATGACCATTAGTATTTTTGTGCACAAAATTGGGTGAAGCTGGACAGTCTGCCGTCGATCCAATACAACTGTCAAGACCACCAGCTTCTCAGTGTGGCCCAATTGGACAAGGAGTGGATTGGGCCTCAGGAAACCTGTGTTCTCCTTGCTTAGATACTTACCAGGCTTGGACAAGTCTTTGCCTTTTGACTCTCTGCTTTTCTGCTTCTTCGTCTATAAAATGGGGACATGCAGGTTCTGTCCTTCGCGGGTTTGTTCTAGGCATCAAGCAAGGCCATGAAGGTGGTACTGTAGGACTCCTAACGTGTGACTTCTTACCATCACCCGCCCGTGGTGAGTGGACTTTAGAAGCAGAAAGCCCCTCCATCAATGTCACCCCAGATCATCATTATATAACTGCCCAGCCCAGGGGTTCAAGATGTCTCACTCACCCCTGTGCGTTTGCTCATATTTTTGGCTCAGCTTGGAATGCCTACCTCCTATTTCCCTCTTCTGTATTTCCAAAACCCACTAGTCTCTCGAGGCTCAATCCAAACGCTAACTCCTCCTTACGCCTTCTTTGATTTTCCTGCCCACCCCCCCGTAAAAAATGACCATGTTCCCTCTGAGCTCCTGCGGCACTGGCCTCTCGTGACTTTCGTCCTCCTTGCCTTCATTCAGTCATTCCTGTTCATAATCTGACCTTTCCTGCCATCATGCCCAAGTGTGGGGGCCGCATCAGTTGCATTTCAGTACAGAGTCAGACATGGCGCCTTGCGCCCTGTGGGCACTCACCACTTGCTTAAGAAACGAAACCTGCGATAGTCACATTCCCGAGTCCAAATTTTATTTAAAGGCAGCGACAGAGTGTCCTTGCTTTGCACAGAACTGTGTTCCTGAAACTCACACAGACCGGACCTGTGTTCTCACTTTGAAGTTACCAAGGCACCGTGCAGAGGGCGGATGCGGTGTGTTTCAGTTCATCCCCATGGTGCAGAGTGAGGATTGCCTGTCTACTAAACAATAAATATACAACATAAATGTAATCCATCTAATCATGTGTGTGTGTGGGGGGAATACCAGCAAATTGTGTGCCGTGAGGGCAGCCAGCCACATGTATTAAACACAGAACTCATATAGCATCTCATAAATCAGAGCCTTGGCAGAAAACAGCATTGCGTGTCCATACTCGGGACGGGGGGAGCTTTAGCGTTGAGTGACCATGTTGTTCCCATTTCAGAACCGTTACAGTGGCTTATGGAAGGCTGTTTATGGAAGTCATTTCTGGGGACGAGAGGCAATCTGAAATATGTAGCTTAGATGTTGGGACATGGTCATTTCTGGAGTACTTTAGCAGCTTTGGGGACAAGGAGACAGAATATTTATAATCTTCATGGTCTCAGGAATGCCTCGAAACCCCCTAAAATTGAGTAAACATCAGCCTCCCTGGTGCCCTGCTTTTTCTAACAGTGAGCACTGCGGCTGGCAGAGAGACTCACATTTTAAGCCACTAAAGTACCACGAGACTGCACAGCAAATCTATTTCAAGAGCTAAACATGCTGAGTTTATGTACTCTGCAAAAGAAAGGGACACAAGGCAGTTAGAAATGATGGAAGATGATAATAAACACGAGTTTAAGCAACTTTAAAAGGAGCCAGGCTGTCTGAGACTTCTGAAGCATGACCAGAGGGCAGAGCACGAGACCCAGGGTGAGGGCCTCGAGGCTGTGCTTCCGATTCAGCTGCTGGGCTCCAGAAGGCTTCAGAGGAGCGTCTACACTGGCCTTGCTTCCTGGCACGCCTGCCAAAGATCGGGTGAGGGCTATGTTTAAAGTCCACCAAAGACAAGATGGGATGGAACAAATGTGGGCTTTCGAGCCAGCCAACCAGCTGGGGTCTTCGGTGCATTGGTTAACTTGTCTGAGACCCCTCATGGGGGAAGTGTGGGCAGAGCCACGGAAAAGCCAGAGCAATGGTCCCAGAGCCACTCCTGCGAGGCTGGCCTCCTCTGATGGCCTCCCCTCTCCTCATTTCCATTTCTTCACCTATAACATGGGAATTAGGATTCTTTGTCATTTGCATGTTGCTCTGCTGATTGAATTACGATGTGTACAAAAGCATGTGTACAAATCCGAATAAGCAGAAGGGATTCTTTTTTTATCATTATTTTATTTAGTTTCCTTTATGTTTATAGAGAGAGAGCATGAATGGGGGAGAGGGGCGGAGGGAAAGAGAGAGAGAGAGAGAGGGAGAGAGAGAGAGACTCTTAAGCAGGCTCCACGCTCAACACGGAGCCTTATCCGGAGCTTGATCTCAGGACCCTGAGATCATGACCTGAGCTGAAAGCAAGAGTCTGACACTCAGTTGACTGAGCCACCGCAAATGTAAGGGATTCTTAACACCTCTTATAAGTCCTTAGAAGAAGAGGAGAACACCATGTGAGGACAGAGACGGAGGCAGGGGTGGGAGTGATGTGGGGCCAGACCAAGGACTGCTGGCCACTGCCAGCAGCTAGGAAGAGGCAGGGAACGATTCCCCCCTCCAAGTCAGAGGGGTGTGGCCCTGCTGACACCTTGATTTCAAACTTCTAGCCTCTAGAACTGTGAGACAACACATTTCTATTGTTTAAGCCACCCAGTCTGCGGTACTTTGTAGGGTAGCCACAGGAAACTAATACAGCCCTCCATGCTTTTAAATTATACTTGCTAAATAAAACATTCACCTCGTACGACCTCTCCAAACTCCAGAGGGGAGTTCTGCCTATATGGCTCATACTTCTAAGTCTTATTTCTAAAGAGTTTTGCCATTGTTTTAGCAGCTTCCCCTGAAATCTCACTGGGGGCACTGCTCACAACACGTCTTCAGAGTTGGTGCTTCCGGGACCACCATAAGCGAGAGGCATGTCTGGTCCCCCTGGGAAATACACATTCTTGGACCAGCTGAAGAGGAAGCAGCCTCCTGCGGAAGGGCGAGTCTGTGACAGATGAAGACCACCGAGATATACTTTTGAAGAGCCTCCAGTGGATTTGTCACTGTCCCTCTCCTTGAGCCCGAGAGAAAGTGGGTCCACAGGGCTTTCTTCCAGCTCAGTTCACCAATGGAAACTAAATCTACCCTCCCTGGTGCCTAACCCAGGGATATACACCCGGAGTCTCTGGAATGAGCCCTGGACTTGGTGTCAAGGACCCTGTGATCTGTTCTCGATTTTGCCACTCACTGGCTCTCCCTGACTTTCTTCGTCTGTAAAATGGGTGTACCAGCTCCCTGCAGGGTGGTCCTGGGCCACTGTGACAAGGGCACGGATGTGCCTGTAAAATCATGAAGTGCTGTGCAAACGGTAAGTGGTGAAATCATTATCACGCTCATCCTCCACCAGTTGTCAGCGCCTGTGGGGTGGGGATCCTCCAAGAGGACCAGGAAAACTGGATAAAAGTGTCCAGCTGGTAAGAGAAGAGTCAGCTGTAGTGCCCGATTCTCTGGTATTGGCTGCCCAGGGGGAGAGCAGTTGAGATGAGCTCTCCCGGTGGGTAATAAAATGAGTCTACGTAGGGAGGAAGCAGGATGTATAAAGCCCAGGAGCCTGATCTGTTTCTGAGATCAAACAGAGCAGCATTGTACCGGGGTGTGGAGCTGATGTCAGCGTCTAGAATGCTGGTCGGAATCGCCCTGGTTACGCAGCTGGACCGGAATAAGGCAAGTCTGTATCTGAACTCATTAATTTTTACAACCAACTGAACTGTTCTGCTTTTTTTTTTTTTTTTTTTTTTGGATGGGAGGGGTGTTGGGGGAGGTGGTGCAGGGGGAGAACAAGGGAAGGAAGGGAAAAGGGAGGGGCTAGTATGTATGGAACAGGGGGCTTCCCACCAGCAGACACTATCTCATTATTCCCCAGCAAGCCCTAGCTTCAAACCTCCAGCCCCCTGGACAGTTAGGCAGAGCCGCCGCCGTTGCAGGGAGAGAATCGAGAACCGGGCCAATGAAACGTAAGGATAATTAGAGTGGCACAAGCCGCTTCTAGGAGTTCAAGTTATGTCAATGTTTCCATTATATGCCTCACTTTTTGGGGTTTATAACGGAGCTATAAAAACTCACGCCAGCTGAGAATTTGGCAGGCCAGGTCGCAGCAAAGGAGGGACTGTTTTTTAATTCAATTCAGCTGCTCGTAACTTGGGGCGGGGAGCATGTTGTACGTTTGGATAAGTCCAAGGGGCTGGTTTCAAGCACTGAGAGCTATTGCTGTCTGCTCCCCGCCCCCTCCTCCTGTCTCCTTTGTACTCTCGCTAAAGAAACAGCATTATATAAACACACCTCACCAGCATTCTGAGCAGGGAATATACGGGCACTCTCCAAGTGCCAGATAATTTGGCTTTTCTCCATCCCTCAGAAGGATATGGTTTAACCCCCTTCCAGCAAAGGTGCAAACCATTTCACCCAAACCTCCACACAAAAGATTGTCAAGCCCCTGCAAGTGAGCTGTTTGGTACGAGAGCTATTCCAGACAAATCCCAGCGTTGGGGGCAGCCCTTTCACATTGTTGTAACAGGATTTGACTTGGCTGAGAAGTATTATCCCCATCTCACAGGTAGGCTTGTTGACCTCTCAAGCACAGAGTTGAGAGTTTCTTCCATATTTCCATCCCACGGTCTCCTATTGACTCAAAGTATCCAAATCTCACTGGATCTTTAACAACCCAGTGCACGGACCACCCCCACCATGAAGCCTTCTGTGGTTCTCCTGCTAGAGGTCCTCGCTCTCACCTTTGGCCTCCTATCTGCTCTTTTCCTATAATATTTATCCTTCGGTTGCTGTGCTATATGTCACTGATTTGTGTGCATTTTATTTCTGTATCATGAGTCCCTTCTGACAGCTTATTAAACTCTACCTACTCCGAAGGGCCAAACTTTGAATAGGTGCCAAACTAGATGAACTCTGCTCCATAAGTGTGGGCGGAATTCATCACTTAAATAATTAGTAATGACCATCCGGGGCTGGGTGGCCGACAGAAGAGGCACAAGGAAAGCTCAGATCAGACTGGGACCTACCAATCCTTTCTTCCATAATAGGCGGGGAGACAGCACATCAAATTGATTCCTTACCTTGTTACTGATAGTAGCAACAAGAAAATGAGAAGATGTGGGGGTCGGGAGCCTCAACTAGAAAAGTAGTAGAAAGACGCAAGCAATAGCATATATTATATATGAGCACAGTTGTTCCTATATTAGCATATAATAGTAACAAAAACAAGCAAACCCACCTATACATATGCACACATAACTCTATTAACCTTATATGAACAGTGAGACTAGTATATTTTACCAATACGCACTGGTTTTGCTCTGCATTATAACCCAATTCCCAGCCTTCAGTGCTATGAAAGTGACGTTATAAACCATGGATAAGTAACTGTATGAATAGATGACACTGACATCACTCTAGCATACAGAACATTCAATAAAAATTTGCCAAGTAAATGAACGACTTAAGGTAATTTAATGGAGATAAATAATCATGTTTCTCCATACACTAAAGGAAATATTGTTAGTGATGGTAATTAATTTAGGTTCCCTCATAAATACCCAGTTCTGATCTAAGAGCTAGTAGTAAATGGGATTTCAGTCTTCCCTGGGGGTTCAGAGGGCCATATTGTACTAATAAGGCAATGAAAGAATAGACATATGTGTGAGTGTGATTGGCAGACTGGTCTCTTCAACATATTGGCACTAAGCCTGACAGTTTGAGGTCACAGAGCTGGGAGGGCCCATGAACGAATAGGTGGGTAGGCTAAGAAAATCTATCTGAGTTGGAGGCTGGGACTGGTTTATAAAGAAGTCTGGTTTCCGCCGCATTTTCTGGAAGATCTCTAATATTGCTCTAGAATTTGTATTTGATTAGAATTTTAAGATCTTTCAAACTTTAGGAATATAACTGAAGCCCACGTCTGTAAGTTAGGACACAATGCTAATTTCAACTGCTTCTTTCTGTAAGGAACAAAATACGAACAAACGCAAGGTTGTCCATTACAAACAAGGGTATCAAAAAGGGTATATCAAAGTCCAAAGGTTTTATTTATATATACAGGTAAATGTGGGTAGAATTAACTACTTAATTAGGAAATGAAAGTCAGCTGGCTGACAACAGAGGTACAAGTAAAGCTCAGAACAGATGGGACTTCTCAAGTCCTTCTTCCTTAATATAAGGGAAAACAGAATAATACATATTTTGGTAGGAAGGAATAATAAGAATGGTTAGGCTATAGGTCATTGGAGAATGCCAAGGGCTTACAATCAGGGAACTTGAGTTGGAATCTAAGCTCTACCACTATATGTCAACTTCTTTTTTCTGAGCCTTGCTGTCTTCATGTATGACATGGGGTCAACGTTACCAAAATCACAGAACTGCAATAGGTCGTATCAATCATGAGTGTGTTTGGCTGCAAGTAACAACAAATGGATTACAGGGGTTTCAAAAAAGAAGAGTGGATTTTTCTCACATAAGAACAAGTCAAGGTAGGCAACTCAAAGGGCTCACTCAGTGACGCCTTAGGAGATCCAGGTTCTTTCTGTATTTCTGTCTTAACATCTGTCATGTTGGTCCTCCTTATGTTTGTCTTCTCTTGCTCACAAGATGACTACTGTAACTTCAGCGATATGTACACATTCAGGAAGAATGGGCAAGGGGCACAAGCTCTTCTCCCTGTGAGTCTTTCTCAGCCAATCCATTCTCACATCTCTTTAGACACTGTGGGGCACTTGCCCATCTTCAGATTGATGAATGGCGAAGGGAGCCAAGATGACCATCATTGCTTTTGACCCATCATCATACATCTTGACTGCTTTTGACCCATCATCATACATCTTCTGGCACTGAATTGGAGACAAATCAAAGAATCTTTCTGTGCTGGGGTGCCCGGGTGGCTCAGTCAGTAAAGCATCCCACTCTTGATTTCAGCTCAGGTCATGATCTCACGGTTCGTGGGTTTGAGCCCCACACTGGGCTCCTCACTGACAGCTCACACAGATCAATTCAGGGCTATGTCAGCAGGAAAGAAGGGTGGCTGTTGGGTGAGTAACCAATAGGGTCCGCCCTGTGGTAAAACATGATAAAGCTGAGCTCCCCAAAGTGTGGTCCCTACGTCAACAGCATTAGCAGCATCTGGGAACTTGTTAGAAATGCAAAGTGTTTCGTTCCATCCCAGAGCTACAGAATGCGAAACTCTGGGGTGGAGCCCAACAATCTGTGTTTTAACAAGCCTTCCAGAGGATTCTGACGCTCACTCAGGTTTGAGACCCACTGGGAAAAAGTTGAGAAAAAAACTTAGCAACGAAGCTGGAAATTCCATGAGGGTAATGACATGTGTTCTTTACCAAAGCCCTCCTATGGGAAGTGGGGAGGAGATAAAACCAACCTTTACTGAGTACGTACCAAAGGTGGGCAATGTCCTTGACGCCTTCACCTGTCTCTTCTAACTTTATCTGAACAAAGGCCATTTTCACAGATGAAAAAACTGAGTGTGAGAAGGGTTAAGTTGACTTCTGTGAAGTCATTCATCTGTTGAATGACACAGCTCAAATTCAAAGCATGGTCTGATTCCAAGCCAGCATACTTCCCACTGTTACACCTAAAAAACAAAACAAACAAACAAACAAACAAACAAAAAACCAAAAAAAAACCCAGTCCTGGTAAATTTTAAAATGACTCAATTTATAAAAATCTGATTTCCATGGAAAACTCATTTTTCCTTTCCTGGGCATTCAGAGCCCGGTGCAGTTTTGCTCTGATTTTCCAGCCTTACCTTCACTACAGCCCCACCCTCGCCCACTCCCATCCACTCAGCCTGGCACAGAGCCACCCCGACGCCTCCCCATTTCTTGGGCATGCCATGCAACTTCAACGCCTCAACTCAGTTCCTGCCCTCTGTAATGCCCTCCCTTCCTTTTTCTGCCCGTTGAACTTTATTCTTTGTAAATGATTAAACAACTAAAACTGGCCCTCTGTGTGTTCATAGTATGATGCAGGAAACTAACATGGCATTCACTAAGCGTCTGTGTAATAAGTGAATGCAAGATGCCTTGTTTGAATTCTTCTACCAAGAGGTACCTCCAAGGTTTTCTTTCTAACCTACCAGCATTTTGCTCACATTTCTGATTTCTCAGTCTGTCCTGTGATAAGATGGTATATGTGCCTCTGTCTCCCAAACGACGTGTGGACTCCAAAAACCAAGGTGTGGTCTTACTCATCTCCTTATCCTCCATAGCACCCAGCACAGGGCCTTACACTTAGTAAGGGCTCAAAAACCACATATGCAGGACGGAACTACATAACATGAAACGTACATGTGTACATTTCAAAGAACTTCAAGCAACTGTATTTTTCAATTAGCTGATGAATCCTACCGTTTTTAATGAACAGAAGCCTATTTCATACTAATGCTGTTGATGTGGGAGCAAACCTTTCCTTTGGAGCACTCAAGTAGATGTTACTTGCCCAGTGCTTAGCTAATCCAATTCTGAGAATACAGCGTCACTGCTGGATGTTGAAATGGAGCCATTTTGGGAAGCTGAGCGGAAAACCTCCCAGTAGGAGTTATTTACGCACCTGCTGGATTACCTATAATAAATGATACTGGCCAACTCACGGTGCAATCCCCTAGCACGCTGTACCCTGGCCACTCCTTCCCTGCCTGCATTTACTGGATGACTTCCAAGAATGTTTGGAAATTAAATGTAGTTTGCAGCCTCCAGAAAGTATCAAGGGACAACTTTAAAAGTGATACTGAGCCGTAGATAACTACATTTATTTTAAAGAGTCTTTAAAAGAACACCTTTTTACAATAAATTTTGAGTGTTGGGGAAACGGTTAATGAAGCTTCGAAGGAGGGACCAGAGAGAAAATGAGAATGTGGTTGCTAAAATCTGGCACTTTCTAGGCAGAAAATGCCACGGGTTCAAGGAAAGCTTATCAACGTAAATAGGAAAGAAGGCGGAATAGTATATTCAGTTACTCTGTCACTCTTGTTTGTCTCCTTAGGCATTCGTCAGCATTTTCTGGACATTCATTCCAAATAACTAACTAACAAGGATTTATTGAATACCTTCCATACCATGGGCCCAGCCTATGGGAAGCAAAAAAGAGAAGGAACCCCAGAAGAATGACTGCCATTCCTTACAATTTTTTTTTTTTAGCTTTTAAGAACTTAAAAATGCTTCAAATACTTGATCCCATTCAATCCAATCTCCTCGTACAGATGAGTAAACTGAAGAGCCTACGAGCAGGACTATATGGTTTATAGGTGACTGGGTTGGGATCCATGAGTATGTCTTCTGACACCAAGTCCCGTGCTCCTCCCTCTCTCCCCCGCCCCACCACAAAGACAAAGGCTGTTTTTAATAATGTTATAGCATACAATATACACTCCCACGACGTGATCAATTTTAAAGGATGTCTTTTACAGACTTGTGGATAAAAAAGCATTGAAATTAAGTGTTTTAACTTCTTCTACACTAGATCTTCACTGCAACAACCCAGAGAAGAATAAAAAAGAAAAAGCTTCGGGGCACCTGGGTGGCTCAGTCGCTTAAGCGTCCGAGCTCAGGTCAGGATCTCACGGTTCGTGAGTTCAAGCCCCACATCGGGCTCTGTGCCAACAGCTCGGAGCCTGGAGCCTGAAGCCTGCTTCATATTCTGTATTTCCCTCTCTCTCTCTCTGCCCCTCCCCAGCTTGTGCTCTGTCTCTCTCTCAAAAATAAATAAACATTAAAAAAAGAAAGAAAGAAAAGAAAGAAAGAAGGAAAGAAAGAAAGAAAGAAAGAAAGAAAGAAAGAAAGAAAAGAAAAAGAAAAAGAGAAAGCTTTGGGGAAAGGAAGGACAAGTACAGGACAGTATGCCTTCCATGTGGTAGAAAGTGTGGAACCATTTTGTCCAGCATGGTGCAGATAGATGGGACGGGGCAAAGGAAGACACTGAAAGCCATGTCACAACTCCACCTCCTGAGAGACAGCAGTCAGCAGTGCTGACAGGAAGTAAATGGCAGAGGGACTGTGTGATCCCCACCAACATGACTGGCCCCCTTTCGATTGTGAAGTCTTAATGACAAGGGTGCTGGCTCAGAGGAGGCAAAATTTTCAAAATTGACAAGTCTCCATTTATAATGGACCCTTAAAAAGCAATACCTAATTAAAATTTTCATTGAAAGCAACAGAGAGTAGAAAGGACACTGTAGTAAAAGTCAAAAGCTGTGGTACAGAAGAGAAACTTGAAAACCTGCCACGGAATGAGGAGGAAAAAGACAAGGTGATAGAAATAATGAGAGAAAAGTTGTTGTACTTAAAGAACATATAATACAGAAAGCATAGATCAGAGATGTTCCTAGAAAAAAAACAAATGAAACAAAACAAAAAAACAAAAAAGAGAACAGAATAAATAAAAGAAGCAAAATAACCAAAAATATAAAAGAAGAAAACTTTCCTAAGCTGATATAGCCATAAGGATCATCAGTCAGTCTCCTGTGACAAAAATGCAACACCAAACTTAACCCTCCGGGGAATATAGTTTTTATTCCAAGCAGCCATGTGCCCATATGAAAATCAAGAATTATGTTAGTAAGAAGGAAAATATGGATTGGGGGAACCATTATCAACCTCTGCTATAACTGAATAAAAGATTCATATTTGTAGATCAAATACTCTCATTGAGTACCCAGCAAAATTACTTCAAAGACTTCAACTATTAGATACGTTCAAATTTAAGACTAATAGAAGAATTTCATAATTATCCAGGCAGGGAAAAAAAAAAGCAGACTAGCCTTAGCCCTATAACAAACATCAGATGACAATAGAGACACAGTTATAGTTTTGAGTATAAGTTGCCAGTCAAGAATTCTAAACTCATCCAAGTTGTCATTCACGTCTAAATGAAATGGAGGAAAATGTTCAGCTACTCAGAGACTCCTAAAAAAGTACATCACTCAAATCCTTTTTGAAACAAATTACTTATTTTATACTGTAGCCAATTGAGAGATGAATCAAAATAAAGAATGGGGAAGTTCTGAGGCACCTGGGTGCCTAAGTATCCAACTCTTAATCTCATCTCAGTTTTTATTTCAGGGTTGTGAGTTCAAGCCCTGCACTGGGCTTCACACTGGGCATGAAGCCTACTTAAAAAAAAAAAAGAAAAGAAAGAAGAGGAAGGAGGAGGAGGAGGGGAAGGAGGAGAAGGGGAAGGGGAATGGAGAAGTTCTGATGAAGTAGATCCCAAGGTGATTACTGAAATCAATCAATATATCATCTAATTTTTTTTAAGTATTATTGTAAATGAGTTTTTAAACACAGGCATTGATTATTGAAAGAGAAAATAATGTTAAAAAATAACACCTGGGGTGCTTGGGTGGCTCAGTAGGTTAAGCATCCGACTTCGGCTCCGGTCATGATCTCGCGGTCCGTGAGTTCGAGCCCCAAGTGGGCTCTGTGCTGACAGCTCAGAGCTTGGAGCCTGCTTCAGATTCTGTGTCTCCCTCTCTCTCTGCCCCTCCCCTGCTCACGCTCTGTCTCTCTCTGTCTCAAAAATAAATAAAAACAAACAAAAAAACACCACCAGGTATACATTCATCAAAATTCAATGAATATACACTTAAGATTTGTGCTTTTTATCATCTGTAAATTTTACCTCAAAGGGGGAAAAATTGCAAGCAATCATTAAACTCTGGTTCATGATATTTGTGCTGAAGTATTTAGGGGGAAGTATACTGACATCTTCAATATCCTTCAAAATGTATTTTTTTTAAGAGGGGTTGAATGGATAGATACAGGGTAAAGCAAGAAAAGTAAAATGGCAATAGTGGGAACTAGATGGTGGGTATATGAGTGTTCACTGTAAATTCTGTCAACTTTTCTATAGTTTGAAAATTTTTATAAACAATATGTTGGGAGGAAAAAAGTAACGCCTGAGTCTAAAATCCCACGTTAAATAAATAAAATAGGGAACCGAGTGAAATAGGATAGAAGGGGGGGAAATCACAGTGCATTTGATAGGTAACACTTTTTAAAATCAATAATTAGAAAAATATAAGTTCCTATACATATGTTTTAAATTATGAAGGCAATTCCAATAGAATTTAAAAATAGAACCCATACATTCCACATCATTAGCAGGAAAAAGAAAAAAGAAAATACAAACAACGTAGCAAAAAACACAATTTTAAGTAAAGAGCACGCAGAAAGCATAAGCAACTTGACTAAAGTAAAAACTAACATAGTAACTATGACAATAAATATAAATGGCTTAAACTCCTATATTTGAAAAACTAAACCTGTCAATACGCTCTCCCAAGGTAGACATCTAGAACAAAGAAAGAAAAGTATCAGAATAAGGAAAGATAAGCTAGCAAATATATCACACATGTAAACACACAATCTATAAAGAAACCAGGATTGCAATGTTTTCCATCCAAGTAGAATTTAAAGACACAAGCTTAAGTGAAATTTAGATAAATACTGACAAAGTCTGCAACTCATAACTGTCGTGAACCTTTATATGCCACATAATATAGAATAAAAATAAATAAAGCAAGAATTCTTAGACATTCAGAGGAAAATTGATAGAAATGTAATAGTAATGGGAGATGTTAAGATAATGTCTTTGACAACTCAGAAAGGTAATGCGCATGCAATAACATAATAGTACGTTAGGAAGCATCCAGTTGTGTTTCAATCCGAGTAGAGTTGATCAGGACAATGACTTTGTTCGTTCCAGAAGCTGTATTTTTCTTAATGAAGGCTTACCACATGTGAGATTCTTTGGCAACACATATGCGCATTTATACTTGACCTATGTTGCCTACCAACCCCATCTGCATATGTGCTGCTAACAAACCATTCTCTACACAGGAGATCTAGCAAGATTCATGAACTATACAATCTAGAGAGGTTTCCACTGTTGATGTAGTAGAAGAAGAAATGGTAAGGATTATATGAACTGGAAAAGATTTCTTGTATCTGTTCAACTCTGAGATATTTCAAAGCAATGGGTCCTAGTGAAAGATCAGATGATAGAACAAGAAAGTTCAGGATCTTCCAAGACCGTTTTGGTTCCCTAGGGCTAGATCCTGCTTCCATAAACAGAAATAAGAGAGATGGGAAGGGCAGCGTGGTTAAGGGAAAGTTCATAGATGGGCATGAGGATATTTTGAATTTGTAGTAATGACAAGATAGCCCATTGGAGGTGCTTTGGAGGCTGCTGGAAATGTAGAGCAGGATCTGGGTTAGAAATGTGGATTGGAGAGTGACCATCACAAAAGTAAGTGAAAGCCACATGACTCAAGTTACTGATGGAGAGGATATCGGATCAGCAAAGCCCTCGAAAGCCTGATGATCGAGACACGGAAAGCCAGGCAGAGAATTCTGTGCACGACATGGCCGGCAATGTAAGGCCAACAAAGGTTTGGGATCAGGAAAGTGGTTTTCATTATTAGGAAATTTCCATTTTGAAGCCCAGTTTTGCTTTCCAACATATCTGTCAGCAGCTGGTGCTTCCTCTGCCCTGTTGGGTAACAAAATGCATCTGCTCCCTCTTTTACATGTCAGTAGAGGGAAAAGCAGAAACAGCATCTCGCCTTCATGCAGTCTGCAGGACTAGAAGGAGAAGACACGATGCACTCTGAGAAAACCACATTAATCATCGACCCAGGAAACTGGAAAACTCCCCAAAACCATTGCTATAAATTCTACATTTACACAAAAATCTGGAGGTTCAAGTTCTTGTTACCCCAGGGGAAGGAAAACACGTAAAGCTGCCAGAATGAGAAGCCCACTTGCTACCTAGACTCACCAAATTCACATCTAAGCACCCCATTCTCATTCCACGGAAAAGAAAACTAAGTTGCCAAAAGACAATTGATGTCTTGATCAATGACATGTCCGTGCCATTTACAATTCCCACTTGACCATTCCCATTTCGGAGCCGAAGAAACTATAGCCCCAAGGCCACAATGACCTGCCCAATGTCACCCAGCAAGTAAGTATCCAAACTGATAGGCAAACCCAGTTCTCCCTGCTACTCAGCCACACAAACCAACCAAAGCATGCCAGACAGAAAGAAAAAACCTGGCTGTGTCGTGTCTGAAGAAGCAAACCCATGCAAATGTTCTCTATTCTTGGGAAAGATGGAAGTCCCAGGTGCTGGAGGAACCAGCATACTCTCAGCTGGGTTTTGGGTGAAGTCACGGGGACCCCGTCTACAACATCTACCAAAGAAATAGCGTCTGCCAGCTTCCTGCAGAGTTGCTGCCCAGGGACCTTATTCAATTATGGTTTGGCTGGAGCCCAGCCAGCCTTCCTGGGTCAGAATCTCAGGGCGGGGCCCTGGAACCTGAGTTCCTAACAAGCCTCCCCAGTGACTCGCACACACACCCAAGTACAGGAGCCTCTGGGGTTTATGTTCTTGACCAAGGAACACGTGAAGAGTGAATCCAAATCTTGTCCCCAAGCCTGGGGTCAGAAGGGACAGGGATCCTCACCCTGCCGTCAGCCCCCAGGCCCTCGTGTGCCTTTCTGGCTCATTGCTCAGCTCAGCCCAGCCCAGCCCAGAATTAGTCCTCCTGAAGGACGTCCCTCTACCATTTTAATTTCTAAAACCTGTCATAAAAGCAGCTCTTCTCTCCTAATGAGGTAATTGGTGCCATAATGCCATTAGGAAGGTGCCCCTGGCGTGCGGCTCAATTAAGAAAGGTGTATTAAATGATTTACATTTCTTTATTTAGCTGAAACACTAGCTCTAAACTTGCTAAGTAATACAATGTTAATGAGCCGGATGATGGGGCTCATTTAATTCTATACTGTAGCTTTCTAATTGATGCATTGTTCTTCCTCACCCCTCTATCCAATTTGTCTTCTCCCAATGCTGGAAACAGAGAGACACAGAAAGAGAGAGAGCGAGGGAGAGAGGGAGAGAAACTACTCAAGTGTCAGAAGGCAAAAGGGAAAATCTACATAAAGACAGATTCTCAGCCCTCAGGCAGATTGACCTTTCAGAGGGACTGGACTCTCTATGTTAATTATTGACCTTGCAAGTTTATTCAGGGCTCATGCTGGGCCCAGAGGCCTAAAGAGCCCCAATCTGGAGGGCCAGTGTTTCCATCCTGTGAGACCTGTCGCTCTCTGGAGGGGCCTAGGGAAGGTCTAACGTGTAATCCATGGGCCAAGAGCATCAGTGCTTGGGAGTTCATTGGAAAGGAAGAAATCCATGCTCTCTACCCCACAATTATTAAATCAGAATCTAGATTTAACAAGACCCTCAAGTGATCCTTACGCACTTGGAAAGCTGTGAAGCACTGGTCGGGATCCTTCCAGAATAAATCAGAACTTCCCTCAGAGAGATTTACCCACCAGAAACCAACCCATGCCTACCCCAGGGGCAGAATTTCCCTTTTCTTAAATGTGACTGTGCTCGGAGGAAGAAAACAAAAACAAAAACAAAACACCTTTTTGTTTGTTTGTTTTTTGGTTTTGTTGTTGTTGTTGTTTGTTTTTTGTTTTTTTGTTTTTAAGGGAAAAAAGTCCCCAAGTAACAGAAAAGACCAAGAAAGAGTTTCTGGACTTAAGAAATTCAAAAGCCCATATTTCATTTTACTCACATAACCACCAATCTCTCCTGCATCACACCCAAGGGCTGCGGCTCCGTCTCTGCCAAGCCACAATTACATGAAAAGCCAGAAGAAAAACACTCTTTCTGACACAGAAGAGCCAGGAACACCAATAGAGAGCAACCTTCGAAGCTCATGGAATCACAGTATGTGGGAGCAGGAAGGGGCCTTAGAAGTCACTTCCCGGGGCACCTGGGTGGCTCAGTCGGTTGGGCGTCCGACTTCAGCTCAGGTCATGATCTCATGGTTTGTAAGTTCGAGCCCCGCGTCAGGCTCTGTGCTGACAGCTCAGAACCTGGAGCCTGCTTCAGATTCTGTGTCTCCCTCTCTCTTTGCCCCTCCCCCACATGCACTCGGTCTCTCTCTCTTTCTCCCTCTCTCAAAAATAAATAAAAATGTTCAAAAAAGTCACTTAGCACCCCTTCACCCTCCAAACGAAGCACTGAGGCCCACAGGGGGCAAGTGATTTGTTCAAGCAACCCACACCTATTAGTGTCAGAGCCCGAGCAGGCTGGGACTGGGCCCGGGTCCCCTTTCTCCATCCAGCCCTGTTTCCATCACACCAGGAGCCCTCGGGAAATTTGTACGAGGACCACCTTCAGGCCCGTGTGCAAAAAGCCATTTCACAAATCTGCACACCATGAACCTGTTCTTCTAAAGCATATGTGACACCACACAGTTGTAACCACTGCCGGGCAGAGGTGATCCCGAGGAATCGCTTGGCTGCTGGTCTCCAGATCACAGATCAGCCGGAACATTACGCAGTGAGAACCAACTCAAGCTGTTCGCAAAAACTGGAACTGAACTCGACACGAGATTCGAAAATGGAACCAACTCTTTCTTTTCATGATCTTTTTCTTTTCTTTTTTCACTCATTTTTCCCCTGGCAACCACCAATCTGTTTTTCGTTGCTAGGAGTTCAGTTTTTTCAGATTCCACATATAAGTGAGATCAGACAGAATGTATCTTTCTCTGTCTGCCTTATCTCACTCTACTCTCTTCTCTTCACAGGTTGCTCCCTTCCAACGTTTGTACTCGAGCATTATCTGGGTGAGAAGACCCTGGTACCACCAGCTCAGAGGAATATCTCCACACCTGACAGATGGCTTGCTTGTCCAAACTCATCGTTTTTTATCTTCAGATACACACAGCCCAACTTGGGAATGAAGACAGAATAACATAAATGTCCCTCAAGACCAAAAGTCTCAACCATCAACCCCATAACCTAGCAGACCCCAAGAAACTCGGATCCAAAATGACCAAGTAATGGCAGTGGAAAAACCCGTGTGAGAAAATCTGCCATGAGGAGGGTATCCAGCTGGATAAACCCCAATTCTCCAACCCCCCTTTCTCTGCTACCTCCAGCAGCCAAGTCATCTCCCAGTGTCAGTGTGCCCCTCCGAGGTGACCACCACCTCCTGTCCCTCTAATGACTAAAATGACAAACATCAGCCTAATGCTCATTCTGTCCATGAAACTGAGGTTTCTATATCCGGGTTCCTGGAATGGACTTCCTTTTTCCTTTTTCCCCTTTCTTCCTTCCTTCCTTCCTTCCTTCCTTCCTTCTTTCCTTCCTTTTTTTCTCTCTTCCTCTCTTCCCTTTCTTTCTTTCTTGTCTTTTTTTTGGTCCCAGGCACCCTGTCATTTTTCTAAAATGGAGAAAAGGGGGGAAAAAAGAGAAGCAAACGAACCTTCCCCGCGGTGATGTGAGTGACTGCTATGTTTCCATGGCTCGCTTTCCACTGTTCTCTGTGACCCCTGCAGACTCCCCTTATGAGTGAGTGTCCCGGAATGTCTCTTTATTAGGTGTCTGGAGAAGTAAAGCTGTCCTGATGCCAGTGCCCCCACACTGAGGACTTTATTAGTTTTTTAATTTTCTGTCTGGGTGCTCCTGCTGCATCAAACTTTCCACAGCTGTTAGGAGCCATTAAGTAAGTAGCTTCATCGGCCCTTTCCCCACCCTACCCCCTCCTTAATAGCAGGAGAAATTTCTGGACATGCTACGTGGAGCCTTTAAAATAAAGATGCTTTGTCTCTCTGGTGAGAAATCGCTGGGGGTCTGGGTGGGGAGAGGATGTCCTGCCATCAGAAAAGCGCCTTGCCTCGTGGGTGCCTTGGCTTAGAGCAGGGCCGTGCAGACGACATGGGGGACCACGCAGACGTGAGGAGCCACTCTCTCAGCCTTTCCGCCTGGCAAGTAGAGGACCCGGGGTAGCTCCGACTGTTTTTAGAGCTGACTTGGAATCGGGCCCAGAGCTTGATGCCCAGTTCAAAGCGTTCCCTCCTCAGTGGACATTCTGAGACCTGCAGCGAAGAATAAAACAGAACGCCTTGCAAACGTTCCCTGTGTAGGCACACAGCTGTGGTTCTGCACAACAGGCCAGGCTATTATTGCTCCTGTCACCCCCCAGAAGGGACTCCAGAGCCCCCTCTCTGCCGGTGTCCTTGATGCCCCAAACCCACCATCCAAAGGACTCCTTGTGTGTGAATCCAAAGACGGACACACACACACACACACACACACACACACATAAGCTCACTCAGACACTCACAGGGCCAAGTATTGTTGGACCACGCAGCCAGGCCCTGACTCATAGCACCCATGGATCTAGAAGGTTATGACCACTGGGCGGACAGAGGAGCACAGACTAGGTGCTTGAGAGCCCAGAGCTTTCCAAGCATCTCTCTCGGCTCCAGCCTGCCTGGCAATTTGCTTTGAGCGGCTGCCTCTAAGCCTCCCTTTGAGAAGACCTTATTTGCAGGGTGAATGTGAAAGACCAGAGAGAAGAAAACCCTTTGGTGATGCCCGCCTAGGGAACAATTTTGCCTCAGAGAGCAAGTTGGTATTTGGGGTTAATCCCTCTGTGGAAACACTGGGTTGAAAGCCCAGGGGAGGTCAGGGGTCTGATTACCGCTTCTGTTGACATATAAACTTCCTGGTCCTAGGAGACAATCGCAGGGGTGGGGGCAGGGAGCCGGGAAGAAAAGAAAGCAGAGAAGAATTTTTTTAATTAAATGGCCTTCTCTCCTAAAAGTAAAATCAAGGAAATAAGGTAGAGCTTGCAGAATTAAGATTTGATTTGAATGTCTAGGCACAAATCTTTCAACATTTTTCAGTCAAGATTTATAGGATAGGGTTGAAGCATCTTCTGAAATAAAATTTGAAATGAAATGCTGATATATATACACTCATATATTATATGTATTCATTATATATATATATATATATATATATACATGTGAATAGATATATTTAATAAAAAAAAACAACAGGAAGAAATAACTCCCCTTCTGAGCACCAGAGGAATGGTTTTGTTGTATTTTTTTGAGTAGCTCTGCTCTGAGTTTTGTTTAGTTTGGGTTGGGTTCGATCAGAGAAAATCATCAGGAAGACACTACAACCAATTTCAGGCAGATATGCTGAAAACTATGGTATTTAGGCCATTCGAAAATTGCTATAAACACATACATCTAAGAAAAGCCTAGATGAGAGTATTAAAGACAGAAGCAATACTTTCAAAAGAATTAAGAGAAAAAAAATACTCCTTCCATATGTTCAAAAAAAGGCAAAGCAGAACTAGGCAGTTGAGTTGGGGAAGATGGGGAGAGGGGGGCAGGGGGGTGGGGATGCCAAAATGGTTACCAAAAAAAGGAGCAGTTAATTTTTAAGATCTATAATTCAAGCAATTTTTTAAATTTCTTTCTTAATGTTTATTTTTGAGAGAGACAGCACAAGCGGGGGAGGGGCAGAGAGAGGGAGACACAGAATCTGAAGCAGGCTCCAGGCTCTGAGCTGTCAGCACAGAGCCTGATGCGGGGCTCGAACTTACGAAGTTGGACGCCCAACCGACTGAACCACCCGGGCGCCCCTCAAGCAATTTTTTAAATTAAATTAATTTTTTTTAACTTAAGTATAATTAAAATAAGTTTCAGTTAACTTGAGCAATTTTTTAAGGGATTAAATTTAAAGACAAAAATAGTTACTTTTTTTTTTTTATTATAAAAGGCAGGGTGTCACGAGTCTGTCCCAGACATCTGTAAGAACATTAAACAAAACATCCATGAAGAAACTGTGGAAACCCTGTTGCTTGGGACATTTGCAACCAGATAAAATTCAGGTATGTAGGATTTGAATCCCAACACATCCCCTCATAGAAGAGAGATCCCCAAACCTGATTACTAATTTCCTTTTGTGTCTCTAACTGATGAGATTTTTTTCTTGAGGTTTTTGCAAATATTAAGGATGCTTCTCACTGTTTACTTTGGTAAATAAAAAGGAAAGCATTTCTTCGAGAAATCTTCAGCTTTCCACTTTAAGACCCTAGCTAAAGAATTTTGGAAAGCCAATCATCTAACATTTCGAAAATGAATTTATCGACAAAAGTAATGAACAAATGAATGAGAGAAAGAAAGAGAGAGAGAGAGAGAGAGAAGTGAATAAAAGTTGAAATCAAACCCCATGGGTCATTAACTGCCCCTTCGAAAGAATCAAGAACATTTCTAATTCTTTCATTTTTCACCATAAATCCTATAATCTCCCTAATTCATCAGCTACTTGGTTCCTGCTTTGCCCACTTGGCCTTTTTCCTTTTATGTCTTTTATCCCCTAAATGAGAATGGTTTCCTGATGTTTTCCTCCACAAATTCCTTCAGAGCATCTGACAGCAGGAAGGTGGCTGTTTCAGCAGCAGGGATAAAAAGGAGAGGAGGAGAAAGAATGACACAGAAAAGCAATTTTGTGATGCAGAGGCCAAACGTTCACCAGGTCATGCACTGTGAAGGGACACCTAACACAGAGGTCTGCATTTCTGAGGGGCACTGATTTTCTGTCAGCCCCTCTCGCAGAACCACTTCTGAGAAGGTGAGGCATTTCACCAGGCTGAATTTGGGACCCGCTGGCAAATATCAGAGGTTGTTCGAGAGCAAGTGGTGAGTCAGAGGTGACATCAGACTATATCATATGGGCAGAAGCAAACCGAGCAATGAGCTCCCCTTTGGGCTCCAAAATGCAACGTAGCTGGGCTCGGGGGTCTGCAGTGGGACATACATAATTAAGTCCCCAAATCGGGACACTTCTGAGAGTAAAAGTGGGGGTGTCTATTGGAATTACACCGCGGCAGCCCATACAAGCCAGGGCCGCCCTAGGCAAACAGGGACGTTGCTCACCCTAATTAGGATGAATCTCTGCAAAGTCTAGGAGAGGCTGGGCCTCCGGTTGAGCTCTTTTTCCCCAGGGGAAGAGCCTCTCCAATGGCAAGGAGTGGGCCATGAGGAAGTGCATTGGGCAACTAAGTGTGGGAAATGGACTGTTCTTACTCCCACCCTTTCTGGGAGACTCACGGTATGCATATTAGCAAATTGGTTTGAGAAGTCCCGCAGCAAATTAAGCTACTTAGCATTGTTCAACCTGGGGTTTTCCCAAAGGTTTTTGAGCGCCAAGAGATCGTTTGTGTGCGGAACTACCTAGAATATTCATGCAAACGCTGTTCTAAGCCTTTGGAAGCCAAGTGTAGAGGGAAGGGCTGGAATTACAGGCCTTCTCTGGGAGATGGAAGCTGGCAGAATATCCAGGGGCTTGCAGTGTTCCTGAGGATGACACTAGCAGATGTTCAGCTGGGTGAGGTAATCCAAGAGCCTACCCGGGCACAGCCAAAAGGCCTGCAGAAACATGTCTGAAGCCATCCCACACCGTGAGCGGGAAGCCTTTGGGTTCACATCAACGTAGGCAGGTCTCCCCAGCCCACATTAATCCATTTCCTCAAACAAGAAGGGCAACAGAGCCTGCATTTGATATTAAGGGAGTGGTGAGCCTGACCCGAACTCAGCTGCGACACACGGAACCTCTGTTTCCCTGTAGGCATTTCCTCCACAGGGACCTGAGGCTACGCCTCATCCATCCTGCCGCATCTCTGGCTCGCGTGCCCTGTGGGGTGTGCCCCAGAGAGTGCAGGTGTGACGGGTGACCATAGGGGCCTAGGAGTCAAGACAGAGGTGGCCTGGGTCCCGGGCGAGGTGCTTGTCGCAGAGCGTGGCAGAGCAGTGCTGACGTGCAGCCCGTGAGGCAGAGGCTGCTGGTTTCTGGGACACGCAAACCGTTCTCCCCTGGGTTGTCTCCAAATCTTCTGGGGGCAGGTCCCTCGCTATTCCCGTCTGCCCTTCGTTTCGCAGCCAGAAACATATAAACTCCCTCAGGTCTTGCAGAGCATCTCACAGTGAGCTGGTGGGCAGGAGAGCCCTAGAGAAAGGTCATGGTGATGGGACTAGAGGCAAACATCAATACTTGTCAGCATCACTGTCCAAGCTTCACATGGCGCCTGTCAGGTGAACTGACACCCTGATCTCTCCTCCTCCCCTCCACTCACTTTTACCCCCTCCACTGAATCCACTTACGCCCAGCTGCTCTTTGACCCCCAAACATACCATTCTTGTCACGACCCCTGCTCTTCCTAGTGCTGTCCCTTGTCTCCCTAGCCAAGTCTGACCCATGTACTTTAAAACCCACCTGAGATTTCACTTTTTTAGCTGAACAGCCTTCCCCAATGCCCCTGCGCTGTCTCTACTCGAGCAGAATTTGGGCCTTCCTCCTCAGTGTGCCTTGTCTGGCCCTTACCACGCCAAAGGCAGTCTCCTTGGTGAGACTCGGAGTACCTGATGACAGGAAGCTGTCACACCAGTCCCCTGGTCCTCCGTGCCTCCTCCAACGCCCACTGCAGAGTCAATGCCTGGTTACTGCGGGGTCACAGAGCGACAAACACAACTCTGCGGGATCACATTCAAGAGTCAAACCGTTGTCCTCAGGCTTTAGCATTTTAAATTCGACAGTGAAAGGCATCAGAAACATGTCTCTATGTCGGAGACTGAAAAGAATGGCTAAAATGTGAAGGCAGACCAGGATTTCACAACCGTGGCCGAAAAAAAGGATGTTCGCTGGCGTGTCTCATCCTGTCGGTTCATTTCTCAAGACAAATGGGGAGATGAATGGCTAACACCGTTTCAAAAGAAACAAAAGCCCACCCGCCCCAAGCCCACCCAGTATTCATGATCTCCATGAGTCCTTACAGGAAGCAGGTGTAAACATGGGTGGTCAGGTACCATCAGCTTGAAGAGTAAGGATTTCTAAGACGGAAGAAATATGGAGTCTGGGGAGGAAGCAAGGACCCAAGGGAGAAAAAAAAAGAAATCAAGGAGAATGACTGTATCTGGGAGGTGAGAAAAGGACCAGAAGACTTGACCATGAAAACACAGAGCTGCAAGGAACTTCAAAGTCCAGAGAAGAAGTAGCTGGTCCGAGGATTACATATGGCACAAAGATCTAGAAGACAGAGGTAGGAGGCAGGAAGAACTCATCCTCAGGACGTAAAGCTGAGTAAGCAAGCCTGTATTTTTGCAGTTCTCTGGTTAATTTCTAACCATAAAAAATATGGCCCAAGACTTCGTAAAAATATCCCTAAAGCATTCCACATGCTTCTCAAGGCAGAGGGTAATTGTTATGAACAAATCCACACAACTTCTTGTGCCAAGAGCAACAAATTGAGAATAAAAAGGGAACAAGAAACATGGAAAAGGGGGCTAGTCAGAAACCAGAATGACAAATGTGGGCCATCCTCCCCTCCCAGCAAAACCAGAGGGAAGTGGAACTTTACAGCACCTCAAAGGCTTATTGTTATTGAGAAAGATCCAGCAACAGTCCTAAAGGATACTGTCATCCTGAAGAAAGATCCAGAAGCACTGCTGAGTGGTTGTCATGTAGATCAGGGACATAACTCTGCATACTCAGTGCTTGGGATCACAGCCTTTAGGACCCGGAGGGAGAGCATTGAGATCAACCCCCATTCTGTCTCTGCATTGCCCCCACCGGCTCCTTCATGTGATGGGCCAGTTTCTGCTTCCCCACTCTCAGGTATCTTGACTTACAGAAAGTTCTTTCTTGTAACGAGCCAAACCTTTCCTTCAGAGAGTAGGGGAGGGGAGGAAAGTTGAGACTAACAGAGTTGGCTGCCTTTCTCTATGTCAGGTCCTCAAGTATATGAAGACAGGTCTCATGCTCCAAACTAAACATCCCTTTACTTTCTGTGACATGAGCTCCAGTCTGTCACTCTCTTGGCCAATGTCCTAGGGACATGCTCTGGTTGGAAGTGAATGCAGTACTCCCAGCGCCTGGTCTCACTCCTGTCTGCCGTTGTGCAGCCATCCGTAGACCATTCTGGTGCAATAGCAGCTACGTCTAGATGCACAAAGAATGAGCCAAAGAGTTTGCATTGTTCCTGCAAAAAAATCTATGGTAAGGAGACTGGGCCCAGTGTAGCTGCCATTGGGCTGGTGTCATTCTTCTCTCCTTTTCCCTTACCACCTTGGTCCCCATTGTGCTGAGATTTAACCTAAGCGGGGCCTCGGTCTCCTCCTCCATTCTCTATGGGGACAACTGTTCACTGTCCTAAGGAAATCTTCACTCTGGGGGTACCTCTCACCAACATGTGCCCCCATAATAGAAGAGCTCATTAAAAGTACATTAGCAGACTGAGAGGCATCGAGTATGGAAACCTTCATTTTCCCCCCTCAGTAAAATGAGAGCCTAACCTACCAAAATTGGAAATGGAGGGAGGTTCCCAGGCTGGGCAGGGGTGAGCGGACTCCAGCTCGGGCTCCCCGAGAGTCTTCCCTTCCTTTTGGACATCCCCACTGGCATCTTGGGTCAGAAATCTAGCCATCTCTCTTTTTTTTATGTTTATTTATTTTTGAGAGAGAGAGAGAGAGAGAGAGAGAATGTGAGCAGGCGAGGCACACAGAGAGAGGGAGAGAGAGGATCCAAAGCAGGGACTCTGAGCTGTCAGCACAGAGCCTGACGCGGGGCTCAACTCATGAACTGTGAGATCGTGACCTGAGCTGAAGTCGGACCCTTAACTGATCGAGCCACCCAGGTGCCCCCAGCCATCTCTTTCAATACAGTCAAACCCCAGCTCTCTGAGGTTGGCCCTGGTCAGAGACTCTTCAAACAGAAGAACAACGGGAAGGAGCCAGGGCATGACAGAACTGGCTCCTTGCTTTGGGGCCACACCTTGCCATTTATTGACCACTTTCACATTTATCATCTCATTGGGTTCTCAGAACAGTCCAGTGATACAGGTAGGGCAGGAGTTATTTTAACTTTCCAGATGAGGAAAGTAGGCCTCGAGGAGAGAAAGTGATCTTCCCAATTTCTACAACAAATCAGAGTTGACTCTAGAACCAGGGTCCCTAGTCTCTTTCTGATGGCCGTGCACAGATCCACTGACAGTCTTCAAACGTCCCCATCTTAAGCACTTCACACATACAGTGGCAGCCCCGTGGAAAGTCCTAAAAGTTGACTCTTTCTGGGGACCTAATCGGGCTCAAAACAAGCAGCTTGTGGCCGGCAGCTCCAGCCCTCAAGCCATGATGGCGCGGTGACATCTTCTGTGATAAAAGGCATCTGTGAGGGGCCCGAAGAAACACACAGCCACACCCTAGGGCGCTGCAGGCCCCGCTGACTCAGGAGGAGCATTCCCACGGGTGACCGCAGTCTGCTCCAGCCCGTTGCCCTGGGAGACGAGAGAATCAGCAAGCAAAGAGCTGCCTGCCCTGCCCAGCCTCTCAGGGGCAATAGCTTAGCCCTGAAGCTGGCAAGCGCCCACCGCTTGGGTGTGATTCGGCTGGGTGCCCAGCCCTGCAAGCCTGTCCAGGTCTCAGTTCCTGGTAACACCCTCATGCTTCACCCTCTTGCATGTGGGAGAACAGTCATCGGTCTGGCAGCAGCCCAGGCCAGCAGCTGATTGGGAGGGAGGATGGCAGAGATCGCCACCAGATCAACCCTTCTCCGGCGACGTTATTCAAACGGGAGTTTTGATCATCCTGTTTCAAAGGCTTGAACGTCAGCCTCACATAATGTGTCTCTCTTCTAAACACGTGCATTTTCTCTGCCACAACGGGAGTGCCGTCAGCGTTCTTCAAGCCAGCAACCTGGAAAGGCATTCCCGTGGATGTTATTCCGCGAGCGGCTATGAGGGTGTCGACACACACGGGTAATGAAGGGAGGGCACGGGCAAGGCGCTATGCAAAGTGGGATGTAAAGATGCCAGAGAGAGCACGAAGCTTCCTCGGCTCCCATCCCCGTTCACTCAACAGCTCTGTGATCTTAGGCACGTTACCCAGCTTCTCTGAGCCTGTTTTCTTATCTGCAAAACAGGGGTGCCAGTACCGTCCGCAGGGTTACAGGAACTAAATAAGACGATCATCCTAGAGCACTTGAAATGATGCTCTGAATACAAGCCCTTGATTAACGTTAGCCATTCTTACAGGCATATGTTGACTTAAGCCTTTCAATATCCCAGTGAGATGGGAACTAGTATACAGGCGACAAAGTGACTTCAGAGGCATTGAGCGAGTTTCCCAAGGTCATAGTGCTGCTAACGAGAGGCAAACCCAAGACCCTCAACAGGTTTGTCCAGATCCAGGCACCGTGCTCCTATTTATTGCACGGAATGACGCAAATGTCTCCCGAGAACTCATTGGCTTAGAAGACAGGAGGGAATTAGTATTTGTTTTGTGCCCTTATATTAACTAACTGCAAGACACTTTGCTAGGGCTTTGTGTATATTAACATAAGCAAACACATAACTCTGGTTCAAATCAAAGGGTGATGAGGGCCTCACTAAGGGCCACTGAAAGTCAGAAGAGAGCAAGGTCACACCGCGGATCCCTCCAGGCCCCAACAAATGGGCTTGCGCTTCCCGGGCTCCCGCTTCCCTCCGTGGCTCCTGAGAGGTGTCTGTGGAGAAGGTCAGACATGCTCCTGGCCCCTCTGACTCCTGCAGGCAGCCCCAGCACGTCTCCCGTGCACTGTTTTGATTTCACCAAATATCCAACCTGGAAGAGCAGGCTACACACAAGTAAGAGTTTCTACTCAAGGTTCCCTACCCCCAACCCCAACCACCCAGATTCCCAACAATTTGGGGTGATCTGTGTCCTGGTTCCATCCTTAATAACCAGTGTGGGTGGGCTTAAATCTTTTTTCTTTTTTCTTACCCATCTCAGTAGGGCGATTCAATGAAGCAAAAGAAATTTAACCCTAGAACTTAACATAAATGATATTACTAAGGGTACTAAGTACTCCAAAGAGAGAAGAGGTTTCAAGGGAAAGTTGTCTTCACTAAAATCTAAAGTGTGCATTTGAACAACCATATTTAATAACACAAAAGACTGGAAAAACCCATTCAAATTCTTCTTTATAAAAACTGAGGACTCATTAAAATGTAAAGAAGTTTGAAATGTTCTTTTTTGCATAATATAAGCTTGCACATCCAGTCTTATACAATTTTGTTTCACATATACACACATAGGCGCATACATACAAAAAGCATGAAATACATGAAAACATTAATAGTGGTTGCCTCTAGAGCATGAGTTAATGGTAATTTTATTTTCTTCTTTTTTTTCTTTTTTTAATGTTTATTTATTTTTGAGACAGAGGGAAAGACAGAGCGTGAGTGGGGGAGGGGCAGAGAGAGAGGGAGACACAGAATCCGAAACAGGCTCCAGGCTCTGAGCTGTCAGCACAGAGCCCGATTCGGGGCTCGAACCCACAAACCGTGAAATCATGACCTGAGCCGAAGTCAGACGCTTAACTGACTGAGCCACCCAGGCACCCCTTTATTTTCTTCTTTATACATTTCTGTATTTTACGAGTTGTAATTAGTCAGTCTATGTTATTTTTATAATCTAGAAAGATGCGAAATTTGTTTTACTTTTAAATTACTGCAAGGGAAAACAGATTTGTCCATGTTAGCAACCAATATTTTGAACTTGTGACAAAGACAAAGAATTCAACACTGATAGGAAAAGAACTAATTAAGAAAAATCAAGAGGAGGTTTGTGGGAGGGGGGAAACAGGTGAGAGGATTTAAAAGGTACAAACTTCCAGTTGTACATAAATAAGTCACAGGGATAAGAGCACAGCATAGGGGAATATAGTCAATAATATTATAATAACTGGTACTGTGACAGATGGTAATTACCTTTACCATAGTAAGTGTTTCATAATGTATATGATTGTTGATCACGATGTTATACACCTGAAACAAATATAATATTGTATGTCAAGTATAATAAAACAAAAAAAATCTCACCTTAAAGAACATGAAGGGAGCATAGTATAGAATTTATATTTATAACTTAACCCAAATTTGCCAAAAGTGCTAAGGATACATCTGTAACAGACTCTGGCTGTTTGTATCCATTTACAAAAAGTATAATGCATCCAAATGTATCTCTAGGGTTTTGTTTTTGTTTTGTTTTGTTTTGTTTTTGAGAGAGAGACAAACAGACAGAAAGAACGTGTGAGGCAGAGAGAGAGGGAGACAGAATCCCAAGCAGGATGAACATTGTCAGTGCAGAGCCTGACTTGGGGGTCAACCTCACGAACCATGAGATCATGGCCTGAGCCAGTATCAAGAGTCAGGTGCTTAACTGACTGAGCCACCCAGGCATGACAACTTATCCCTAGTTTTAAGCAGTGTGTTTCACTTTGGGGAAGAGGAGTCATAGACTCGTTTGAGAATCAGGGAAGAACCACAACCAATAAACCTTTCCCCACAGTGAGGACAGAAATACACACACACCACCACCACCAAAGTTTACTTATAAATTTAGAAGCTTCCCGATCCCCGACACTCATTTGCCAATCACCTCTTCCCTGAAATCCATGAAACACAGGTCAAGAAACTCTGCATGGAGGGGCGTCTGAGTGGCTCAGTCGGTTAAGCATCCGACCTCAGCTCAGGTCACGATCTCACGGGTTTGTGATGTTCGAGCCCCCGCGTCAGGCTCTGTGCTGACAGCTCGGAGCCTGGAGCCTGCTTCAGATTCTGTGTCTCCTTCTCTCTCTGCCCCTCCCCTGCTCATGCTCTGTCTCTCTCCCTCTCTCTCTCAAAAATAAGTAAAGGTTAAAAAAAATTTTTTTTATAAAAAAAAATAAAGAAACTGCGTCGAGAATTTTCTTCTCTCAATCTTCCCCAAGTTTTTAATTATGATCACTTTCAAGCATAGAGAAAAACTGGGAGAACAGAACAATGAACATCCATATACCTTCCACTTAGTCTTAAGAGTTCTTAACATTTTTGTGATCTTAGGCTTGTTATCTATCTACATTTTCATCAAAGCAATTGAGAACTGTAAACATTGTAACACATCACCCATAAATACTTCAGCGTCCTCCTTAAGAATAAAGATGTCTTCTTCATAACAACAAACACATTACACTCCAGACTATTTTTTCAATTTTTTAATGTTTCTTTATTTTTGAGAGAGACAGAGCACGAGTGGGGGGGTGGGGCAGAGAGAGAGGGAGACACAGAATCTGAAGCAGGCTCCAGGCTCCGAGCTGGCAGCACAGAGCCCGACATGGGACTCGAACTCACAAACTAAGAGATCATGACTTGAGCTGAAGTCGGACGCCCACCCAACTGAGCCACGCAGGCACTCCGAGGATATTTTTTGAAGTTTTTTTTATTTATTTTGAGACAGAGAGAGAGAAAGAGAGAGAGAGGTGGGGGGAAAGGCAGAGAGAAAGGGCGAGAGAGAATCCCAAGCAGGACCTGCGTTGTCAGCACTGAGCCAGACACAGGACTCGATCTCACAAACCATAGGATACGACCTGAGCTGAAATCAAGAGCTGAACGTTTAACCGACTGAGCCGCCCAGGCGCCCCTGCATCCAAGATCCACATCACATCAACTCCTGATGCAAACTCTCTTCGGACCCCCCAGCACCTGCAACACAGCTCTGCCTGGGCTTGTTCTTTGGACATTGTTCTACAGTTATTTGCCTCCCCTGCTGGACAACAACCCTGTCCTTTCCAACTTTGTACCCCATCGCGGGCCAAATGGTGATCCCCAAAAGATATGCCCAAGTCCTAACCCCCAGTACCTATGAATGTGATCTTACTTGGGAAAAAGGGTCGTCACCAGTGCAATTAAATTAAGGACCTCCAGATGAGATTAGCCTGGATAAAGCTGGTGGGCCCTAAATCCAATGTCAACTATCCTCATAAGAGACACATAGGAGAGACGCTCGGGAAGGAGGGAGTCCACAGGAAGCTGGAGGCACAGAGTGCAGGGATGCGCCCAGAAGCCAAGGGACGCCTGGAGCCACCAGAGGCTGGAGGAGACAAGGAAAGATTCTCCTCTGGAGCCTTCGGAGAGGGTGCGGCCCTCCCAACGCCTTGCTCTCAGACTTCTGGCCTCCAGAACTGGGAGGGAAGACAGCTCTGTTGTTTTAAACCACCTGGTTTGTGGTGATTTGTTGTAACAGCCTCAGAGAACCAATATCCCGTTTAAGAAACGGAGAGTTTAAGAAAAGCACATTCGCTGAAGAATCGAAAAGGCTGAGGGTGTGATTTTATAGCCTTCTCCTACCCCATGGACGAGGAAGCATCTCTGAGGGCCCCTGGACTCTGGCTGACAACTGCATAAACTCGTGTCAACTGAACAATTTGTTTCTTTAATGAGGTGTTTTAATCTCACTTCATATGCATTGTTCGGCCCTCCTTGATTTTACTGTAAGTGACTGGATCGCCTTTTGATGTATTGCCAGTGCACCCTAAGTTATGAGCCTCTTTCTTTAAGGTTGGAGCAGGGAGGAACTCAACTTCCCTCTTCAGTTATTTCAGGCAAGGGTGGGAGCAGGCTTTCTGTGCCAGCAGCAGCATCCTGATTATGATTCAGGATGTGCGGCCAACAGCAAACAGTTCCTCTTCGAATTCAATAAAATAGGAAGGAGCAAAGGCCCAAACAAGCAAAGCCGGGTTCTCTTTGTGTGCGTGGCCAACGGGTCCTGGGAAGCTTGGGAAGGATGACACCCTATCTCGGGCTGAGCACCTCCGGACTTAAACGGTGCTCGGGAAACTTCTGCACATGCTCAGAGCCGGATTCCAATCCTGGCCTTCCAGACTCTCATTCTGGACAATCCCAAATCCATCGCAGTGGGAGTTACTTGCAGGCTATAAGGACAGGAGTGACCCAGAATGAAAACATCTATTATTATTATTTTTTTAAATGTTTTTATTTATTTTTGAGACAGAGAGAGACAGAGCATGAGCAGGGGAGGGGCAGAGAGAGAGGGAGACAGAGAATCCGAAGCAGGCTCCAGGCTCTGAGCTGTGAACACAGAGCCCGACGCGGGGCTCGAACTCACAGACTGTGAGATCATGACCTGAGCCGAAGTTGGACACTTAACCACCCGGGCACCCCGAAAACATCTATTTTTAATCTCTTCTCCTTGGAAAAACATTCTACGTGCAACTTCCATGCTGTGGATTGTGGCTACTAAGGGCCCCCGATGACAGCTTCTGTGAACATGCTGTTCTGTGCAACTCAGCACACGGGCTTCTCACTCAATAAGTCATGACCCTTTAATGGATGGCAAAATCCATTTAGTGTGAGGTGTCGGCATTTTTGCTTAATGGAAATAAAAGAGAATACAAAATATCTGAGAGTCTCTTGCACAGTAAGTGTGGTACCACGAAACGTTGCTTCTGTATTGTGTCACTGGCTTGTGATAGAAAAGGTACTCCTCACCGAGTGTCCGAACCCAAAAAATGTATGAAAGCCACTGTCTTAGAGAATCTATTGCCCCAAACCGGAGAGCACTCCTTTCCTCTTGTCCACGTCCCTGATTTTGAGAGCATGTTTGCAGTTAGGTTGGGGAACTCAATTAATGGGAATAAACCGTTACATCCCTCCTAAGAGAGGTTGCCATCTACAAGCAGGTGCAGATTCCCATCAGTCCATGGGAGTGCCTTCCTCCTGTTCAAGCCCTACTGTGCCTGAAGCTTGCCCCCCACCTCCCATTCTTATTCCTACACTTTGATAGAGCCTCACGTGATTCAATTCCATCTTCCGGGGACGTACCGTCATTCCTCTGTAGTCCTGGAAACTCCATAGCCTTTCACAATTACTGTGCCACAGACTCACACACCTGGAGCTCCTGAAGTCTTTGTGGAGGGAAAGGAACAGCCTTACCCTCTCTCACTACCCACTCCCTTTGTCCTTCCATACCTAAGTGTCCAATTTCCCCTTTCGCCCATTTGCCAGGAAAGATGGCCACTCTGGCTTCCATCAAGGATTCTCTCTCATCCACGACTTGCCGACTCTCCTAGCCCCAGGGTCCAATACTCTGGCCACAATGTCCCACCACTGTGCCTTGTCCCCTGCCGGGTCTGCCTCATAGACCCGCTACCAGTGTTCTGATCACACAGGAAAACTGTAGCTAGAGCTTTCTGATCACACATAGTTAAGAACTGTGACCAAGCAGGCTAGCCGAGGGGTGTAGGCTGGAGCGTGCACTTTGGCATCAGCAGAACCGGGTCCAAGTTTCGGTGCTATTGCTTTCCTGGCTGTTGACCTTGAGCAAACTCTTAACTTCTCCAAGCCTCATCTGTAAAGTCAAGATAATGCTAACACCCACCTCAAGGGAGTTGTTAAAGCCCATTTTTTTTAAAGATTGGTTGAAGTTTCTGTGATGAATCCTCCTTGTGTATCTTATGAATGGACTTCACCAAAAAAGTCTTTGCATAAAGACTCAATAAAGACTGAATAAAGATTCAATGCTTTCAGGAATCCATACTACCTCGGGAAGATATAAAAAACAGACTTTCTGAAAAATATGTATGTCTAACAAGTCAAGCCATTCCCAATACCTTAGATGTATAAAAAGTAAAAAGCGAGAAACAAGGAGGGGAGGAAGGAAGGAAGGAACTTTCTACATGTGGTCTGACCTCCCGAAACGTGCCACAGGGGTCTTGTTATCCTTCCTGCATTAACACCAGGCTGTGAGCATCTTTCTGCCAGCAGCCTGGTCTGGTTTGGCGGGTCTGCTAGTCTGTTTCAGCACAAAAGATCCACTTAATGGAAAGCAAGTGTGCTGAGGGAAAACACCGCTCACATTTTCCTGTGCATTCTTTACACAAAATAAAAACGATTCAATAACCCAACACAACTGAGGTCATATTTGAAGGAAGGGACTGCCCTTTGCATCTGGGATGGGTCTTTCTTCTAAGGTGGCCATGGATGGTGTGAAATTAAAAAAAAAAAATGCAGTTTAATTTTAAAGGGTTTTTAAGACCCTCCATAATGTCTCTACAGTGCACCAATAAGAAAAATACGGACACTTCCGTTTTCTCGAATGGTCAAAAACACAAACAGATAATTCGGGGAAGAAATTAAGTTGCTAATAAATATATAAAACCAAGTTCACTGATGATCAAAGAGGTATGTGAAAGCAAAATGAACTGAAACTCATATCCTGTAAACAAATTTGTAAATATTGTAAAGGATAATTAATGGTAGCATAGGAATGATAAATCAGGCATTCTTCTCTGCTGATGGGAAGACAGAAGATCAACCCTTCTGACAAAAATTTGGTAATACGAATCAATAACTTCCAAAGTTCCATACCCTGTGGACAGTAATTGAAATTCCATTAAACACATCAAAGGGAAATAACCAGATATATGAGTATGTAGATATAGACATAAAAATTCTCATTATAATAAAACTTAATGATAGCAAGAAATTGTAGTCTACATCTCTATTAAGGACATTGATAAATAAATTACGGCTTATCAATATGATGGAATAGTACAGTCACTTAAATTATATTTTCAAAATGTTTAATGGCATGGGGAAGCATGGGGGGCAAAACTTTGCACATAGAATGTTCCAAATCAAGTAAACAGAGACATAGATCAAAGAAGGTTAAAATGAAATATATTAAAATACTAACAGCAGTTACCTCTGGATGGTAGGGTTGTAAGTAAATTTATGCTTTACTGTATTTCCAAACTTTTAATTATGTGTCCAGCTTACCACCGTGTGATACTAGAGCTCTAGCTAAGGGCAAGCTAATGCACGGACACTTAGCTATCAACTCCAATGCGCTGCTTGGTGGGAAGGATGCATGTTACTCACGATCCCATTCCTTCAGGGGTACAACACACGCAGAGATGAACAATCTGAAAAAAATAAATAAATTAAGGCAATACAGGATTATGATCGGCACAAAGCCTTCCACATACAGGCATACCTCAGAGGTATCATGGGTTCAGTTCCAGACGATGGCAATGCCCAAATGCCACGACAAAGCTAGTCAAAGGAGTTTTTTGGTTTTCCAATGCATGTAAAAGTTATGTTTGCCCAGTATCTACAGCAATCCATTAAGTGTGCAATAGCATCACATATAAAAAATAACGGGCATGCCTTAATTAAAACATACTTGATTGCTAAAAAATGCTAACCGTTATCTGAGCCTTCGGCAAGTCATAACGACTGATCACAGATCACCATAACGAATATAATAATAATGAAAAAGTTTAAACTATTGTGAGAATTACCAAAATGTGACACAGAGACGGAGAGTAAGCAAATGCTGTTGGGAAAATGACTAGGGTTGCTACAAACTTTCAATTCGTAAAAAAAATGCGATACCCGGGAAGTGCCATAAAGCCGAACCCCAATGAAACAAGGTATGCCTGTAGTAGGTACTCAATAAACTAGTTACGTTCACTTCAGTAACAGATGAACAGAACCAGCCGTAAATGCTACTGTTATCAGATGGACAAGAATCCTGTGGCCTAGAGGACAGAAGAACGCACTATCAGGGAAGGGTCCATGGAAGGCCTGGTCCATGCACTGGAGCTTAAACGAGGGGCTAACTGGGTGCAGGTGTGGAGGGTGGGGGACAGGAGATGCTGAGGTAGGTACGGGCATTCCTCCTGGGCATCCCAGAGACATGGTTCATGGCCTTACTGGCCTGGCAGTTTCTACATACTCACTTCAAGCTATGTTAGAAGCCGCCTAAACGTTGATCCTTTTCCTAAAGCAGCAAGAAACAAATGGGGGCGCAGGATTGTTGGATCACCAGCAAGTGGCAATTGCTGTCCAAGCTGGTCGATGGCCTCTGCATGTCCGTCCCTTGGTCATGGTGGAATCTGAGTGTTGCTGGTGGTGGATCTTGAGGAAGCAGTCTTACTCCTCATCTGCACCACACTCCACAGTGTAGCCAACTCTTCCGATCTAGAGTCTCCCCCTTAATCTCCCACTATCCTATGGAGCGTGCTCAGTTTCCAGCTAAAGAGCCGGAGGCTCACTGAAGTGATCGGATATGCTCAAGACAGAACCGGCTCGGGACAAAACCCAGACTCCAGTTCGGACTAGCCCTTTTCCCCTAGACTACAGGACTCTGTGGTGATCCATTTCTGAAGAGATACTCTCCCTCAGCCAGTGCTGACCATCTCCTCCCCTTTGCGAAACCCTTCCGACGCTCGTCAGCATCTCCCCCATGTCTTGGAGTCCCTGTATACATCAGCATTTGGGACGCCAAAAGGCAACACAACTACAACATAAAATACGGCGGTTGAAGATTTCCACAAGGAGTGATCAGAATGTATTCTATTCTGTGCTTGTGTGTTGTGGTCATATATAAATGCTTCCATCAAATTCCCATAGAAATCTGTCAGCCAGGAAAGCTGAGGACGGTTGCTAAAGAGGGTTGCTGCATAACCGGGTGGGCTTGTCTGGACACTAAATTCAGCCCTGAGCTTCCTGGTCATTGAGGGAAAATGAACAAAGTAATGATAAAGCAAGGACTTTCTATTAGAAAATAACTCTCCCACCACCCAAAATAAACACACACACACACACACACACACACACACACACACACACACATTCTAAGACAACTGGAAGCCAAAATAGAATTGGCCTCTCATATCCCCATCCTTGTGGAGTTACAAGGCAAGAAGTGGTCAGGAGGCAAGGTATGTCTTTTAGTAGGGGGCTTACCTGGGTTAGTAAAACGTAGGAATCTATCCCATGCATAGTCACAAACATTCATATGGCTGTCCAAGAAGTCAAAAATACTCATTTAAGTTGAAAAACTTGAAGGCAGTAGAAGAGAGATTTGCCCCAAATATCTTTGGAAAACTATGGTCTAGAATAATCCACACTAGCATGCTGGAGGTATTCATCAAATGCTGCCCAACAAAATTAAAAAAAAAACCCACATTATCCATTTTCATATATAGAAAACCTGTGCATTTCATATTAACATTCAAATGACTCAGTTGCTAGAATGCCAAATAAAAGTTTAATTTCTGAGCCAGTTAAAAGTTCTGGCTTCCTAATCTGGTTTACTCTGTTAATCTATTTACTACACCTTTCTTCAGAGATGGTGAGTGAGTGCCCACCTCCTTCCTAGGTCTGTCTTTTCAAATCCAAAATGAACAGGATCCTAATAAATAAAAGGACTTGTTAGTAGAGTTGGATTTTAGGGTTTCGAGGGGTTTTTGTGGGTTAAAAAAAAATCCAGAGGTTCTCTTTTCCTCACTCTATTTAAGCCTGGAGAAAAAGAAATTAAAAAAGCATCCTTGGTAAGGTTACTTTCACAAAGCCAGTGGGAACCACAAACCCTCCCCCAAGGCTAAATCCTTCCTCAGGGCCGGTTGGTGCGAAAGTCCAGAACTAAGGGGTTCTTTCCTCTGGCCCTTAGAAATAGCCATAATTAGGGCTTACACGGAGGTTATGATACATTGGTATCATATATAGCAAGAGTCAGCAAACTATGTCCAGTGAAGCATTCCTAGCTGCAACACAGACCATATGCCCTGCAAAGCCAACACTGGTCCCTTCCAGAAAATGTTGGCCACCCCCTCCAAGCATCTCACCTTGATTCTCAGAACTGCTCAAGAGAAACAGCCTCCTGATTTGATGGTCACATGGACTTCACAAAGAATGAGGGTTTGAGATTCCTCCTGGAATACTACCTGCAAAGAATACCAATTCACTGGGGTGAAGGGACAGGGGGAAGGGACTGGAGCGAGGAGGGTTAGAAAGGTGACCCCAAAAGAAGAAAATGAGTCCAAAGGAGGGACCCTGCCACTAGCACTGCACAGGACGCCCCGCAGCCCCACCTGCTGCCCCTCCTGTTGTCCCCTGCTCCGCGCACCCACTAAGGTCCTTGGCGCACACAGTGGGGGATGGGAGCCAGCTGGCACCAGTCCCTGGGAGGCAGCTGCCCGCACCTTCTCCCACCTCTGTGGGCAGCGATATCACTTTGGTAGGTTGATATCGGCCAGGATTGAGTATTTAGACCACAAAAATAGGCAGAAGCCACAAATCAGAGCTCTGCACCCCCCCAAACTGATTGGTAAGCATCTCCCAACACAGCCCCGGCACAACCACCCAGAAGTGGAGGACATGGTGTCCCTCCCTCCCAGCGGAAGGAGCGTTGGCTGCTGTCGGCTCCCCAGCTACATCTCTCTCCCTCAGACAACTGCCTGGAGCTGAAGGGAACTGCCACACCCCAGGTCTGCTTCCTTCCCTGGGGCACCCTCACTGCTGGTTCCTGCCTGGTGAACAGGCCAGACCCATCCGGGCTCAGAGGGGCTCCACGCCAAAGTTCCCCCTTGGGTTCAGCTGAGGCCTTGGCTGCGACAGCCTCGGAGAGACAGAGAGGGACAGAGAAACATACAGACAGAGTGAGCCAGGGGCCCAAATGCTCCCCACCAACGTCTTCATCTTCTCCCGTCTTGACTTGTCTGTGTTGCTGACGGTTCTTTCTGGAGGTTTTTTTCTCAAAAAACCTGGGCACCCAGGTAAGGCTTGCTTTGTTTTATCCTGACCAGCAAGACAGCTCTAGTATTTTTCAGCCACCTTCGAGTCCCCGTTTTTAGAGGTGTGAAATGTGACCCCCATCTCCTTTCCGTTCCTTTGTAATTAATGTTTCCCTCTTTGTACTGAAGAGGGAAAGAGGTTCTCTTTACACGTGCCTTTCAAGAATTTTATCTGGACGGGCTTAGGTATGTGGCTTTCAGTGCTAGTGACCCCCAACCCCCCCGGTGTTGTTTGTAAACCTTAGACCCCGGTCTTTCCCACTCAGGGCAGTTATCTTCTATCATTTGTCTAATTATTCCCTCTCCTTCAGCTATTTCTTTTTCTCCTCCCGGAACTCCGGGGATTGATATCTTAGGTCTGCTGACATTAGCTACCTTCTCTCTTATTGTGCCTGCATGATTTCCATCTCTTTGTATTCTTGTTCTATGTTGGGGATATTTTTTATAAAGTATTTTTAATATATTATTATTTTTAATGTTTATTTACTCATTTTCGAGAGAGACAGCAGGGGAGGGGCAGAGAGAGAGGGAGAGAGAGAATCCCAAGCAGGCTCCACGCTGTCAACAAAGAACCTGATGCAGGGCTTGAACTCATGAACCATTTGAGATCATGACTGAAATCAAGAGTCGGACGCTCAAACGGCACACAGGCGCCCCTGTTTGGGATATATTTGCACTTCATCTTCTAAGTCTATGTTCTGCCTTCATTCATTCAATGAGTATTTTAGTCAAAAATATGATTTAGTTCCCGGAAGTCCTTTTTTGGGAGTGTGTTTGAAGGTCCTTGTTCCTTCTGCACAGGCTATCAGTGTTATTTCCTTGAGGAGCTGTTCGGTGGGTTCTTCTTCCCCCTCTCTCTGCCTGCTGAGCCCTCTTACATGCACAGGTTTCTTTTATCTGTCCTTTGAAGCTCAGGGCCAGCTTCTAGGGGTTCCTTAAGTGGCAGCAGTCCTGGGAGTAGCTGCATATGGGGAGTCAGTTCCGATCAAGGCACCAGGAAGAAAGAAGGATCTCAGCTCTGCTGTCTTCCCAGGTTCAGCTTCTCCTCAACACTTCTGGGACCAGGGAGGTTCGCGCATGAATGCTGATGGAGCCCAGGACCCATCACACTTAGAGCCTCATCTCTGTGCTCTCCGTCTGTTGGCTCAGAGGGGAGCTCAAAGCTCAAAGTTGTCCAGCTGCCGCTCCCTTCCCCGGGTCTGTTTGTCCTCACTCCTCCACTGCTATCATTCCCAGTGGTTGCCTCAAGGAGAGAAGTACCAGATTGGAGTTGGAAGTCAAGGGCAGCCAATGTACCATCTTATAAAAATCTCCATCCCACCCTCAGCCTCTTCACATAAATGAAGGACAAACTTGATCTGCGGTCTCTGGCAGATGTCCAATCTGCTTAGAAGACCATTAAGCTCTTTGTTCTCCACTGGTTTCTTTGGGGGAAGCCCTTCAAAGTTATGTGCAATAATTTGATTTTTTTTTTAATAATTGGATTTATTTTAAAGCTGTGATCACTGGGAAAATAACTGGGCAAAAAAGATAGAGTCCAAAATGCACGTGCGCGCGTGTGTGTGTGTGTGTGTGTGTATGTGCGTGTGTTCTCCCACATCCGCAGATCTACAATACACCAAGAAAAAAAAGTTTGCATGCGCAACACCAAATTGTTTTCTGTAGATGATGAATCTATGAATAATTTTTACTGTCTTCTTTTTTTCTTATCCAGATTGTCCAATATTTCTGGTTTATGGAAGACAAAAGAATTATTCTCTTCAATTGTTCATTCAGCAAAACACGTTATATAATGTTGGCTGATGCTCACGAGCACTTTTCCGAGAGTGTGAGGAGGACGGTGGCGAAAGTCCTTGGCCTCTCCATCTCCATGTCTGTACAACGAGGGCCCATCTCGAGGACTCAATGCTTTCAGTGGACTCACCAGGCTGTTAGCAACCGGTGAGGGCAAAGGAAAACCATAGACAGAAGCTTCTTGCCCACAGTCACTCAGGACAGCCCCACCTAGGATAGACCCACGTGGAATGGGGTTCAGAGGCAAAGCTCAACCACCCCAGCTTCCTCTGGTCTCTCTAGATGTCTATTACTGACCCCAGTGGAATTGGACAGTCTCCCAGAGCAGAACCATTTCCAGTTTACTGCTGAATCTCCAGCATCAGGGACATGGTCTGGCACTTAGTAGCCACTCAGTAAACATAGGTTGAATGAATGAATGAATGAATGATCGCATGACCTCTCACCTCACTTGATACTATAGGACAGGTTAGTAGATGGCATTGCTTGCTTTGAGGCTCTCTGTGAACTTGCAATCCCATCAAAGTGAGGAACAAAAAGTTGAGATGTATAGAAAGATTTCAGCTCAACAAAGGGGGCTCATACTTCTCATTTGTTAGGAAAATTTCAGTTCCTGTTGGTTCATACAGGAGGCTTCTTTCAGAGAGCTGAGTTCCCTGGCAAGGGGCATGACCTAGAAGGGGCTGACTATCTCCTGGGAAGGTTGCTATAGAAAGGGCCACGCTGGCTATAAAGAGAGACCAGATGTCTAAGTTTCCTTCTAATTCAAACTCTATGGCAAATGCAATTCCTGCTTGGGAGATATTATGCAAATTTGTCTCTTTCTCCCAAAAATATTCTTCAACCCCGAAGTCATTCCTCTGCTTATTAACACTCTCCTTTGAGGCAGTCAAATATGATTCAAGGGAACAGTTGGGTGTGTCCTTGAAGCAACCAGGGGAATGAGAGTCACCTCTTAAGAAAGCCTCCTTTGGGCACCCTGGACTGGTCTGGAATCCAAGAAGGGGAGTCCGATGGAACTGTCCCTGGTCTGCTCCACAGGTATCTGCCAGGCCTCACCCCCAGGAAGACATGCTGTAGAACGGGTGACAATTTTTTTTTATTTTTTTTTAACGCTTATTTATTTTTGAGACAGAGAGGGACAGAGCATGAACGGGAGAGGGTCAGAGAGAGGGAGACACAGAATCCAAAGCAGGCTCCAGGCTCCGAGCTGTCAGCACAAAGACCGACGCGGGGCTCGAACTCACGGATCGCGAGATCATGACCTGAGCCAAAGTCGGACACTCAACCGACTGAGCCACGCAGGCGCCCCGAACGGGTGACATTTTAAATACGCACCAACTGATACTGCGTGGGCACCGGCCACTCCAAACCAATGTGGCACTGGAGACACAGAGTGGGGTCTGCAAGCATCCCGTATTCAGTTGTTGGGTCCTGGGGAGGTCCTGGATGGGGGCTGGGCAGTCAGTGCAGCAGCACGGAGGCACTTAGGAGCCTAAGAGTAGCAGCTCTGTAATAACGGGCACAGAAGTCTCTGAATGGTCTACGAACCAGAATGGCCATACCCAATGCATACCAGCTAGACACCGGCCCTGCTCTGAAACCACTTCTGAGCAGGGTGACCCTCTAGCAGAGGCTGCAGCCCGGTGCCTCCAAGCCACATTTTATGGAGTTCTTTTATTAGTCTCTCATGGAACCCATAGCCACATCATAAAATTAAACACCCCACTCTGTACACCAAGTCCACTGACTTCTTGAGCCCCGATTAGCACTGGGCTTTTCCCTCCGGGTGTTGTGTTACAGTAACATTATAACTGTCAGAAAAGGAACCTTTGCTGGGAGCGGTCAAATCCTTCAGACCACCTTGGCCGCGGCCGCGGCCACAGTGTGTCACCCTTTTTCTGAAGTCCCTTTGCCAGCTTCCTGTCAGCCTCTCTCTGCATCTTTCATCCCTACCCCCCCTCCGTCTCTCCCTCTGGGTCCCTTCCCCTTCCCAAGGCCCTCCAGTGCTATAGAGCCCGGGGTGCTCAGATGCTTGCCTGGAGACGCCCGTCAGGGTAGCCCCAACTCACCCCTGAGGATAAATTTAGCGGGTGGGTGACATCCCAGATGGAGAGGTTATCTTTAGCCTGGCGGAGGTAAGGAGTCAGTCTGGGCCATGCGGGACCCAGCAGAGGGAGCGGGGAAGGAGGAAAGGAAACGCATACTAGACAGTCTACAATATAGCCGGGCTCAAGTGTATTCAGGTGGTAGAGAACTCAGGGTGATGGCGTGCTTCCTGAAACATGAGGCTGTTCCGGGAACACCCTGGAATAATGGCCTGTTTCATTCCGTCCATGAACGAGGAACAATTTAATAGCAGAAAATATGGCTACATTATGGGCAGGCAGTATAAAACCACAAGCACACATGTTCTTTAAAAAAAAAAAAAAAAGCAACACACTCAGCAAGATCGGTGGTTTTCAAGCTTTCCCATTCATATGTTTACTACTTGTTCATTAGTTTGGTTGCCTGCAGGTGCTAAAGGTTTAAGAGTTAAGAAGAATGTACGGAAAAAAAAATTTACGTGGAAAACTTGCATTACCTGAATTAGGGAAAAGGCCACTGCCATTCGGTTTTCAAGGTAGGACATGTCAGTCACCTCAGGAATACCAAGGCATCGGCTTAGAAAGAAGCGGGATGCCTTCTTCTGAACTGTTCAAGAAAGATTCTAGACTCTTCCTTAGGGAGGTCCAAATAATGTTCCTTGTTATCATCCCAATATAAGAAATCCTTCCTTTTCACTCACAAAAATTTTTCCTGCTGTCATTTATACCCATAACCTCTAGTTTGGCCTTCTTTGGTGAACAGTTGATCAGAATCGTAGTGACTGTGAGGGGAAACCAAGGTCTCAGTTCGAACCTGAGCTGGAATTCTGACGTGTCTGGGCTTGTCTGACACAACTGCGGAGAGGCCCAGGGGCCGCCTGGGAGCTTGTTCTGTGGGAAAGGTGACCTGAGAGACGGTGGTTAACCGGAACATAGTCCTCTCCACTGGAGGGGAAGAGCAATTAATTCTGAGTATCCCTTGGCCAAACATGCAGTGGACTCCTATCTGAGCCTTACAAGAGCAGCAGGACCGTACAGAAAAGCTGAGAAGACCATCGTGTTACAGTTTTGGGAGAATTCAGAGAGCAGGTAGTGGAGCTTTGGGACTGCACTATCAGACTTTACACAGAGGGAAGGGAGACAGGCAAGGAACCTTCTTCCTCTTTCCCCAGAGCTTTGACTCCAGAATGCCTAGGGGTGCCCAAGTGTAACTTGAGTGGCCGGCAGGAACAGGTCCCAGGGGCTCCTAGGACAACTCAGAGGGGTTGTGCAGGGGGCTGGAAATGCTTTGCCGTGGGCACCCATAGGGTACAGTGCCACCAAGAAGACATCTGTCCTCAGACAGTGCGACCCGGGGGCACCCAGCTTACTGTGCCATGTACTTAAATAATTAAGTCACGTTTCGTCCTTTTCTTTTTTAGATGAAATGATGCCAGTTTGGTCAACCAGGCTGTTGTGGGCACCCTTTATTTTAACATTACATGAGTGCATTTAATTGAACGTTATATGAGTGCATTCAAGAAATGGGGGGTTGGGAAAGCCTCTGATCTCACAGATGCCCTGCTTATGCCTTGATAGATTTCCTCCTTATTCAGCTAGAAGTTACTTTATTCATCTCTGTGACTCTCCCTCCTAGCAGTATACAGCAGAGTAACCAACAAATGACAGGACATTTATCAATACTTTAAGGGGAGTCTTGGGGCGCCTGGGTGGCTCAGTCGGTTAAGCGGCCGACTTCGGCTCAGGTCATGATCTCGCGGTCCGTGAGTTCGAGCCCCGCGTCAGGCTTTGTGCTCACAGCTCAGAGCCTGGAGCCTGTTTCAGATTCTGTGTCTCCCTCTCTCTGACCCTCCTCCATTCATGCTCTGTCTCTCTGTCTCAAAAATAAAAATAAAAACGTTAAAAAAAAATTTTAAAAAAAGGGGAGTCTACCCAATAAATACTTTGCTGATCTCCATCGGGTCTACTTATGATCCCCCTAGAGCACAGTGGTACTTGCTAAAATGGCCTAACATTTCCTACCCATATCCAATCTGTGTCCAACCACATCTCCTTGGATCCTTTCTCCACTACCCTTGGACCAGACCTGCCTTTTTCAAGATAGCATTTGAGGTATCCAGATTTTATTATTACACCATTATTGCTATGCATCATCATAATGTACAAGACAAGTTCTCCAGTTCTCAAGGTCAGTGAACCCTAAAACCTCTTTTCCAGATCACCAACAACCCTAACACCATCACCATCGCCTGCAAAAGGCATTGAGGGTGTTCACAACAACCTTATTAGTTCCTCATAGAAAATACAAAAATATTGTATAATACATGGCATCTCGGGGAAAAGAAACTCTGAATGATGGCTGCCTCTGGGCTGGGCGATGATGATGAGCTAAGGAGTCTGCTTGGACCCTGGGGAATCATTTTAATATGTAAATCATGTGCACGTTTCCCATTTCCAATTAAAATGCTTTTAAAGCAAGTTCTAAACAAACAGAAATACAACGAAGAATAAGACACAGTCCCGACCCTCTGAGCAGTGACGCTGACAGGTGTCCACAGTTGACAACATACCCTTTGGAGTCAAATGTCCACACCGTGTCATTGGCCCTATGGAAAGCTGAACTGAAATCAAGAAGGATTATGCAATGATCCGCCTGGCTCTGGGCCCTCACAGTTCTTTCCTCATAGCTGGGGTGACAAGACTTCCTGCTATGCCCAGTCCCCGGGACTAATCCTGTTCCTAGGCTGGAGGGATTTTAAGGGACTTCAGGCTTAGGTGACGGACTCTGCCTTTGTATTCTCTAGGCCGAGGGTGGTCCAGACCTTCTCTGGTGGGGACACCCGTCGTCTCCATTTTTAGTTTGCTTGATCATGAAATCTATCAAGGTGTAAGCAGGGCATCCGTGAGATCAGAGGCTTTCCCAACCCCCCATTTCTTGACCAAATGCAGTTACTAAGAACCTCTTATGTGCAGGATATTCAACCAGGCCTGAGGTGAAGTGAGTAAAGAGGGGAAGGAATAGACCAGCGCCCTCCAGAAGTTCACAGTCCAGTAATAAAGATGGATGGAGTCCAGAGCTAAGAGCTTTACTGCACATAGGCAAGTGTGACAGAAGAGAGAGGGAAAGATTGCTTTCGGTGACTAGCACGCCGGAGCTGGTGGGGTTTCAGTTAGCAGTAGATGGAGACCGCCTGATCCAGGCTGAGGCCTGGGAAGGTGATCCCATTTCACACAATATAAAGGCTCTGCACTTCCTTGGGGAGAACACAAAATGGAAGGTGAAAGGAGTCGCATCCTAGGAGCCTTTCTGTGGAAACTGCCTTCCTCTCATTATCGCGTCTGTCTGGTGAACACCTAGGCTTCAAGTTCCATCCCTAATAACACCCCTGCCCCCAGAAAGCCCACTTGGGTTCCCCCAGGCAGGATTACTTGTCCCGGCTGCTGCACTCACCAGGCTCGCTGTCTGTTCTAGAAAGTAGGGGAAATTTAGAGGTTGTGCACAGGCTGTGGTGGTGCCATGATGCCAGGGTTCAAATCCTGGCTCAGCCATGGACTTCATGAGTCATCTTAAGCAAGTTGCTTACCCTCTCTGGGCCCCAGCTTCACCTTCTGTCAAATGGTGTAATAATGGCACCTCCCTCCCAAAGTCACCATGAGGATGGCGTAAGTTAGTGCTCCCAGAGCATCAGAACAGGGCCTGCCTTGGTGTCTGCTCTGGGCTACTTAGAGCCCCAGGCTGCAGTGACCCTTCACTGGACTGTCCTCGGGACCTCCAGGACCTGAGGTCCAGCGTCACGTCCAGAAATCTCTAATGAACCCTGCCGGCTTGGAGGGATCCAGTAAAGCAGCTATGCAATTACTATCTTCCGAAAGGAGGAACAATACAGGGCCATAAAAGGGGGGAAAATGAGTCAAGTCCAAATGCAAACACAAAGCAACACCCACGAAATGATGGGGAAGGAACTTGCAAGGGTCAGTGTAGGGGCTGAGAATTTGCCAGCCTTAGGAAGAGAAATACTCCCGTCAGCCCGTTCCCTCTCGCAACAGGGCACCAAGCCTTTGGGAGTGAAGGATTCTGCCCTTTCCCTCCAGGCTACGCGCGCCGCGCCGCTCCCTCCCCCGCGGGCGTTCCCCCTCCCGCCCCCCTCCGTCCCGCCCCGCCCCGCCCCCGCCTGGCCGCGGCCCTGACCTCCGCTCCCACGCGGGCCCGCAGCCGACGGGCTGGCGGGCGGGGCAGGAAGGGGGAGACGCGGCTCCCGGCACCCGAGATCCTTAACTGCAGCTTCCAATGCCCTGGCTGATCCTAATCAGTGTGGGAAAGGAGCGCGGGCCGGCCCGCCTGCCGCAGACGCCGCCTCTTTTCGTAAACTTTATCGCCGCGCACAGCCGCTGATAAAGCACCGTAAATAAGCAGGCGGCCGGAGTGTGCCGGGGCCGGGGCTGCCGGCGCACGCCCGCCTCGGCCCTGTGGCTCCCGGGGGAGATGAATCACGCGCAGAGTTGGAAGGAGTTCCGAGTTTTCCTCCTCTGCAGATCAGCGGCCATAAATAACCACGCATTCCTTCCCTGCCCAGAAACCCCCTCACCTTTTGTTTTATGGATTCAATAAAAAAGCCCTGGAGTTTTCCTTCTGGCTGCCGGGCCACCCTCCCCATCTCCGGGGAGGTGAGTGTGCTGGCCTGAGTTACCTTCCCGCCTCTGGTTCAGCTCCTTGGGCCTGGGCTGGGCCTGTACCTGCGTCTCCTTTATTTCAAATCCCCTTGGCTCCTGCACAACCCAGAGGGGCTGGAGCAGGGCAGGGAGGGGCGACCTGCCGCCTCTAGGGGGTAGGTGATGAGAACCTGTTCCCCGGAAACTCACCTTGGGCTTGTGTGCATGGTGAACTCGCTGAGGCCAAGTCATAGCAGGAGCCCTGGCCTCCGTGCTTAACCCGCACCCGAGGATTTAAGGCAGAGAGAGTGCAATACCCTGGCTGCAAAGGACCCGAGGGACCCCCACCACTTACACTATAGCGTATTCCAAAGTGGAAGTGTCTTAGATGCTATTTGGCAGATCTCATGATCTGTATTCTTAAGTTCTTGAAATTTTGACTGGAGGGGCCCCCCCCAATTTGACCTGTGGCACAATTTGGAGACTGAAGTTGGAGGAAGACTGCAGGAACAGGGATGAATAGAGAAAGAGGGATGTGTAGAGTGTCCAGCTCACCAGCTCCGTCACAAGACCCTGGGCCCTTGCCGGGCTCTGCTACCACCTGGCTCAGGGCCCTCCTGCAGCCACTGACCCTGTGTGGGCCTCAGGTTCCTCATCTGTCCCCTGAGTGAATAGTACAAAAAGGATCCTTCCGGGGGCGCCTGGGTGGTTCAGTCAGTTGAGCATCCGACTCTTGGTTTCAGCTCAGGTCATGATCTCAGGGTTCGTGAGTTTGAGCCCCACGTGGGGCTCTGTGCTGACAGCTCAGAGCCCGATTGGGCTTCTCTCTTTCCCTCTCTCTCTGCCCCTCCCCCACTCACACGCACACCGGGGCGCTCTTTCTCCCTCAAAATAAATAAACTTTATAAAAATAAATAAAGCGGGCGCCTGGGTGGCTCGTTTGGTTGAGCGTCCGACTTCGGCTCAGGACATGATCTCACAGCTTGTGAGTTCGAGCCCCGCATAGGGCTCTGTGCCAACAGCTCAGAGCCTGGAGCGTGCTTCAGATTCTGGGTCTCCCTCTCTCTCTACCCCTCCTCCGCTCATGCTGTGTCTCTCTCTGTCTCAAAAATAAATAAACATTAAAAAAATTTTTTTTTAAGATTTAAAAAAAAAAAATAAAGGGATCCTCCAGCTTTCCTACTGTATAGGAAATAACATCCTGCTTATAAATCACTACATTTCTGAGGTGCCTTCTCACAGGCCCCTCTGAGAAACACTGTTTTGTCTCCTTGGAAGAAACCAGGGCATGGCCAGCTTCTGAAACTGACTTCTGGTTGGTGAGGTTAACATTGAACTTTACCCCTCATGGAAGTCACAGAGGTCCAGAGTCCCTCAGGCCAGAAGGGAGTCCACCTGTGAAGCAAAAAGCCATTTAAAAATAAAATCCTGCACACCCTAACAGCATTAGCTCGGTGCTTCTTGGGGCCCTCAGTGTAAGGGGCCCAATGACTGTGGTTCTGCTTCAGGTGGGAGGGAGGCACTGGTTGGCTCAGAACATCTAATCTGGCAAAGACAACGTTTTCCCCCAGAAAAAATAGAGGCTAGGAGGAAAGGGGCCTCTGATGGCAGATCTAGAGACAGCAATCCCTGATGGCAGTCCTAACGAGGTTGCCTGGTGTAAGTCTCCCTCAGAGTATGTGTGGGTGCGGAACCACCCCTCCAGCCACCACGGCTGAGAGGAGCTCACTCACCAAACAGAAACGGACAAAGGCCCGCTTCTTCCAGAACCCATTTCTGACACTACGACATGTCCCAAGGGAACATGTGGCCCCAGACAGACTTCATATCCTGATCTCTGGACAGAAAGCCACTCAGTCTTGTTTCCCTCATTTGCATGATGTCAAAAAAAAAAAGAAAAAATGAGTCACACTGAATTGTCATTTGTTAAGAAATTTTGGCAAGAGCCTCCCTACTGAGATTGGAGCTGATTTCTCAAAAAGGAATGCACAGGAACTCGAACCCTGATTTGTTATGTGAATGTGATCAATGTTTTAGGCCTCAGTTTTTCCATCTGTGAATCCTGACGTGTTTTAGGGTTTCTTTCCACTCTAACCTACTGGGACTCTACCGTAGTCAGGACTATCACAAGTAGAAGGAAGATTTTAAACTTTCCAGGACAGAGATGAGTTAGGGAAACTTATCTAACGTGACTCTTCCACAACTGTTCTTGCTTTCGATTTTGTCTGCTGTTGTGGAGGTCAGCAACCAAGGCCAAAAGGGAGGGAAATCAAAAAGATCCGGTTCCATGTCAAGATTGGGCTATTCTGCCAATTAGTATACAATAAAAGTGGCTCTGAACCTTTCACAACCACAGAACTTGGTAGAATTTGATGAAAATCACGTGCTCCTCTCTCCTTCCCCCAAATGCACATACAAATACATACTTGTCTTTGCAGCTCATGTCAGGGGTCCACAGACCCTGGAAGCCCCATCCACAGACCCTGTTAAGAAATATTAAATAATTCATATTTAATAAATTATTGATCCTCTGTTTCTGTATCTGTAAAAAGGAAATACCATTCACCCCCAACCAGTGTCCTGAAAACAGAGGAGGATAAATAGAGCTGTGCTATTAAAACCTATGGGTTCTCCGCCTAGTAGCCATGTAATATTGATGCAATCCTATTACCATCATGTGCCATCGTCATTCTCTCTTCTGCTTCATGGGATGTAAATTTCCGTGCAAGACAGCAGCAGTCCTGTCTTGTGAAATTCCCGAAGCAAACCCTTCTGGTAAGCCAGCACTATAAGTCTTCATACTTGCTTGTTAGAGACGTAACGGGTCCCCGTGGAGACCAAAGAGAAGGCTAGAGGTAGCGCTGCGGGGTAATAACCCCGAGGTAGGAATGTCCCAAATGATCCCCTTGTGGCTTTAAAAGTCAATGTAACTTTCCAAAGAGTCTTCCTTTCTCTCAGAATATGTTGTAACATTAGAGAAATGAACTCACAGAAACAAAACCAAGGTTTAGGGGAAAAGCTCTTGATGAAGTTATCAGTCATATATTAAATAGAGTCAGTCCATTTGGTCCAAGGAGCCAAACCTCAATTTCCATATCAGCCATATAATGAAGGAATTAGATTAGGTTCTGTGGCTCTTCCTCTTTCTGGGTCTGCATATTCTTTAAGAATGGGATGTAAGCTGTGGCTCCCGGCAGAAAATATACACACGATGGACACCTACTCTCACGCGCTTTGACTTACAATTTTGGGGCCTTGCAGAGCCCTGGCAGCCCGATTATGGAACACGAGATTCCTACCAGCTACACTCCCCCTCCCTCAGGCCTCTTCTGCCTCAGCTGTTGAAGGCTCTTGGGATTCACTGCTAAGTCCATCTGTGGCTTCGGGGCCAAGTCCTTGACCATTTCTCAGAGCCTCTGCAAGCAGAGGAAGGAGCGAAGTTCTCTTCTGGTGGCTGCTGTGAAAATAGCCGTGCTTTAAATGCTCGGCGTGGGGTCTGTTTAGGAAGCAAAGCTCCAACAGCAGTCTCGCAGGCAAGAGCATAAAACTCTTAAGTCAACATGTTTTGTTTTGTTTCTTTCTTTCTTGGAAATGAGGAACGACGAGGGCTGGGGGACGAGCGCAGGATGAAGTGGAGGGTGTGGTCAGAACATGCAGACAGCACAGGGCTTGCAGAAGGGGTGCTAAGGATTTGGAGAAAGCCTGGATGAGCGGCGATCTTCCCTGGGTGGGAAGTTCTGCAGCTTCTAAACAGAGGGGCTCCTCCTACAGCACCTATGGCCTGCCTTACTGTGGTTCAGAAATAGTCCCTGCCCCTCCCTGGGGTAAGATGATATTTCTCCTCCTCACTGACATCACCCTTGGTCACAGGGCTTTCCCTGGCTGGTGAAATGAGCAGAAGTGACAGCCATCACTTCCAGGCAGAAGATTCAAGAGCCACCTTGAGGTGTCCCACACGCTTTTCTCCCTCTGCCACAAGACTGGCCCTATTCCAAATCCACCACCCCATCAGCCTGGTCCCAGAGTGAAGGTGACCCGGAGCGGACCTGCTGTGAGCCTGTCAGAAACCGCAGGAAGTGAGAGAAAAAAGGCACCTATAGTGGGTTGAATGGTAGCCCCCAAAAGATATGTCTATATCCTAACGCCCCAAACCTATGAATGTGACCTGATTTGGAAAAAGGGTCTTTGCAGATGCAGTTAAATAAGGATCTTTAGATAACGTCACCCTGCTTTGCCCGCATGCGCTCTACAACCAATGACAAGCGCCCTCATCAAGATGAGGAGAAGCCAGAGGCAGAAATTGAATGATGCAGCCATAAACCAAAGAACGCCAGGAGTTACCAGAAGCTGAAAGAAGCAAGGGAGGGTCCTCCCCTAGAGCTCTTGGAGGGAGGCTGAGACCCTGCTGACATCACGACTTCAGAATCGTGGCCTCCAGAATTGTAAGAAGATAAATTTCTGTTGTTTCAAGCCACCCCGTTTGTAGTCATTTGTTACAGCCACCGTAGAACACGAATGCCCCACCTTGGCAAAATATCTTTTCTTCCTGAGTCCCTCCCTCTAATGTAATTCGCAACGGCAAGAACTACAAACCAGTATACTAATGGATTAGGAAGAAAGCTTCTCTTTCTCTCTATCCAGTCCCTAGGGCAGGGCCGCGATTACGTTTGAAGGGGAGAATGCCAGCTCACAAAACCCGACTGGTTCACTTCCTCTCCAGAGGGGACACCCGCAGTGAGAGAGGTTGAATCCTTGATTATGGGCTGTGCACAAACTGATGCTCAAAATAAACAGCCCCTGGAATCAAAGCTCAGGGGACGGGGCAGAGAATTTTAGAGTCTCAAGGGTGGAGAGAGATCACATCCGACATCTTCAGATAGAAGTTTTAGCGGTACTTTAGAGAGTTTAAAGGACTTTTGCACCCTTGTTTATTTTTTGGCTTTGTTGGCGACACTGAGGCCCGGGGAGGGGTGCAGCCCGCCCAGGGTCACGAATGAATTAGGGGCTGATGCCTGCTTCACCATTCAGCACAGAAAGGTGTTTCCTTCTCCACAAAAGTCTGGCTGTCGGTCTCAGTGCTTCCCACCAGGAACAGGGCTCTTACCACCTAACTGGTCTGGAGGGCGTAGGTCTCTCATAAGGTTTCACCTCACTTAGTCTGGGGCTTCACTCCATATCATTTAAGCATCTTAAAATGCATGTTCATCCCACACTGAGTGCTGTTTTTATCTTGAAACATTTCCATAACTCTTTTAGAATTTTTGCTTTTGAAAGTAATTGCTTATAACTAACTTGTTTGGTTTTATTTTCTTAAAAAAAATTTTTTTTAATGTTAATTTTAGAGAGAGAGGGAGCAGGGGAGGGGCAGAGAGAGAGAGAATCTGAAGTAGGTTCCAGGTTCTGAGCTGTCATCACAGAGCCCACTGTGGGACCTGAACTCACAAGCCATGAGATCATGACCTGAGCTGAAGTTGGACGCTTAACTGACAGAGCCACCCAGACATCCCTAACTTGTTTGATTTTAGATGTTCTACAATGGTCTCAGCAATCCTCATTCAGACTCAGGAAAATCTAACCATAGATTGTTTTCAAATGCAACGAAATGTTGATGGATGCTGAATTTCATGATTAATCAGATTGAAATCATGCTTCCTTTTGTACAGATTTAATTCAATCAATGCCAATATCACAGATAATGCAGATATTGGTTATCCCCATTTTATGCTTTCAAGCGGAAGGACCACTCTCCCGAGGATACCCAACTATGAACGAAAGAAGCCAAGAGGACTGCAGCCCAGGCACCCAGACTCCAAGAAGAGCCCCCCTTTCTGTTGAGCACAGCAGAGTTTCTGTTCAAAAGATTCACAGCCTCTCAAAGAATGACTAATATGTCAACAAGGCACAGAAGTCAGCTTGAAAGCACTCCCACTGGTCAAATCTGGGGCAGTTTATTTCTCAAAATAAATAATGGTAGTAATACATTGTAATTATTGAGGAAAATAGGAATCCCTAAGTCCATGCGAACACAAAAAAATAGAGAGGAAAGAAGGTTTTTCCTGACAGTAAAATACCAACTAATAGATGAAGAAATGATGGAATTTTAAAAATCACTATTTAGCAACCATCTTAGCAATAATTAATTCATCCAAGAGATACCAGTGGATGTTGAAACCTGGGCGGTGGGGGAGGAGTTGAATAAGAAATGGGAAATTTGCATAGTTTCAGAGTACCACTACACAAAATTCTCATTCGTGACAAAGAGAGAGTAATTTTTTTTTTGTATCTTAGAGAGAGAGAGGGAACAGGGGAGGGGCAGAGGCTGAGGGAAAGAGAGAGAATCTTAAGCGGGTTCCACACCCAGTGCAGAGCCCAACGTGGGGCTGGATCCCACGACCCTGGGATCATGATCTGTGCAGAAATCACGAGTCAGATGCTCAACCAACTGAGCCACCCACGCACCCCAAGAGAGACTAATTTTATAATGAAAAATCGGGGAAATATCAGACAAATGCAAATGGAGGGACACTCTACAAAATAATCAGAATGTGACATTCAGAAGTATCAAAGTTGTAAAAGTCAAGGAAAGACTGAGGAGGCACTCTGAGTGAAAGAAGCGGGAGACAGGACAACGAAATACAACAGGTGATCCTGAACTGGGTTTCTGTTGTAGGGACCATGATCTGTCAAAACCTGCACAGCACCTGAAGCTGGATGGTAGGAAGGCATCAGTGTTAATTTCCTTATTTTGATGATTGCATTCCAGTTATGTAGGAGAATTTCCTTGTTTGTAGGAATTGTGCATTACAGTATTCAGGCTCAGGAAAGAAGTTCTTTGTTTCATTTTTGCCATCTTTGTGTAAGTATGAAATTATTTCAAAATAAAAAACTTAAAAAAAGTAAAAATAAAAAAAAATAAAAAACTTTAAAGAAGAAATGTAGACACAAACAAGTCAAAGTAGTGAATGTTAAGCATATTTTTGTCACTGTTTCCAAGAAATAGGCTGCCTCCCTCAAGGACAGGGCAGTAACCTGTCAGCTGAGGCAGACTGGTGCAGCGCTAAAAAGACATGAGCTCAATGAATGTCTGAAAACAAGTCCTGTATCTTTGCTGGTTTAAACTGATGATGCCTGAATGTCATTCGCCATCAACCTTTAGTTAGCAGTGGCTCTTCCATTTGACCTTTAAATCTGACCCATTCAATGAAAAAAGTTCTGAAAAACAAAACACTAAAGGGTATTGACATGGTTCCTATGTAAAATGAACACTTCAATAAATGTTTTTTAAGAAACCAGAATCTAATTTTGTAACACGAATGCTGATTTTCTTCAAGGGGGTGGGCGGGGGCGCCAGAAATGAATGTGCTATCATCACAGTGTAAGAGGAACAGAGGCAACACCGACTTACCACCGCACAGAACAATGCACCTGCCTGTGCTGGATTCTCCTGTGCGTTCTACTGCCATTACTCCTGAGTGACGAATTTCCAAAGAAACATTTTACAGTGTGTATGTCGTCTTGTCTGCCGACGATTGGCTTGCCCGCCCTCCCCTCCTTCCCTTCCTTCCTTCCTTCCTTCCTTCCTTCCTCAGTGCATTCCTTAATGCACTCAGCATTGTCTGGGTCAGTCGGAAAGTCTATTTTTCTTGCAGACTTTAGGAAATCTACAACACCTAGTGAACCTATAATTAAGCTTAATATAACCTGGAGAAGGCAGAAGAGGAAGAAAATGAAGGCTGTGAATAAGTGGCAGCGTGTAGTTAGCACATACCCATTTCCTTTGCGGAAAGGTGACGAAAGCCTGCAAACATCTAGAGTGCCCTCTGTGTGCTGGGTCTAACTCAGATCTCTAGCTGTTTCAGCTTTTCTTTTTTTGAAGAAATGATGCTCCTGGGGACTGTTCAGAATATTGCCAGGGAGTCCCCTAGGAAGCCGCGCAGACCCTCCTTTCTCTCCAAGTGGAATAGGCTGTCCCTGACTCACAACCCTGCTGTGATCCAAAAGTTCTTTTTTAAATTATTATTTAGAGCGTGGAAATATTGTGAATTATGGTTGGGTTTCCAGTTTAGCTGCAAAAGCCCCCCATAATTAGTGCATAAAGTAACCAATACGCATACATACACACACTCCAACGTCATCGTTAGAACCTCTAAGGTGGCATTTTTGGTAACCGTCCAAGTCTAGTGTTCATAGTTCTGACACTACCTTGATGAAAATGATACATGTTGACAGATGGCTCCTTCACTTGGAATTCTGATGTGAACAAGAATGTGGTGAGGGCTCACAGTAGGCCATTCTCTCACTCTCCCCGACAGGCATAGATCCCCCTCCCAAAGCCTACACTGAGTTTTATTATGCTCTCATCATTGTCTTTTTATTCCACTGCACACACCTCTTGTTTGTTCTCTCTCTCTCTCTCTCTCTCTCTCCCCCTCCCCCCACCCCGGCATAATCCGTTTCACTGAGCCCAGAAAATCCGACATTTGGGCAGAAAATAAGGACTGAAAGGAAACTGAAGAAAGTAGATATCGCTTGTTTTTAAGATTTTATTTTTAAGTCATCTCTACACCCAACATGGGGCTCGAACTTACAATCCCAAGGTCAAGAGTTCCATGCTCTACCGACAGAGCCAGTCAGGTGGCCCTGAAGAAAGTAGGTATCATTGATCATCTCACCACTAAATACATTTTTCATTTAGAATGCTTCAATTGATACTTGGTGAAACAAAATATCTTTAGAATATTCTATTTATCATGATAATAAAGAAAAGGAAAAGGAGGAGGGAGACCTAAATAGCTATATTGGGATCAACTCACTGCTGTAACCACACTTGGCTATAAATTTACTAGATGTGACATGATTTAAGTTTCAAAAAATAAGACCATCACCAGGATGATCTCATTGAAAGTACAAATGTCCTTAAAATTCTTATTCTGTGATGGGGAGGGGGAAAAAAGGAGCAAATCCGTCTGGTATTCTCCCTACGTGTTCTTCTCCAAGACAAAGTTTCTAAAATAATCTCAGACGTGGTGTAACATTTGCCAGACAGCTGTTCTAGAGAAGCCAAGACAATAATCCTTGGGTCTATCATAGTCTTTTGTACTTTTTCTCCCTTCAGTGAAATCTGTGTCCAAGCCAATTTATAGATGCATGTTCTGCAAGTTCAAAAATCATCTCTAAGGAGACTTGATGTGACTTAAGGCCTTTTATGCTATTCTACTGACCTGGTTAAGAAAACAGTTTCTTGACTCATTGGCAAAGCGATTGACCACAACTCTGTTTTCTAGAAGGCAGATGTCTGTGAAGATGAAGCTTCCACTGACGTTCACCAGCTCCAAGATGCACCTGGTCTGAACGGTCCTCTCTCCATCCCTAAGACTGCTCCCACCCAGAGTAGATGAAACCCTAGGACAGAAAGTTACAGACCTGTTGATCTTAGAGTTAGCAGAAAACTCTAGAAGTCATATGGCCTGGCATCCTCCCTTCGAATCTTTTGGTTACCCCTATTGTCCAATAGATATAAAATTTTCTAGAACACTAAATTCTTTCTACCAATAAACGTGTTCAGAATCCTGTGACTATTTTAATACATCTGGCTTTATCTTTCCTTCAGATTAATGTCTTGAAAGAACTTTAGAAGAAAAAGGGTTTGTGTGTTTCCACAGACCTAGATATAAAACCTTGAGGTCAGCCAGTTCTCTTCAAAACGCCAGTTTTCTGACGCTAGTGCTCCTTAAATCTTCATCATCTGTCAAGGAACAAAGAGGACTATTAGTAGAAGAGGAGACAGAGAAGCACACAATATGGGCATGGGGACTGGAGAGCAGACGCTGATCTCAGACAGAAGCAATAAGAGAGAGAAGTGTTCCCAGCTCTCTTGGAGGCCCCAACAGATTGTTGCAGGAAGCAGATTTCTGGCCTCGGAGAAATTGTTTTCTCTTGTCACTAAGCTTTCTCCAGCTCTACCAAGAAAAAGGTTAGTGTACACATTTCCAAGGGCCGCCACGAAAACATACCACAGACCAGGCGGCTTAAACAACAGAAATTAATTTTCTCACACTTCGGGGGGCTAGAAGTCCAAGATCAAGGCATTCACAGGGATGGTTTCTCCTGAGGCTTTCTTCTTGGCTTGCAGACATCTGCCTTCTTGCTGTGTCCTCGCATAGTTTTTTCCTTTGTGCCTGGGTATCCCTCATGCCTCTTTCTATGTCCAGCTTTCCTCATCTGCTAAGGACACCAGCCAGATTGGATTAAGACCCAGCTTAAAAGCCTCATTTTAACTTAACCATCTCTTCAAAGGCCTGGTCTTCGTATACAGTCAGTCACATTCTGAGGCCACGTTGAAGGGACATAATTCAGGCCATAACAGAGAGAGTACTTTTCAAGTTAGGATGCTAAAATCCAAATAATTAGTAAATGTCAGTGTTTTTAAAATAAGTGAAATAAGAAGTGTGATTGAAAGTATAACTGGAGCGCCAAGGCTAAAAGATGAAATACCACGGGGACCAGTCAAATGAGACACCTAAAAATTGTGTACCGTAGATTCAGGCACGGATTCTGCGAAGGAACGATACCTAAACACAAGAGGGCGGCTGTTGCTGCATCCAGTTCATCTGCAGGAGTTCAACGACTGGTCGCAGGATAAATGTTTGGGGTTTAAATAAATAAATAAATAAATAAATAAATAAATAAATAAAAACTATTATCATTTCACTATGTAATCAATATTGAAAACTCGCTCATGATATCACTGGCACTCCTCCTTGGGTCTTCGGTCTTCGGGCTCTGGTGACTACCTTACACTTACAGCAAATGTCCATGGTGCCTAGCCACATTTCTAGTGCTCATTACCCACATGTGGCTGTCATACAAGACAACGCAGATCTGAAGAGTGGTCAAGTCCACGGTGGCCCAGGACACTGCCCTGTCTTAGGCTCCAAAAGGAAGTCTGAGGATTTAATGAATGAAGAGGAGGGGTTTGAAATTAAAGACATTTTCTTAAGGTTCTCGAGAGCGGTCAGTGCTTTCTGGAACTCCTAGAGACGCTTACAGACTTGTGAATGCAGCCCCATCACATGGTACCTTTCCAGATTCAAAGGCTGTGGGCTTACCAAGGACATGACTCAGGAGCAGAGCAGCCAGAAAGGGACACACACCCTCCTCTCATCAGTCGGCTCTGACTTGGTAAATAGAACCAAGACAGGGCGCTCAACTCAGCCTTCTCTTCTCCACCACCTGGGTAGAATTTTGGTCAAATCATCCAAGCCCCTGCCTAGTAGGAATCAAATAGACCCAATAAGAACCATTTTGTTACCTGCCCTTGCCTCTCTTTCCATGCAGGCTGCCTTTTCCAGGAGTCCATCGCCATGGAGGTGGGAAGGAGGATATTTCCTGCACACTAGCAGGTGTACTATGAAGACGCATTGAACAGGAAAACAGGGATCAGTGAATGGTTGGTGAAAAACTCTGGAAGTCAAGTAGCCTTGGAGGATTACTGACTTTGGAAAGCGGGGCATCCCCTACTCCCTAAAAGGTTTTAAAGGCTTAATTCATGCCAGAGATAAAGCAAGTAGCCTAGAGCTTGTTTCTCTCCTGTTAGTTCCCCTGAGAGAAGTCACCTAAGAGTGTTCTTCTATATTTTTATTTTAGAGAGAGAGCTTATGCACTAGCTGGGCGGGGCGAGGTAGGATGGGAGGTGAGGGGGGAGGAGAGGAGGGGCAGAGGGAGAGAGACAGAATCTTAGGCAAGCTCCATGCTCAGCGCTGAGCCCGGCACAGGGCTCGATCCCACGACCCTGGGATCATGCCTTGAGCCAAAATCAGGAGTCAGATGCTTACCCAACTGAGCCACTCAGGCGCCCCCACCTAAGTGCATTCTTAATCAGAATTCCATTGTTACCTACACAGTTAAGGCTTGCCCTAGCAACACACTCCTCATATCCCTAACGTTGGCACCTCCCATTGACATATGACATCCATAATGCATATGAAATCATTCGACTCCAACAAAGTCCCTGTGAGAATAGAAAACTGAGGCTCACAGAGTTGGCAAAGTTAGTGGGAGGATTTAAAAACGGGTCTTCTGACCTCAAATGTACATAAATAGTACACAAGGTCATTGATATGTAATCTATGCCTGGAATGTGGGGTCGATAAACACCAAATAAAAGTTGGTTGAATGAATGAATGAATGAATGAAAAGATACCGAATTTCTTGAAATTCCTCAGAAGACACCATTTCTAAATTCAAGTGTGAGATCACACTTCCTCAGGAAATGTCCTGAGGAAAGGGTCTTCACCTGATGAATATTGCATAGGAACAGCAGACAGCATTTCCTTTAGTCTAGATTTCTTTCTAAAATTAGCCATAGAAGTCGTTTGAGAACAGCCATCTCTGTTTCTCCAGGCTTCTTGCAACAATGTACAGACATCTCAGCAGCTAGTGCATACCATCAGGCAAAGCAGCCTTCACTGGAAAAATGTCTTGTCCACAGATGACTTTGCTCAGCTATAGAGACAAAGGCAGCCAGCTGGCAAAGGTGCTAGTCTAGTCAGCCTCTGTCCAGGTCTGTGCTTTCCTCACTTACCTGGAGGTGGACATTGCCAGGAAAGAAGTTGCCAGCAAGGGATTCAAATGAATTCGACAGAGGTAACTAGGTGGGAGGAACAAACCAGTTACAGAGAGAAAATTGCCTATAGACTATTTTTGGTCTTCAAGTTCAAACCCACTTTCTTTATTTCTCGGGCAGGGCATGGGGGCAAGAATCATTCAAGTGTTTTCAGACACCCAATGTTCAAGCTGGAAGAAATTTATAGAGGATAACAATAATAAAAAATAATAATAATTAATAATAATAATAATAATTGCAGCTCCTACTTGGGTATCCCCAGAATGATACCCCAGAGGGTACTGAATGGCACCCTCTAGAGCTGTGCAACCCTGAAGCCTTGCTCATTTCACAGGAGGAAGCAACATGTATGTATGCTTTCACTTCTCTGATCAAGAAACTGATGTTTACTAACTCTACCACACAGCAAGTTATTGACAGAGATGATTCTAAGATCTTGACTTCCTTGTCTTGAGTCTGGTGCCTGTGCAAGCTGACATGGGCTACTTACCTTTTGGAAGCCGTGGGTGATTTCAGGATACCCGCCTTTAAAGACCTCACAGGGGCTCCTGGGTGGCTCAGTCGGTTGGGCGGCCGACTTCGGCTCAGGTCACGATCTCGCGGTCCGTGAGTTCAAGCCCCGCGTCCGGCTCTCTGCTGACAATTCGGAGCTTGGAGCCTGTTTCAGATTCTGTGTCTCCCTCTCTCTGACCCTCCCCCATTCATGCTCTGTCTCTCTCTGTCTCAAAAATAAATAAACGTTAAAAAAAAAATTAAAAAAAAAAAGACCTCACAACTAATAAGGGGGGAGTTAGCAGCAGAAGAACGTAGAAACCAGCACATCTGCACATTCAGGTTCAGGGTAACGTTCCCATCATCCTCTTGGTTGTCCTTGATTTCTCCTTCCTCGAGGCGCTTGTCCAATAGGTGGCCACGCCCTTCCATCTCAGCAGAGCTTAGTAGTTGAGGACGGGTGCTCACACCACTGTCTGATCTCGGGCCAGTGTCTGTGCCTCAGTTTCCTCCTCCAGAACGTGGAGATAATAACAGAACTCGATCCTGGGGTTGTTAGGAGAATTAAATGAGTTGCTGTTTCTAAATCATCTCAAACAGTGCACGGCACAAGGAAGCATAGGATGCAGGTGTTTCATAAAAGTCCGGATTATGAACCAGCCACCTAGCTGCAGTCACTTCCTACGGTATCAAAGTACTCTTGCTGAACCCCACGTCTGCTTCCTGCCTGCCAGGCTCCAAATGACCTACAGCAATAGCTCTCAAACTTCAGTTTGCACAAGAATCCCCTGGGGTGCTTGCAAAAAATGCAAACTTCTGAGCCACTCCCTGGACTCTGGTTTAAAAGGTCTGGGTGGAGCCCAGGAATTTACATTTTTAACGAGTACCCACAAGGGATTCTCATGTAGGTGGTCTGACAGCAGAATTTGAGAAAGGGAGGCTTCCCGGATGAAGTCTACTTTTAGCAAGGCTTTCAGTGACCCTGGTCAACTGGCCCTTGTCCACCATTCCAGCCTCGCCGCTCAAAACTCCACCCCCGATCCTGCCAGCCAGACCTGCGTCAGGAAAAATAAAAAGCCATGTTAAAGTCAAGCCCAATTGCATTTCTCTATATGACTGCTGTGTTATAGGAGATTAGGAAAAAACAGCTGAGTTGACACCCAGCAAACTCTCTGTGGCCGTGCCGTTGGGTCACCATGGGAACGACATCTCTGTGACTTAGTTCCGAGTGTGCATACAAGCCAAGAGGGACAGAATGCTTCATGTCTCTGAGTTTCTGTTCTCTTTCTGAATCTCCCTGAGAGACCTGAACCGTTGTTTTCTTCCCTCAACGTAACTCAAGGGATTGTCAGTTCTAAATTTGGGGAGAGAAAGGTGAGAGGGGTAGAACAGAGACGTAAGTAGGCCTAAAGCCAAGGGGACAACACGCTGAGATAAACGGAAACATTAAGGTCTAGGAATGCCCCTGTTTCAAACCACGAACTCATCCACATAAGAAAAAGAAAATTATTTTCTCTCACGGCAAAGCAACTTAAGCCTACTTAATGTGAGACTCCCTAAAAACTAAGTTTTCACAAACCAGTCCCAGAAATGTATAATACCTCTTTTTCCTAGTTACAGAGTCCAAGCACTTTTAAAAGGGGTTTAGTCAGAAAACAAAAGTGTCCATTAAATTCCACTATGGGAAGCTTCCCTCTCAATGAATTCCAGGTTAAACCCATTTGTTTTTGTATCTAAAGTTGACTTCATCAGGGGCGCCTCGGTGGGTCAGTCGGTTAAGTGTCTAGCTCTTGACTTCGGCTCAGGTCATGATCTCACGGTTTGTGGATTTGAGCCCCATATCAGGCTCTGTGCCAGCAGTGTGGAGCCTACTTGGGATTCTCTCTCTCTCTCTCTCTCTCTCTCTCTCTCTCTCTCTCTCTCCCTGTCTGCCCCTCCCCCACTTACGTGCTCTGTCTCTCTCTCTCTCAAAATAAAGAAATAAACTTTAAATAAATAAATAAATAAATAAATAGGGGCACCTGGGTGACTCAGTCGGTTGAATGTCAGACTTCAGCTCAGGTCATGCTCTCACGGTTCTCGAGTTCAAGCCCCACGTCGGGCTCTGTACTGACAGCTCAGAGCCTGGAGCCTGCTTCGGATTCTGTGTCTCCCTCGCTCTCTGCCCCTCCGCCCGCTCATGCTCTGTCTCTGTCTCTCTCAAAAATAAACATTGAAAAAAATTAAATACATAAATACATAAAGAAATAAAGTTGACTTCATCAACCAACTGGGGGACTCTACTTCACCCTCTGCCTGTCCTGGGTTGAATCATATATCCCTTCCCCTAAACGCACGTCCATCTGAAATCTGTGAATATGACCTTAGTTAGAAATAGGAACCGTGAAGATGTAATTAAAATGTAAGGGAAGAGGAGGTCATACTGGTTTTCTGTCTCAGTCTGTTGGGGCTGCTATAACAAAAATTCCACAGACTGGGCGGCTTCTAAACCATGGAAGTTTCTGTCTCGGCCCTGGAGGTCGGAAGTGAGGGTGCCAGTATGGCCAGGTTAAGAGCCCTTTCCCGGTTCGTAGCCAGTGCCCGTTAGGCTGGGGCTGGGGCCCCTCCTAGGCTGGTAGGAGGGGCGAAGGAGGGGGCGAAGGAGGGGGCGAAGGAGCTCTCTGGGGTCTCTGTTTACCAAGGGCACTAATCCCCTACCTGGGGCTCCATCGTCCTGACCGAATCACCTCCCAAAGGCCCCACTTCCCGACACCATCGCATTTGGGTGACGATTTCAACCTATGCGTCTGGGGGGACACAAACCTTCAGACCATGAAGTCACACTGGATTAGAGCGGGCCCTCAATCCAACTACTGATGTCTTCGAAGAAGAGGAGAACCAGAGAGGAAAACACCATGTGAGGAGAGACACATAGGAAAGAAGACGAGGAATGACACAGAGGCGAGAATGGAGGAGGCCGGCGGCCACCCCCAGGAGCTGCAAAAGGCAGGGAAGGATTCTCCTCCAGAGCCTTCAGAGGGAGCGGGCCCTGCCAACAACACCTTGCACTCAGACTTCTTCTGGCCTCCAGAACTGGGAAAGAATAGATCCCTGTTGTTTGAAGCCACCCAGATTGTGGCCATGTGGTGTGGCAGGCCTAGGAAATTGCTCAGCAGGCCCCTTTCTTGGTGATAGAAAATTCATACTCTTCTTAGCCTTCAGATTGATCCGTTCAGCGTGAGAACCCTGGGGGGATGAGCTCAGATCATGGAAAACAGTAACAAACATCTTTATTTTTGAATCAGATTTCCCTCGGCAGAGCCCATGAGGGGTGCAGTGACAGTGCCCTGCAGGAAGGAAGCCCTTCCCCTGACAGGCGTCCAGTTTCCCAGAGGGGTCTGTCCTCTTCCCACCTTGCATACAGTTCTGCCGAGGCTGACGGAATCCTTGAAGCGGTCTACTAAGGAGGTGCCACATGACCCATGCGGTGCCACCCGGACTGTCTTCTAGGAGTTTTGTCCCAAGCATGGCGATGCTGGAAGGAAGAGTGGCGTCGTTCATCCACTGCTGAGCCCCAAAGGGACTGTCCACCAGGACCTGTGCCTGGACGCCAGGAAGCAATGCAGAGGGGCTCTATTACTCTGTCCTCCGAAAGGCTGGCTCTTCTGTTGAGTTGGCCGGAAGCCAGCTTTTATTGCATGCTCCCCAAAACTGCAGTGGAGACGCTAGCCTGCATCCAGCCACCCTAAGCCCCCCTGTCCTCAAAGGGAGAGAGGGCACAGAAAGGAATTCCTGGGAGCGGCTGAGGAAAGGTCACAATTGCCCCCCCACACATACACACACTGCTGCAGCTCTTGCAAAAAAGCAGCTAAAAATATAGTCATCATGTTTTTCAAAATGCCTTGGGTACAGATTTTTGACATAAATTTATTTCAGAAATCAATACAGTGCTAGATAGAGGTCTTCTCATCTGAACGACTGCCATGTCTTTCTACCGGATAAAGCACATCACACAACTTGCTGTGTTTCCCTTCTGTCTCCCTGTGCCTTTTGCGTCAGAGTTAAAGCTACTACCCCCATCATAAACACTATGCTAGTGTGTGACTTGATGCATATCCCTTCCCCTTGCCCTTTGTTATTGATCTTCAAAGACTTGTTATAATATCCCTAAACTCTCTCATGGAAATAGATGATACGGAAAAATAAACAAGCACATAGACAAATCAAATGATCTCCACAAATCTCATCAAGTGAGATTCATAAGTGATCTAAACTTAGCTTCCAGAAGCGTTTAACTTATCCTCCAGCCACAGTTTCATTGGGGCTGAGGAGAAGACAGATTGGATCACCAAATAAAATACGCCCCACCCCGTCTTCCTGGATGTTGCTGAAGTTTTCATGTTATCCCCCAACTCTGACACCATTACTTTCAAACACCTGCCTTAGACCCCTGAAATACGTCCTGCCAAGTGTTCAACAGCATTCGCGAGATGAACCAGACAAATTCCTGAACCACCGGTCAGAGATCCCAGAGGCAAAGGGCCATGCCACACCCTCACCTTTCACAGAAACCTGTGGAAAGTATAGGCCATACTGGTCTTGTTTTGTTTTGTTTTCATATTTTTTGACTGCATTGGTTGTGCTCACCTGAAAGAGCTCGCCCATCAGGAAGGGATTTCACAGGGTGACCATTTGGCCAGAGAAAAGCCATCTTTGTTTTCCAATCCCCTCTCCTGTCCCCAGGGCCTGAAAATAACACCAACACCAACTTCTCTCAAATCTGAGGAGCAATTGTGCGAACCTGAATAAGTCAGTTACTCTTTCTTTGCCTGGGGGAGGAGGAAACAAAACAAAACAAAACAAAACAAAACAAAACACAGACGGGACTCCGCATGAACCAGACCGTTGCACTGAAGAGATTAATATTTTCCACAGTCAGATGAAAGATGGTATGTAAATGCAAAATGGGTCACTGTACATTATTACATTTCTATTACACTTGAATTAGTTATAAAGTGACATTTTGACTGTTTCCTCCATGTAATTCTCATAACTCCACCTGTCTGACATTTCCTTCCTCTCCGGGGCCCGTGTAGAACAGGTCCCACTTTGTGGGAGCGAGGCCACCCTGCAGAATTTCAAGAACACATTCCAGGGAAGTCTGTTGCCGAGGCACACACAGGAAATTTCAAACACTCACAGACATCAAGAGGTTAATCGCCCCAGGACTTGATCATTCAAGAACTACCCAAGGAGGAACAGAGAAAGTTCTTCATAAAAAAGAAAAAAAACTCCCAAATCCTTTCACCTCCTTCTAGCCCTCAGGGACAAAAACTCATTGAGTAACCAAATAGACACTTCCCCTCCCCCCACCTGAGTGGGCACTCAGAGAAAAATCGCGAAGATTAAAGGTTTAGCACCCATTGTCCAGAAGAAATGCAGAGAGCAGTGAGAGTACTGGGAGAGGGGAAATAGCATGCCAAGAACTGAGATTTATGAACAAGAAAAGAGAGAGAAAGAAAAGACAAAGGTAATGACCTCAAACAAACATAACCTTTACTGCACTGAGGCGAATGGCAGGCAGAATGTTTATGAGGTGGCCGTGCCCGATCCCCACGCTTGCTTTTTCCTTGGGTCACAGCCAGGAGTTCAAATGGCATCGCATATGAGATCCGACGTATTCTGGCACCTACCTCACTTTAAGATAACTAGTTCAAGCACAGATTTCACTCTATTGCATATTCTTTTGTCTTGGATAAATCCAAGGGGCATTGCCTGACCAAAGTCCCGGAAGGCTCCTGCTATAATACAGTGGGGAGAGGTGGGGGCCTTGCCCCCTCACCTGGCTCCATGGTATGATGGTTTCATAACAGTGGTGTTAGCGCCCAGCCCTGAAGACAGGCATTAATGGCCTGCCATTTGAAGCCACCGCCTCTCATTTCTCCCTGAAGTATTTCAAATACAAGAGGAAAATGAAAGCATACTCTCAGAGGCTTGCTGCCAAGGTCCTGCGTAAAGTTTTGTACACTTACCCCCAACCTCCCTCCCACTTACATTCAAGGCCAAACTTTCCCTAAAGCCCTGTGGTTAAGCTTAGAAAGTCATGCAGGATTTGTATCCTACTATTTTATGATATGTCTTTTGTTTTACTCTAAAAACATTTCAAATTTCTTACCACTCAGTGAATTTATATCCCATGAAGATGTACCAGGTCTATTCTTTGGATTAATATATTTCTCTGGATCATCACCCCAAAATGAGAGTGTGTACCCCAGTTGGAGGGGCGTGGTCTTAAACAATTGCTTCTCTTAGAGAAGCAAAGGTCCGGACAGTCGTTCTGGAGACACATTTGGGCCAGCTGCCCTATTTTATTTTCAGTTGCCACCAAGAAAGGTCTCTGGTAGATGAGCAATATTCCTGTAACTCAGTGCAAAGGGGGAAGCTTCTCCACTGTGGTGTGCCTGGCTCTCTCTCTGAGTCTCGTGATCCTCCCTGGGGAAGCTGGGGAAACATGGTCTGCCCTTGCTCCATCTCTCACACTTTAAAATAAGATAAAAACAGAGAGGGAGACAAACCATAAGAGACTCTTAACTATGGAGAACAAACAGAGGGTTGCTGGAGGGGAGGTGGGTGGAAGGATGGGCTAAACAGAGGGCACTTGTTGGGATGAGCACCGGGTATTATATGTGAGTGACGAATCACTAAATTCTGCTCCTGAAACCATTATTACCCTATACGTTAACTAACTTGAATTTAAATTTTTTTTTTTTTTAATGGACTTCAAGGTTCCGCATGGTCTGGTCTCTCCCCAGCTCTCAATGCTATCTTCCTCTCGATCGATCGCTACATTCTCTCTTATGTCCTAATGGGCCTGCATTCTAAAAGTAGTACCTGCCATGTTGCCAATTCCCCTACTTCGGTAAGAAGGAAATGGTTCCCTTCTTGTCCATGTGAGTCTGACGCTCTTCTCTAATAATTTGTCCAGGATCCCAACTCATCTAGGACTTGCTGTCCCCGGGGGCCTTCCTGCCACCAGTCCTTACTCTCCTGAGCGGTATGGTGGACCTCCCCAACACCCACTCGACCCTTCCCCCACTTGGTAACAGACATTCAGTCTTGTACAACTCCACTCGTCTCCTGGTAATCGTCTTCCTCTTGCCACAGTTCAGGAGTGGGCGTCTGACTTTGGATCATCCAATCAGACAAAAGCCCAGGCCTTTGTCTGATGGTTCGAGGAGAAACAGTCCGCGCTTCCTTTCTTTCTCTGTGGATGGACAAGAAAGCAGGTATCCTGGGGGCTCGTAACAGACACTGTGTAACCAAAAGAGGAGCCCATTTTAGGACGAAGGCACAAAGAGAAAGCAAAAGGAACTGGGCTCTTGGTTATATCCCTGAGCCACTGAATTAAAGCAATGTTGAGGCCTACCCTCTAGAATGTTTATCTCCAAGAGCCAATATGAATCTTCATTATTTAGGGCAGTTTGATTTGGGATACAATATATGAGTTTCCTACCCTCAGGGAGTTTACAGTCAAGTCAAGGAAAGAGAAAAATACATCACATAATGAATACTAATGTGGAGGAAGTAGAGTGTTCTGAGAGGCATAGACGTGGGCCACCTAATCCCAACTTGGAATCCACACTTGGCAGAAGTGACCATGATCTGATGGGGGGGATACACATTAGGCAGCCAGTGTGAGGGGGGAGAAGAAAGAGAAGACGAAGAATGTGGAGCTCCACACAGAGAGAACCACCTATACAGAGACTCAACGTCAGAAAAACAGTGTTTCCATGCAACCAAAAATGGCCCCATGGTTTGGTCCTGTCTTCAAATCAGCCACCAAGAGAGAGAAAGTAGATGCTTGGAGTAGATCCCACCATCCCTTTTAAATGGCGGGGCCTGACGGCCAGACCCCGGTGCCATCTTCAGCCCAAAGGCATTCTTGCACTAGCGGTTGCAAGTGGGGGCAGCAGGTAGCGACCCACAGGGTCTTGGGGAGCCACACACATGGTCTCTCCACACGGCACCACAGACACTGCCAGCATCAGCCCGAAACTTCCCACTGTCGACCTCGTCGTCTACCACCAGCCAGGACCTGCTCATCAAGATACCAGATCAGAAGAAGACTCTGCTGGTATCTGGGAATAGTATATCCTTGTCCTTTGTGGATTCACCTATTTTTAACCCCCGAGTCAGTACTTGTGGTGCTCTGGCAGTCATTTGTGGACACTTGCAGATGGATGAAAAATCTGAGTCCCTTGACACACGTTTCCAGCTTCAGTCCATGCTGGGCCTTCTTGTTTCAGCTCTCCTACTGTAAAGTGCCCTTTTCACAATCCATTTTAGTGCCAGGGTGTGGGTTTTGGGGGGGGGTTGGTTTTTTGAGGTTTTTTTTGTTTTTGCATTTTTGTGCCTTTTTTTCTTCTTCAGTGATCTCACTGTTTAAAATGAACCCTAAGGATAGTGTTGATGTGCTGTCTAGTGTTCCTTCGTGAAAGAAGGCTGTGATGTACCTTGTGGAGCAAACAATATGCAAAATGTAGCAGAGGTTTCACTCAGGCATGAGTTATAGTGCTGTTGGCCATGAGTTCATTGTTAATCAATCAATAATATATTTAAATAATCTTTATATTTAAATAATATTGTTTTTATTTTGAATATTTTTAAATATTTTAACTAATACATTTAAATAAGCTTTAAACAGAAACACATAACACAAGATTATGTATTGATCAAAATGTTGTGACCAGTGGCTCACAGAAAGCTAACCCTGAATTTCTCCTAGGAGCAGTGGCTCAGTATTTGCTAATTCAGTGTTCACGGCAACTTTTTAGAACATAATTACCACAAATAATGAAAAGAGACTGTATAGGTTTATAGATTGCAAGGACTAGTGGATGTCCCTCTAGCTCAAGCGTTTGTTCCTATAGGAGTTAGTATAACTCCTATTTGCTCTAGCAAATAGACTTCAAATTCCATAAGGGTTCAAATACAAGAGGAGTTTGTTTCTTGTTCATGTATCAGTTTTGAGCTGATGAATGAGTCAATCCAGTGACCCTCCTCCACTTGAGTCTGCAGAAATCCAGGCTGGATGGACACCACCATTATAATACGGGGCACTCAAGGGGACCTGAGCATTATCCTCATTTGGCCCAAAGGGGAAAAGAACATGCAGGAGGGCTCCTGTAGTGTTTTGATGGGCAGGACCTAAGTGGCACTCATCGTTCCTGCTCACATTCCATTGGCTAGACGTCAGTCACATGACCGTACTTGGCTGCAAGGGAGGCTGGGAAATGTAGTCTGGCTGATGACCAGGAAGAAGAAAGCAAAATTTCCTTGACTGCAAGCCAGCTCTGCCAGTTTGTTTTAAGGAGCTGTATGAAGTCATGTTCATACCAAGACTTGTGACTGCCCCAGGAAGATTAATAATTTGCTCTCTCCCCTATAATTCTTCTTTAAATATTTGCTCAAAGTTTATTTTGAGGTGAAGCTACAATCTGTGTGAAGGGAGGGAGGCAGAGAGCTGCACCTTGACCTGAGGAAATCTTGCCCAAATCCTTGCTCTGGTTCCCAAGCCACCTCCAGATGTGTGGAAGATTCCTGGCCCCTCCTTAGGGCTGCGTGAAAGTGCAGCATTTTCCTAATCCTTGTGGCAGACAGAGCCCTTGGGTGTAATGCAGCCCAAAGGCTGAGGGAAGGCCCTCAGGACTCTGTGAACAGACACCTCTGGGAGGAGCAAACCCACGCCCTCAGACAGAGGGAGGCCACAGAGGTGCCGGGCTTCCGCTGGGGAGTGCCCAGCCTGGCAGCTCCCAGAGGCAAGTGGTAGGTGAGGCCTGAGCCAGACCCGACTTTACTGTCTGAACCCCTTCCCACCCTGTGAGACCAACTGTGAGGAACCCGAACAAAATGTATGAGAGGGGCTTTTCGGTAAAGGTGGCCTGGGCGAGATCAGGGAACAGAGGGACCTCACCTCCAGCCCATGTCCTAACAAGGAGGCAGCCTCTCTTCGTGCCTTGGAAGCATTTGTAAGAGATCATGTAGCCACAGGCCACCTATAAGGCCTCCTCACCTTACAGCTCCATACTCTAGCTGAAGTGAAAAGCAACACAGGTGATGGCCCACGAAAAAGCACTACAGACATTGTTTTCCCTCTATTGTATCTCTTCCTAGTTGCCAAAAGAAAGACTCCTGTCCTGTAACAAGCAGCTTCATGGGGTCTGGAAAGAATCCCTAAAAGAAAAACATAACAACAACAACAACAACAACAACAACAATGATATATTGAATGCCAGACCCTGGTAAACATTTGACACGTGTTGCTGTACTGAATTCTCACAAGGACCTGAGAGGTAGGTGTTCTAATCCACATCCTAATAATGAGGAAACTAAGGCTCTAACGAGCTGAGTAAGTTGCCCATGCATGTGCAGCTAGAGAAAGGCTGAGTCAGGACCTTTTGTCTGATTGCTAAGCCTGTATTCTCTTTTTTTTAATATATAATTTATTTATTTTTTTTAAACTTACATCCAAATTAGTTAGTATCTAGTGCAACAATGATTTCAGGAGTAGATTCCTTAGTGCCCCTTACCCATTTAGCCCACCCCCCCACCACAGCCCTTCCAGTAACCCTCTGTTTGTTCTCCGTATTTAAGAGTCTCTTACGTTTTGTCCCCCTCCTTATTTTTATATTATTTTTGCTTCCCTTCCCTTATGTTCATCTGTTTTGTATCGTAAAATCCTCATATGAGTGAAGTCATATGATATTTGTCTTTCTCCAACTGACTAGTTTCGACTAGGCCTGTATTAACCTCCAAGCTCCATGGATGACAACATTAGTTAGATGGTGGGTGAGGCCAGGAGAATCCCTACCTGCCTACCTTCTTGCACCTGCACCCTTCTCCTCCACAGCTGAGGCCTGTCTCCCTAGAATCAGCCCCATGCTGTCCCCCCTCCCTCCCGTAGAATTTCCCCATCACCTCTACACATTTAGGCCCCGCCCCCAGCATGAATCCCGTCCTGGGGCACCTGGCAGTTCCTGGGCACCCTGTCGGAGATCACTCACCAGGTGCCTGACCTCCACTGTTGAAAGGGGGTGTCTCCGGAATGCTAGAGGGAGCCTCGGGTGGCAGAGCTGACCATACGAATGTTCTCTTCTCCTTGCTCACTTCCCTTCAGGTGGCTTTTGGAGAGTCTTGGAATTGCACCCATATCTCAGGAAGTACGCCTTCCTCTAACCTCCCCACAGGAGCTCAAGAGGTAGTGTGATCCATCAAATAAACAAAGAAGTTTGTTATTAGGCCAGTGTCAGGCCAGGAGTCTGGCCCATGCTTTTGTCTGGCAGGCTGCCATGAGTGGCTGCTTGAGCAACACAGAGATGTGGCCTTGGTCTTCACCTGTACAAACAGCCCATGTGATAGAGCTGAGCACTAGACAGGCAGGAAAGACCTGGGGTTTCTCTTGACCCTGCTGTGATCACCCTGCTGTTTGACTTTGGACAACATCCCTCCCTTCTCTGAACCTAGGCTGTCCCCTTTTGCGGGTGGGATAGACCCGAGGGGTCTCCCAGTTTGTAAATTCTCTAAAAGAGCATTTTAATCTGTGGGTCCCTCAGTGACTTTCCGTGGGCAGCCATAAATGATGTAGTTGGTAGTTGTCTTGGCCTGTTCTCTCTTTGGGGCAGCCACCATGTGGCCTCATTTCAACTTTTTCCTCCTGTTTGTTTTTTCCAAAAGAAATCCTGTAGATTAGAATGGGAAGGAAGCTATGAAGATCTTGTCAAGGCTCATCACTTAGAACATGTCCTCTTTACATTCTTTCTAGGTTTTGGGGAGGGGGTGGTTTGCATTGGCCAAGCCTTTTTCCAGGTGTTGCGAAGCCAAGTAAACACTCCTCAGCCTTTCTCCCCAACCAGTTCTTCTTCCAAAGCAGTGGTGGATTTGGCAGAGAAGGGTCAACTGGGTGCCACAGCTGGTTTTCCAGGAGTCTGGGTCATGCCTGGCTTCCCACCTGGGTTGGACTGAGTGACAACGTGGTCAAGATATTTGCCAAAAACCACAGAGCTGGGAGGGATGGCCCTCCCAGAGTGCAGGGATATTAAGAGCAGGACAAAGGGTACCGAGGGGAGTCCTGAGGCAGAAAGCATCCACAAAACCAAGGAGAGTGCTTGGGGCTGAGCTTATAGAGTTTGCTCTGAGCCTGACTCTGCCAACAGCTCCCTGGAGAACCTGTCACCACACATCCCACAGTCTCAGTCTCCTCATCTGGGAAACCAGTAAGTCTGGCCATCTGAGGTGGATGGATACTAAATTGACCTAAGTTCCTTTCCAACTGTGGGATTCTCTGCCTACTTTACAATTTAAGGGTCCAAAAATACCTCCATGTCTTTTCCCATTTGCATGCAGTATGGGGGGCACACCGAACCTCAAATGCAGCACCCAGAAATCCCTCCCCTCCCATCCCCACCCCAGCCATGCCTTGAAAAGGAGATAAGGACCTTATGATCCATTTACCTCAAAGGCAACCAAACAATGGCTTCGCAAAGGGAATCCAATGCCTCTAAAGCCACGATATGAGCCTCGCATGGGTGACTTTTATGACTTCTCTTCCTCCTTGGGACCAGAAATCTTTACCTGACCAACATTCAAGCGCCCAAATTTCCAATCTGCCTGGAACAACCCCGGGGAGTCTTAACCGTGGAGAACTACACCCCCCCCCACACTCCAGCCTTTACCAGACACTTCACGGGGAAGGCGGTGGGGTGCAGACATGTTACAGCCTCTACCCTGTGACTTCCTCATCCCCTCTACAGGGAAAGTCATCCCTGCCAGTGTCTAGAAGTCAAAACAAAGCTCCTTTCCATGCGTATTTTCTTCTCAATGGCTTAGACTGTAAAGTCATCAGGAAGCATGGTCTGGTGCTCCAAGCTCCAGACAGACAGCCTGACCTCTGTCCTGGCTCCCTGGTCTGGCCTGGGCCAGACACCGCACCCCCACCACTGTTTTCTCATCTGCAAAACAACCCGGGCCTCCCTAAGCCGGCAATGTCTGTCACTGCAAAACACTGCCCCTCCCTCCTCCAGCAGCAGCCTGTCTCCAGGAGAGGGAATCCATCGTTTCAGAGAAAGGTGTGGAAGAAGAACATAGCAGGGACTAAGAAAGGGTTCGTTGCACGTGGGGGGCGGGGGACGGGGAGAAGATTTCAGGGACTATCTCTCTATCTTAATCTTCTCCACTCTGCTGGCCCTGGGGTGGAGGGTCTCCCCTCTGGGCTACCCTGCTCTTGGTCTGGTTCCCTTCCTAAAGGAACAGCCTGATGTGCAGATAAACAGAGGGGCCCATTGTAGATGGCTGCTGGGTGTCTCTAGGGATCAGTAACACCTTCCTCAGAAAGGCGCTTATGTAGCATTGGCTTCCCTTCCAGCCCCCACCCCTTACCTAACCAGGCTGTTTCCTCTGCCCCCACCCCCACCCTCTCACTGCTGGGTCATTCTGCCTCCCTCTCTACTGCTGTCGTGCAGCCTGTCTTCTGCTACTTAGGAGTTCTCTTCTTAAACCTGCCTTTAAATAAAACCCTGACCTGACCGTGAAGGGAAACCTGTCTCCCCATCTGTGGCTGGTATGACAAGTTTTTTGGAGCTGAGAAGCATGAGGTTGGGCCTCGGGGTTGCTGCATAATGGACCCCTTCAGTGACCCTCTGCCAGGCCTCTGGTGAGGATTTTCATCGGGTCCTTAATCCACCTCCTGCTGAGACAGCCACACCCCCAACAAGGATGCCTGTGGTAGGTTCGGAATACCTCTGGCTCTCCTACTATCAGATAAGGAAATTTCCCCTGCCCTTCATCACTGAAGCCAGGCAAGGGAGTTCATCCTTAGGGGGAGGAAAGGTGAATAGGAGCCAGGGCAGAGAAGTCCAAGTTTTTGAAAGGGCAGACATCTTTTCTCCCCAAAGTAAACCACTGGACACAGTTTCTATGGGTCCTTGGGTAAAGTTTATGAGAGTGGATCTCAACGCTGGCTGCACATTAGGGTCCAGATGATTAAAGGGGAATCTCTAGGGGGGGAACCAGACATCGACTAACTTTGAGAGCCACTGATCTAAAACAGTGCCTCATCTGGTAGCTTGGGAAACACAAGTCAAGAAAGGGGAAGTGACTCGCCCAAAGTTAAATGGCCAGTTGGGACAGAGCCCTGACCTGAGTCAACCTGGGGCTCTTAACTTTAAATTCATATGTCTTCCCAGCATGGTTTTCCCTCCGGTTGCTTTATGAGAAAGGAACTTAATTTCAGGTACACATTAAAATTATCTGGGGAACTTTAAAAATAGATGATAATAGGCTTCCTCCTGAAGTTCTACTTTAATTGCTCTGGAGTATGGCCTGCGTATACATATTTTTTGAGGTTCCTTGAATGGATTTGAATATGTAGTCATGATTAAGAGAAGTCCTGTGTTAAAGGCAAAACTCAGAAAAAGAAAAAGAAAAGAAGAGGGAGAGAGAGAAGGGAAGAAAGTAATGTTACAGAGGTCAAGGAAGGCAAAATGTTCCTCTAGGATAAATCTTGCAATCTGTCAACATAAACGAGGGCTCTCGAAGGAGAAATAGATGTAGATACTTATAAGTGGTACAAATGCTTTCCAAGGGAGGGAACAGTATGAGCAGGGCTGGGACCGGAGACCTCGCTTTTCTAGCAAGTTCCCAAGTGCTGCTGCTGCTGCTGCTGCTGGTCCCTGGGAGACACCTTAAGAACCACTGTGCTAGGGCAAGGCCCAGAGCTAATGCAGGGGCTTCCAGCAAAAGTAGCATGAGATTGTGAGGAGTCCTTGGGCAGTGGGACTGGGGAGGAAAGGGAGGGCAGTTTAGGGAATGATCCGCGGATGAGTGCACTGAATGGGGTGACCAACTGAATGTGGAGAAAATAGAAGCAGAGACCAGGGCGAGTGGATTTTGGAGTCTAAACAACCAAGACAATGATGGTTCGATCCCTGGAGCAGAGGAGACAGGAGGAGGGGGCAGGTGTATGGTGGCTGAGGGGGTGTGGCTGGAAATTCGAACACCGAACCTCTGATTCGAGCGCCCTACAAGTCCATGACCTCTGATTCAGGGCTAGGACTTGCCCTGCTCCCCTAAAAGTTAGGGGAGCTTCTGCCCTAAAACTAAAACTCTTCTCCTCCTAGAGGGTGGGGGTTGGGCTGAGCCAGAGAGACCCTCACCCACCCACCCAGAGTTTTGGGCCCCCCTCCCCTTTGGGGGGCTGGAGGAGGGGAAGGCAGGGTTGTATCTCCTCAGGTCAAATCTGGGAGGCAGAGTCATCAAGCTTGTTATGTTACTCACACTAAAACTCATTTTGCTCCAACCCTCACTCTTCCTTTTCCTCTGCCTTCGCCTTCCACAGAATGCGTTCCCTGAAGCCGGGGTCCTAGGTCTTGGCCACACATTAGATTCATCTGGGGAGCTGTAAAATGTCCTTACACCAAGGCTACCTCCCACACCAACTGAAACCGAATCTCTCTCGGGACGCCTGGGTGGCTCAGTCGGTTGAGCATCCGACTTCGGCTCAGGTCATGATCTCACGGTTCATGAGTTCAAGCCCCGCGTCGGGCTCTGTGCTGACAGCTCAGAGCTCAGAGCCAGAAGCCTGCTTCAGATCCTGTCTCTGTCTCTGTCTGCCCCTCCCTTGCTCACGCTCTGTCTCTCTCTCACTCTCAGAAATAAATAAAACGTTAAAAAAAATTAAAATTAAAAAAAAAATCCCTGGAGTAGGCTCCAGGCATCAGCTCCCTGAGTGATTGAGAAGGGCAACCAGGACTGAGAACTGGGCCCAGCAGGGTGTGCATAGGTAGCCTTCAAATAGCCTATTTATGTAAATGGCATTTCCTCCCTAAGGAAATGGTTTGAATGTGTTGAATATCACCCCTCTTCTCACACGTGGAAACTGGTCAAAGGACCGGCTGGCCTTTCTGACCCAGGGGCCTGCAGTGCAAGTTCGGGGCAGAAGCTGTTTACCGTAGCTGTGGTTTATGGAGCTGGAGGCCATGCCCTTGGAAGGGAGAGGCTTGAACGCCCAAAGTCCAAGCAGGCCTTCACGCGAGGAGGCTGGCCCAAAGCGGAGTGTGGGAGGGAGATGCGTGGGGAGGGATGTGGCAGGGTTCAGAGCCACACCAACAGGGTGGCTCAAAGGACCTGACAAACCCCTGGGGAGGAAGAGTGGGTGAGGGTGATGGGAGGTGTTCTGTATGGATCTGGGCGACCCCCTACAGCTGCCCTCCAGGCACAGGTGATGGTGGGGAAGCCAGGAGGGGGCAGTGTGACAGGGTCGTCCTTCCTGACTCAGAGTCCCAGAGGCAGACAAGACAAGGAAGCTTGCTGGGGAAGGATTAAGGCTAGGAGCCACTGGGATTTGGGAGTCCTTGAAGCTTGTGCAATTTGGGGTGGGGGAGTGGGGGGAGGCATCTTTAAGAAAAAGAATACCAAATGGAAGGAGCTGGGGCCCATGAAGGCCCTGTCAGGGAGCTCTCTAAGGTCCCTGTATGTCCACTCTGGTTCAAATGCTGACATTTTGTGATAGGACATTAACTAAGGGTTTCCTTTCCAAATCTTGTCACGCCTCCCCGAGTTGTGCCTGTGTGGTCGTCGGTACTGCGATCTTTGGGACTCCCTAAGACCAGGGAGGCCAGTCATCCATTCTATTTCTCAGGAAACAAAGACAGAGAGAGGTATCAGAGGTCACTCACACAACACATCCATGACTGTGCCCCCTACAAGCCAGCTCCGCATGCCATTAACTCCTTCCACAGACTCATACTAAGACCATGACAGGGCATGGTGCTGGGCATGGTAGGCACCACAGTGACCCAGACATGGCCCTGGCTCTAGAAAATGGCAAAACCTTGCCCTCAAGCAGCTCGGTGAGGAGGCCTACTGAGGCAGATCATTACAGTGTGAGGAGCACAGGAGAGAGGGCAAGAGGCACTCGCCTCAGGCAATGAGGGTAGGCTTTCCAGAAGGGCCACAGGAGAAGGGAACTGAGAGAACATGCCAGGGAAATTTCCAGTCAGGGAGAGTCGTTCCTGCACTGCGAACAGTGACAACATTGACTAAGCACCTACCGTGTCCCAGCACTTGGGCTCATCATTACATGTTTTAGGCCAATGAGTCTACACAGCAACCTCACAAGATGGGTCCTATTATCATCCCCATTTTACAGACAATGAAGCTGAGGCCCAGTGAAGTTAGGAGCTTGCTCTCAATTCACAGCTACTTAAGTGGTGGGTCTGAGCTGCAGGGCCAATGTAGGCACAGAACAGTGAGGGGAGAGTTTGGGACATTTGGGGAACTGCAAGAAACTCGGTGTCTCAGGCACAGGAGGCCCAAGGGAAGTCGGCAAGGAAGAAGACTGGGGAGGCCCAAAGGGCAGGATGGGTCCAGAAGGACAGAGAAGAACAGGTAAAGGAGTTTGGGCCGGGCCTAAAGAGGCAGGCTAGATACTGAAGGTCTGTAAGCAAGGGTACAACACGATCACTCCTAGGCTCTAGAAAGGTTCCTCTGAGTAAGATATGCTTATGGAAGATGGCTTAGAAGCCATTTGATAGGAGCAAGGGATCTCCAATGATGCTACTGCAGAGTCCTGGCAAGTTCATGCAGCATCAGCCAAGGCCGAGGGTTGAGCTCAAAGCTCATTGGGCTCCGAGGACCAGCTTTACCAGCCTGAGGGTGTGGGGCTGGGGAAGAGAGGGGGAGCAGCATTATGCCACAGAAAGTGCTCTGGACTTGGAACCAAGGAGCCACATTCCCACTGGCCACCTTCGTGGACTCAGTCAAATCCCTTGACCTCCCTGGGTCACAATTTCCTCATCCGGAAAGCAGGTATAATCACTCTTGCTCTGTCTGATTCACCCTATTTTCGTGAAATTCAAACAACATATGGCACGTGAGAAAATGGTTCAAGTGTCATTGACAGTATGATGGAAGTCTTGAAACGTCTGCACAATTAACTTGACAGCCCAGAAACCAAGGGCTGCACACTTCTGGCCTAAAGTGGTTTCCTTTGCGTTTCAACAGGCCTCACAGCTCACACGTGGCCCTTCTTCCTATTTGCACAGGACCCACCGAATCCTCCCCCTTCTTCATAGCACGGCCCGAGCACCACCTCCTCCATGAAGCTTCTCCAAGGCTTTCTTCAGACCCCAAGCTGGAAATACCCTCTTCTTCACCTGAAGGAATGCTACTCTGAGTCTTCCAGAGTCTCACTTTCTATCTTTGATTTAGCTGCAGTCGGTTATACAGCCTGCCCGCCACCCCCAGAAACCACCCCCCACCAGCCGCTGCAACTTTGTTGAATGACAGACCTACAGGGGGACTGTGGCTCCACGCAGAAGTCTGGGAAGGCAGCAGCCTGGACCCACTTGAAGGGGCAAGAGGGCCTATGTGGCAGCGTGAGAGGGTCAGAGGGATGGAAGGCTGAAACAGCCTTTTGGATTCGACTCTTCTCCAGGGACAAACAGAAGAGATGGCAGTGAGAATAACCATATTCACCAACAATTGGGAATACTTACTCCCCGACAACTTACTACGTGTTTTACTGAATCGTCTCCTTCAGTCCCCACGGCAAATCCATCCAGCACTAGCACAGGGCCTAGGACGGAGACGGTGCCCAGGAGATGTATGAAAAGACATGACAGCTGAGGAAACTGGACACGGGGAGGTGAAGTGACTTGCCTAAGGTCACACACTTGACAGGCAGCAGAGAGGAGATTCAGGTCCGTCTGGCGTTCCTACTTTATACTGTGCCTCAAAGAAAAGATGCCAGGCTGTGGGCACTGTGAGGGAAAAGCAGGAGTGCTGAGGGAAGGTGCTCTCCTCTGCATTGGCAGGAGGGGGGTGCAGCCTGAGAATCCAGGAGAGCACCACCCCCGGCATCGGTCCTGCCCGGCCAGCCTTCCCCAGCCTGAAAAGAGTCAAGTACACGAGTCATGGGTCCCCCAGAGGAGGGGGGATGGTTTCAGACTCCAAGACCAGCAGAGTCCTACACACAAGGAGTAATGGAGCTTTACTTGCTTTTCCAGACATTTCCTCATCAGCCTTTCTTCTGGAAGGATCTGGGCACTCAGCGATGTTTACACGTGCCCAGCCTGACAGAAGCCCTGTTTATTAAAAAGGATGGAGTGGACTTGGGTGTTCTGGGGTCTGTCCTCGTCTCCCTTGGCTCGGCCAGTTGAGAGAAGATGGGACACGAGACAGAGAGGCCAGGAATGTGCAGCAGAAAACCCACAGCCTTTGCCTGGGAGAGCAGGAGCGAAGCGGATCTTGTCTGACGGATCCCAGACCCCTCCACTGCCCCTGCTGACATTTGATAAATGCTTCCTGTGAAAATGTTTACCCAGGAGGAAATGGATCATGCTTCCCCTTCCTACCACGAGGGTGGGAAGAGGGGCCACACAGGTCCCATAAATTCCACCAGCTGTCCGTGCTCACTGCCTCACCTCCCTGGGTGCCCCGGAGGGGGTGAGACAAAGGTGCCAGACACAGACAGAGCTAAACAGAAGGCAGGTATGCAGCCAGGCGACCACGTCTATGGAAACACATCTATGTCCATTTGTCACTTTTATCTCCTATTTTTCCCTCCATTTCTTTTAAATTAAGTCGCCATCTGTCCTTGTTTCATCCAGAAAGTCCTAAAGGAACCATCAGGAGTTGGCCCCTTTTCATTTTTCCCTGCTTGGAAGGTGATGTGATGGGCGGATCTAGCAACCTGTCACGACGGATCTTAAATCTTGGGAGCAGAGGTGTCCACGGGTCTGGAAAAACCATTTGCTTCCCCAGCAATCAGGGTCCCTTGGTTCCGGTCTCCGTTGTGCCGCTGTCTCTTTGAGAGGCAGCTGGAGGTATTGAGAAGAGGGTGAGATCAGGAGCCGGAGCAGCCCGTAGGGCCCTGATGTCATCACTTATTCACTCTGTGACCTGGAGCGGCTCCCATGACCCCTGCAAGCCTGGATCCCCTCCCCAGTGACATAGAGATAATGTTACTACCTACAACACAGTTTCCTGGGAAGGTCAAGTAAAGAGACATGTACAAATGCTTTGAAATGGTAGAATAATGCACGGTTATGGGGCTCTTTTAAGCCAAGGAATTTGGCCAAACTGTCCTTCTACAAAATGGGTACAATATGTTGCATTAAATAATAAAAGAAAATTTGGTAATGAATTGAACATATTCAGAACCTCCTTAAGAAATGCAGATTAAGGACCCTAGAATTAAAGGAAGGCAACGTTCATATTTTTCCTCCTTTTCCATTGTTATTTTTTCCTCAGTTGCTTTACTGATATCTATGAGGGAATAAAGAGACATATATTTGAAGAATCTGGTATTACAATGCTTGTGAGTACTCCGTTCAACACATGCATATAATTTATTCAGTATAAATAAAATATTATGCTTTGGGGGCACCTAGGTGGCTCAGTCAGCTGAACATCCACCTCTCGATTTCAGCTCAGGTCATGATCTCGTGGTTCATGAGTTCGAGCCCCGCGTGGGGCTCTGTGCTGACAGCTCAGAGCCTGCTTGGGATTCACTCCTTTCTCTGCCCCTACCCCACTCATTCTCCCTCCCTACCTCCCTCCCTCCCTCCCTCTCTCTCTCAATAAATAAACATTTAAAAAACCAGATTCTTACAGTGTATTGAATCAGAAACTCTGGGGGACTGGACCCAGAAACCACATGATTTTAACATGTGCCCTAGGTTCTTCAGCATGCTGAAGTTTGAAAGCCATTAATCTGGAAGCCCCATAATGTGCTACAGAAGAGTCATGCAAACCTTCTCTCTATGTCCTTTAGCAGCCAATCCCTGGAGCCCCCCGAAAGAGGAGGCTTGGCACACAGAAATCTATTAAAGCCCGGGGCACCTGGGTGGCTCAGTCGGTTAGGCGTCCGACTTTGGCACAGATCATGATCTCACAGTTTGTGAGTTCGAGCCCCGCATCGGGCTCTGCGCTGACAGCTCAGAGCCTGGAGCCTGCTTCAGATTCTGTGTCTCCCTCTCTCTCTCTGCCCCTCCCCTGCTCGTGCTCTCTCTCTCTTTCAAAAATAAATAAACATTAAAATATTAAAAAAAAAAAAAAAGAAAGAAATCTATTGGAGCCCAAGTCATGACGCCCCAACTTCCAAGGCTTCACATCTATAGACCTGATTCTGGAAAAGGCAGGTGGGAGATACCAGGTCCAGGGCCAAGTCTTGACATTGAGTTGAGACCACAGCAGAGGTCAGCACCAGCAAGCATGGCTGATGTATGACACTAAAGTAATAAAAAAAAGGCCACCGTGCCCTGAATGGAGGAGGAAGGAGGGAGGCTGCAGGTGACATCAGAAGCCAGGTTTCTAGGCAACGGACCCAGGCCACAGGAGCAAGGTAGGAGAGAGGCAGTGGAAGGAAGCAAGCAGGTCATTACAGAGTCTTGGGCTATAAAAGTTACGATGACTTGGATATTTCCTTTTCATCAGGATATCGTTTCCTCTGGGTTTCTGGGGACAAATCTTGTGCCTTGGAGACCTTCTGAAAGGATGGATGTGTTCTCAGTTTCCAGGGCAGTCGTGCCTTGTCTATCAGTTAACAGGATCCCATGACTCTCCTACAAGGTACTACAGTCGTGTGAAGAGATGTTGGGTATTCCCACGGGGCTGACCTCCCACTTACTCATCAAGATGACCTAAACGTACAGTATTCTATGGTGACTGTGGCTCTGAGGCACCCTGCAGGGATGTGCTGAGTGTCCACAAATACATAAACGTTCCAATTCCATTATGTCGCCTGATTCCAGCCTCCGGCCCTGTGAGCAAGACAGGACGGGCTATCATTTCTCAGGTGAGTAAACTGAGACTCAGAGAGGTTCCAGTAATTTCCAAAGCCACACCGTGTAGAGTTCATAAATGGGACTCTGGGTCTCCTGGCTCAAATTTCCCTCCACTGCAACTTTCTCTGCAAGTTTCCAAGAAACTTGACTTTGGAGACACATCTAGAAACTTTCTCCTCAGCACCTTGAAGATCTATGGAGCTCTTCCTTCTCGTTTTCTGATTACAAACAACATCCGTATTTAATACTTTGGCAGATGAGTGAGGGTGACCAACCATCTCGATTTCCCCAGGCCTCTTCCAGCAGGGTCTCTGGGGGATTAAACTGCAGGTGGCCACAGTGATAGCTGGCTGAATGACAGGCGCTTTACTGGTTGCCTTCCTTCCTTTGTGGCCCTGTTCATACCTCCACCTGTGCTCCCTCCTCCTCCCCAATAGGCCGTTTGTTGTCCCAGGGTCTGCTTCTAGCAAAACCCAAACTAAGAGCCTCTTATTTCCTGTGAAATTGGTTAAAATTGTATCCTTTTTAATTTTTTTTTTTTTTTAAGAGAGAGAGAGAGAGAGAGTATGCTGGCAAAGGAGGGGCGGGCGGTGGGGGGAGGGAGAGAAAGAGTGAGTCTGAAGCAGGCTTCACGCTCAGCACAGAGCCAGCACAGGGCTCCATAGATCCCACAACCGTGAGATCATGACCTGAGCCGAAATGAAGAGTCAGATGCTTAACCCAATGAGCCACCCCTACCCAGGCGCCCCTAAAACTGTATCCTTTTGACTAATACGAAAACTAAGACTCAAAGAGATTAAATAACTCATCTAAGGTCACATAGCAAGCGAGCATATGATATATCCCAGGCCTGAGCCCACACACTTCTGACTGCAAGTTCACGCCGGTCCCGTCCGGATCCTGGGAGAAGAACAACACAAGCACGCCACTTGATCACGGGGACATGGCACACCCCTACCCCTACACTCACCCCACTCAGGAAACGGGGAACTTTCTCCAAATCAAGGCTGACAAATGGGCCGATGATTTGGTCCCCCTCAGTTCTCACCAACTTCCTATTCATTTTAAAATGTCCCTCTTCCAGCTCTCCTTGTGAACTAAGGACAGAAATGACAGTGACCAGCCGTGTGAAAATCCCATACTCCACATGTGAAGGTAGGTGCAGACCAACAAATAGGAAGATACCCTTTCTGAATGTAGAGATGCTAGTCGAATGTTGTCTCCACATCGCTTATGCGGATCCACAAAAAAATGGCTTTTGCAGCCACACTTGCAATTTGTGACAAGTTTTGCACATCATTAGGATGAGGGAAGCATATGCAGCCATTTGTTGGCATAAGCGGGGGTGTGTGGCTGGATGCGGGCGCTTACCGACAACCAAACCAGACCCCGGAAGCTTGCAAGTTCTGCTGTGCCTCGGAGCCGTCCATGAACCCAGGTGAGGTTTTGGCTCCGCGAAGAGGTAACTCGATCCACGTTTTAAGCGAAAGGGAATTCTCATGGTCAGGAGCAGACGGATGAGGTAAATCACATGAAATCGGCCTAAATTTGTCAACAGCCATCAGCAAGGTTTCTGCCATCGATGTCCAGGATTCCGGTTGTCTATTGCTGTATATCAAACCATCCTAAAATTCAGGAGATTAAAACTACCATTTCATGAGATCTCATGAGTCATGATTTTTATGGGTCGGGAATTCAGGCGGGGCTTGGCCAAGCCGCTCTGTTCCACATGGCACCAGCCGCAGCTACGCGGAGGCATTCAGCCGGCAGGCGGGCTGCTCTGAAGGGTGTGAGTTAGGTTGACTCGCATGGCAGGCTCGTGGGTGGGTCAGAAGGCTGGGCTCAGCGGGGACTGTGGATCAGAGAGCGAAGTCTCCAGCGCATACGGCGGAAGCTACATGGCTTTTTTATGACCCAGTTTGGGAATCTAGGGGTCACTTCTGCCATCCTCCTTGTCAAAGCAGCCACAGCAGATTGAGGGGAAAGGACTTAGACGCAGCCCGCTCAACGGTCGGTGTGTAAAAGTGCAACGTCCAGTTTAGGTTGGAAGCAAAGAAAGGAAGTCAGAGCCTGCAGGCTTTCTCTGACTCCGAGAGTGTAGCTGCAGTCACTTTGCCAGAGGATATGTGACCTGGGGCACAGACAGAGGTCTCACCTGCTCCAGGACACTGGTCCTCTGGAGCTGAGAAAAAGGCCAGTGGAGAGGATTTGGATGATTTGAGCGAGGTGCAAATCAAGCAGGAGACCGAGGAAGAGGGCCTGGTGTTGCTCACACATGAAGGATCTGTAGCTGAGGTGAGGCTCCATGGGGCCCCGTCAGCAGGGCCGGATGCCTCCCCCCAGGCAAGGCCACCCTGTGGGCTTCGATCCCGGTGCTCCTGTCCAGTCCTGGAGAAGAGAATTGGCACGATCTCTTACACATCTGTGGATCCATGCCTGGCAACAGACGCCAACAGAAAATAAACTCATCAATTTAATGCTCGTTTTCCTTCTTCCTTTCTTTGCTTCCTCCCTTCCTTCCTTCCTGCCTGTCTTCCTGCCTTTCTTTCTTTTTGACTTTCTTTCTGTCATTTTCTACATTAGAGACCTAGAAGTAGACTGCCTGGGGCGGGGGGCGGGAGGGTGGTAATGAAAGGAAGGGAAAGAAAGGGACCTGATGCTGCCAGAAACAAGTTTCGGGCCTTGAACTGTGGCCCAGCCCAGTGACCAGGAGTGGGCTGACCCCACAGAGACACCTCAGCCGTCATCTCTTCACCCGAAATGAATTTGAAATGTTTGACACGGTCCTGAAGGGACTAATTATTTCCTTCCAAATTTGCATGGATTTGAATAAATAGCTGGATGGATGAAATTAACATTACCTGGGAACCCCATGCTAACACATCCTAGGCGCTTTCATATATACCAATCCACCAGTCCCTACAAAAGCTCCAGGGAACACGTGCACTCATCCTTCTATTGCCATAGAAGAAATTCCGAATGAGTTTAATGAACACTGAGATTTGACGACTTTGAACCACTGCTCAGGCTTGGGGGGGGTGCAGGGGGGGCTCTGCAATCCCCATGCTCTCCCTTATGTGGCGTGAACACACAGAAGCAATGCAGGCTCCTCCCTCACCTCCGGTCCGCCAGCAGACAGGTCCCAACTATTCTTCATTCTCAGAGTCCTTCCATCACTCGCCCTGTGTCAGGGTCTTCCTTGTTTTGTCGTTCATCCTTTGTCACCTGGGCTATTGTGCCAGTGTCCCGGCCAGTCCCGTCTCTACACCCTCCAGTCCCTCCTCCATGCCATAACCAGAGAAAGCTGAAACACAGAGCTGAACAGATAAGTCTTTTGCCTGTGAAGTTTCAATCACTCTCACAACTTACAGAATAATTTCCAATCCTGAAGCCAGGTATTCAAAGTGGCTAGAATCTCCTCCTAATCAGCATGTCCTATATTACCTACCACTCTGCCCTTTCACCACTGGTTTGCAAACCAGAGGGTACAAAACTCTGAGCATTGTTCTCGGAGAAGAGAGGAGTTCTATGTAATATTTTGAAATTTTCTATTTTTGTGTCAGAGGTGATCTTTTTTATTTAATTTTTTTAAATGTTTTATTTATTTTTAAGACAGAGAGCATGAGTGGGGATGGGGCAGAGAGAGAGGGAGACACAGAATCTGAACAGGTTCCAGGCCCTGAGCTGTCAGCACAGAGCCTGACGCAGGGCTCGAACTCACGAACTGTGAGATCATGACCTGAGCCTAAGTCGGACGCTCAACCAACTGAGCCACCCAGGGGCCCCAAGAGGTGATCTTAAGGAAAGACAGCAAGAATATCCACCTTCTGATCAATCCTACCTCTCTTTTTTAATCTCTGCATCATTTACACTTGTGTTGGCAATCTCTGATGTTGGATGGACAAACCAAGTGACACTTTTCAACTTTTAATGCAGAGTTTCTCAAACAGGGGTCCCAGGGCGCTTGCTCATGGGTCCTCAAATTCCTCTCTACATCCCAGCTGTGGATCAGATCACAAATTCCATTTTAGCCATACCCCTATTTCATCACCTCGATTCTCGTTCCCCCTTTGGTTTAGAATGCCTTTCCACATTGTCCACACTCAGCTCCTGCCCACCACTACCCCTAAACCACATCATGTGTATGACTAGGGACAGCACGGCATAGAGCTCCAGATATAAAGCCTCTCCAAGCTAGAATGCACATTGTAGGCCACCCAGTTTATTGCACTTCACTTACAGATAGGAAAATCAGGGCCCAGAAAAGAGAAGTAACAAGTCTAGGTCTAGGATGCAGGCCTCCTGACACCATATATGGTGCTCTTTTTTTCACATCTGGCAACATCCTGATCACTTTCTGTAAAGTTTTCTCATCCATTTCTGCATTGAGTCTCTAGAATGGCTGAATGAAGAGCAAATCCTTAGTTGCCCTATAACCACGGTTGATGGAGCCATAAAGCTACAGTAATTACCTAACATGTTCATATGTCTGAAGCACTACAACGGCATATCTCAAGGGAGCTACATGCTGGAAGCATTTAGAATGTCCAAAGCATTTTGCATTAGACAATGGAGGCTGCTCCAGTTAACGCCATTCAGATCCATCCACTCTTGAGAAGCCCACAATCATACGCTGATTTACTGAATCTACTATAAAGGTCCCAAATCAATTTTTAAACATTTCTGCAAACCAGGACATTATATAGAGGCAATAAAGCAGTTAGTTCAGTGCTCTGAACCTAGTAAATATTCAATAAATGATCTGAATGAATGGATGCCCCATGGACTCAAACCTAGGACACCTGAGTTCCAGTCTTTCTTCTACTAACGGGTCATAAGGTCTTGGGAAAAATCACTTTTCCTCACTAAACCTCTATCTGTTCATCTGTAAAATGGGGCATTTGGACCAACTCATCTTCTTGCAGCAAATCCCTTGCAGCTCTAGAATTCTACAATTTCATGAAAATGCTAAATCCATTTATACTATTGATGTCAAAGAAAAAAGAAGGTGAAACTAGTATTGGTTAAGTGTTCTTATTTTATGCTTCATTGCTTATTTTATGCATTATTATATATGCTTTCCGATCTCTTACATATTTTAATTATCATAACTAACTTTCGAAGCAAATATCAGCATGTTCTGTTTCTACACCTCGGGGAAACTGCAGTTTTATTAACTTGAGAAGACTTCAACTTCTAGTCTTGATAGAATTACAACCACTTTAAGACACTGAGAAATAAGCAGCGTAAAACTGTAATTCCCAAGAGAAAAGATCAATGAGCTGAGCCTTAAAGTAACTCTGGATTTATGCTGGGAGGCAATTTCCATCTGGAAATCACAAGCATAGTCTAGCAGCCTTGCTAAGCAGGGGAGACAGAGTCCAGAGACTTGAGAAGACTGAGGTGGCTAGGAGTTGAGGATCAATTCCAGAAAGGAGAAGAGATACACAGAAAAGAACATCACAAATCTGCAGAGATCTCCTCTTGAGTCTGCTGTGTATTAGGTCATGGGTGTATAAAGTGAAATTCAAGAAGACCAAGCAAAAGAAATGACCAGAAAATAGTGGTAAGCTGAACAACCCAAAGCTCTCTCAAGGTGTGGAAATGGTTGTGTACCGACCAAAGTGGAGAGTCTGTGGCAACACCTGGGGCATTCAATGGAGCGCCTAGAGGAGTTACACCTGAGTAAAGTGGCTGAGCTATTCTTCGAGTGACGGTTACTCTGGACCCTCCATAACAAAGCTTAAAGACAGGACTCAAAGGGATCAAACTATTTCCTGAATAAATTAACTGCCTGCCAAAACAAAGTCTAACACCTTTAAAAGAAGATAGCAAAGTCCAAATGCTTAACAACATAGCTACACAATGTCTACCACATAATAAAAAATTATTAGACATATAAAGAAGCAAGAAAATGTTCACCCATAACCAAGAGAAAAAATAAGTCAATAAAAACAGACCAGTAACTGACATAGATGATGTATAAGTGTTTAAGTGACTAGATAAGACCCAACAAAGAGTGAGTAGAGAATCCAAACTCAAACCCAGGTCTCCTGACACTTTTGCATAGTACTCTTTCCATGCATGTGTTCACCGGTCTCTCTGCATCTGTGGCAATTCCTAAGGTTTTACCATGACAATCCCAAAGCAATTTTCCTATACTTCTGGTCTTCACTCTGGTTAGAACGTCTCAGAAGCTTGCAAAGATAAACACAGATATGAAATCTGTGAAGGCCAATCTCTGATCAGGGACCAGCACAGGCCATCCTCATGGACAGATTTCAACAACACTGCCACAGGGCTCTCTTGTCTCTCCCCAGACAATCCTATGACACTCACATTGGAATTCCCCATAGTCACTCCTAGGTCATATCTCTGGCTAGAGGAACTCCTCAGTAGGGGCTGTGTGGCTCAAGAGAACGTTGGAAACAGTGTGTGAATGGTGGGAGCCCATACCAGGGAATGAGGCCTCAACTCCACCTCTGAGTTGGCCAAAACTTAAACCAGGAGTAAAGGGGAACACAGAAAGTGTCACAGGCTGCTGTCAGCCTTCAGAAAGGTGCAAGGCCCCCTCACCCCAATGCTGGGATTGCACTCATGGGTGTACTGCCTACGAGTGTTTGTGAGACAATGGTTTGGGGAATACAGACACAGGGTCGCCTCCCAGGTTGGGGGTGCAGTTTTCCTCCCTGCAATTTACTACATAGGTTGTTACCAAAGCAAATATCAAAGCCCTGCAATTTGCTAATTACAGGTGGGATCCTGGGCTTGTGGGCCCAATTAACCACTTGTTCCTCATTTTCTCTGTGTGACCCGCCGGCTGCACCCACAATTACCCACTTGTCTTTTAACTCCCCTGAGAGCTGGCTGACTCACCTCCAATTCACTCCCACTATCACCTCCAGATGGCCTTTGGTATCTTTTTGCTTTCCAGGTTCCCCCCACTCACCTATTATCTCTCTCTGCATCAAAGGCAGACGTCTGGTCTCCCCGTGTTGGGGCTCTTACGTGATTTCCTGAGCTTGCTCCTTGCCTAGACTTGAGCCTACAAGGCAGGAAGAACTCCTGTTGGTCTGGGCATCTTGCCTAGCTCACCCAAGGAAGCTCAGGACGCTTTGGCCACATCCAGCCTCTGCCCCCAGACACAGAAGGAGTAAAGAAAGTTACAGCTTCTCTGGAACCTGCCCACTGCCAAAGCCCTTGCCCACACTCTCCATCAAGGCATCCCTGGCTCCCTACCTCATTCGGGGCTGGATCCAGGGACACTCAGTGCCAGTCCTAGGGAAGGAGGTCCCGGTAGCTACCGGCAGTAGTTCTCCAGGGAGACGCAAGTCAGAGAAGGAAAATGACTTTCTCGTGACCTTCTGCTTCATTAGGCAGTCTACCTGGCAAGCAAAAATTTCCAGTAAACTTGTTGATGATTTACCATGTCAGTGGTTCCTATCCTTTTTTGTGTGTCACAGGCATTTTTGAAAATCTGATGAAAGTTCTGACCCCTCTCCAGGAAGACAGTTTATATTCATTCATTCATTCATTCATTCAATCATCCACCAAATATGGGGCACCTATGTGCTGGGTACTGTTGCAGGGATTAAGGAAACATCAGTGAGCAAAAATAGACAAAAATTCTACTCTCGTGGAGCTTACATTCTAGCAGGAAAAGATAGGGAATACATAATAAATGTAATAAGTAAGTATACAATTTGCCAGCAAGTGAGTGCTATGGACAAAGAGAAATTCCAACAGGGTAAGAGAAGTATCGGCAGGGAAGAGGTTGCGTTTTTATTATGTTTATGATTTTCTTAAAATGTTTATTTATTTAGTTTGAAAGCAAGAGAAAGCATGTGTGGGAGGGGCAGAGAGAGAGGGAGAGAGAGAATCCCAAGCAGTCTCCTTGGGCACAGAGCCCCAACCTGGGGCTGAAACTCACAAACCGTGAGGTCACGACCTGAGCCGAAATCAAGAGTCAGACATTTAACCGACTGAGCCCCCCAGGCGCGCCATTGGTTGCATTTTTAACTAGGGTGTTTCAGGTTGTCCTCCTTTAGGAAGTAAAATGTTAGCAAAGAACTGAAGAACCTGAGAGGTTCCACCAGGTGGGTATCTGGAAAAAGAGCGTAGTGGCCAGAGAGAATGCAGGGCAAGGTCAGGTTGGTGCATCTGAGGAAAAGTGAGCCACACGGCATGGCTGGACCAGAGAGAGGGAGAGAGAAGCAGGCTCAGTGGAGGTGAGGTCAGAGAGGCGGGGGAGTGGGGGCAGATATCACATAGGGGGCCTTGTGGGCCACAAGGACTTCGACTTTTACTCTGAGTTACATCAGGAGCCATTAGTGGGATTTGAGCAAAGGGGTAACATGATCCCACTAAGACTCTAAAATGTCTAGGGCTGTCGTAGGGAACAAATGGTCCAGGTGCGAGATAATGATGGCTTGGACCCATGGTGGCAGTGGAGACTGGGGGAAGGCTGGGTCAAGAGGATTTCCTGGGTATCGGTAATGTGTGCAAGGAAGGGATGCAGATAGGAGTTCACGTTTTACATACTACAATTCAGCAGTTTACTGGTCACCTAAATCCATCGGCAGAGGCAGGTGAAGGGCCTCTTATGAAATGATGAAGGGCAGTGGCGACCCCAAGGAGGGAGGGAAAATGGCGACCCAGTGGAGAAGGAGGGCCTTGGCTATCTCTAAAAGTTTCACTTCTTTTAAAGCATGTGTAAGAACATGTTTAAGGCAAATGCGGTGACACATTAACATCTGGCAATCTGAGGGGTGGATACATGAGTGCCCATTATCTTTTCTGCATGTTTAAAATAATGCATAATTTTTAAAAGAACTGCCCATCTCAGGGTTTTCCAGAAAACCTCCTGCTGTCTTTGTCAATGCTGCCAGGGAAAACAGCACAAGTCATTGTGCTAGTAAATCTGGCTGTGACATCTGGCTGGGCGTCCTTCTCTCGCCAGCTCACTTTCCTCCCCTTCCTTCTACCAGAGTCAGGGACGAACACAAAAGCCACACCACACCGAATAGAGTCTAGAAGGGGAAGAGGGCAACAGTGACTGGACAGACTGTGGAAGGCTTCCCGGCAGAGGCGGCCTTTCAGGAGAATCCAAGAGAAAGGGTGGCTTGGGACTTGCAGGGAGGAGGGAGTCTTTCCAGCAAGGGGCGGGGGGGGGGGGGGGGGAGGGGGGGTGTGCTGCTTTAGGAAGAGAGGCACAGTGCAGGGCAAATGTAGGACCCAAGCGCCTACTCTCCTATGACCAATTTGAAGGAGAGTAGGCAGATTTCTTCATCCGTGTACCGAGTTAGAGAGGAAAGGTCAAACAGAAGGTGCTTTCAAGAGCCCTGAGGTCACCCCAGTGGAGCCAAGAGGACCCATGGTGGAAGACCTTGGATCCTGGTCTGTGGCAAGCTGAAACGTGCAGATAAGGTGGCTTCAGCCCCCACCCCCACCCCCGCCCTCCACCACCCTGGGGTGTAACGCGACTGAGCTGGGCAGTCTGCTTGCTGACCTGGGGGAGCAGGAGACCGGAAAGCCGGCTCTGCGTCAGCCACCTCAGGCCATGGCCCTCACACAGCAAATTCCTCACAATCTGCAGACCTGTCACTGAGCCTGCGGGAAGGTCCCCTGCTGCCCACATTTTGCAGAAACTTGCCATGTCACAAGTCCTGATGAGGTGCCAAGAGAACAATTTCCCAGGCCACAGTTTTAACAAGACCAGGCTTCTTAATGACTAGTTTTCTCCTAATTAAATAAAAAGAGGGGAGAGAAACCCGTGATTACTCCACCTTAGAACACCACCTTCCATTTATGTGCGTCTCTCTTCAGAGGAGCTCAAAGTGCTTTGTATATTATTGTGTATTTTCCCCTTGTAATATCCTTGAGATTCCTAGGGGGTGGTTATTATCATACTATTTTACAGCTGGGAAAAGGGACGTGGCTGAAGTTAAGCAAAGTGTCCAAGCACCCTCGCCGGCTATGGTCACTAGTTTGAAGCTCTTATGAGAAACTTCTTCATAGTTGAAAATCAAGCCATCCCCTGGCCGATAAACTAGGCTAAAGCAGCACATAAAGAATAGTCATCTACTGCAAACTTTACAATAGTAATTAACACTGTTTAATTCTGACAACAATCCAATAAAACAGATAGTATTATACCAGTCTTACACATGAGGACAATGAGATCCAGAGAGGTCAAGCAAGCTGCCTAGAGCTGCATGAGAATCAGAGTTGCAGTCAAAGCAGAAGCCCATATTTATTAAGCACTTAACCATGTGCCAGACATTTCGCATGCATGAACTCACTTTAATTCTTATAACAACCTTCTGAAGTGGTTATTAGCATATCACCATTTTGCTGATGACAAGACGAAAGCACAGGAAAGTTAAGTGACTTGACCAAGGTCACACAGCAAGTCAGCGGCGGAGCCACAAAGGAACACACAAAAGCGATGCATGTCCCACCACGCTGGCTTGTCCATCTGAAAGAGTACTGTACTCTGTGGGTTGGCCTGGGAAGGCCCAGATACAGTCCAGGGGACCCAGGTATAGCCCCAGGACTGCTCTGTGCCCTTATCAAGGTCCTTTGATGGTGGGTGGGGAGGCACCTCCTGTAAGTTGCCCAGTGTCAGGCCCCTCGTTGTATCGATAGGTTCCAGGGGTAGGGGTCATGGGGAAAAGGCGCTTCCTGCCTGACTGAAGGCAAATGTGCTGGGCATAAAGTGGCACCGTAGGGGCTGTTTGCACAAAGGTAGTGGAACCCGCAAGCAAGGGTTAGCCTAGAGAGACATTTAAATCAGTGCAAAGTAAACCTGACAAAGCATGTGCACAGGGGAGGTGGTGCATTTACCTCTTTTCCACACTCCCAGAGAAACGAGTCCCCAAATTGTCCAAGAACCTTGGCGTTTTCATTGCCCTCTCCCCAGGAGCAACCTCTAATGGCTCATTCCACTCCCCATGCCTCCATACCAGGAGAGGGATGTCCCGGATGGGGCACAGCTTCTCACTCTTTGACAGTCTGGCCAACCTTGCTATCAATGAACTGGCCTTCCAGACTTCAGAGCAGGAGGCCTGCAAGTGCCTGGCATACTTCCTGGGGCAGTGAAGGTGGGACTGACCCCACTCCCTGACTCTCAGGTGAGGCCCTGGCATGTCCTCTCAAACCTCTGTCTTCTCCTTTCAGACTCACACTCGGTAGCAGACCGACTACGATCCCCACCTCCTGCCACTATCCCTTTCTGGTAAGCCCAACTACCAGGGAGCCCTCCCTGAGAGTGACAGGACAGAGTTAACCACCCACCACATGTCCAAAACAGCCAGCACATACATGGTTCCTAGTGAGGCTGGATACACCAGCCCGTTTGTCCCCAGCTCTTTCTGACCAAATCAGAACATTTAGGAAGGTCCTGACTTGCCCTGACTTCCACACTTTCCAGAGCTCCACCTCGTTGACATTCTAGAAGCAGCGTCTCTCAACTGGTGGGAACAGTGGTTGTTACTAGCACAGGCCCTGGGGCAATTATTTAAACTCCGGCCCTACCATTTACCAGCTGGGTGACCCTGAGCAAGTTGCTGAACCTCTCTGCGCACCTTCTGCGGTCTGTTATAAAGCAGGGATGGTAAGAATTCCTATTTCACAAGATTCATAGGGTTGTTGTGAGGAATAAATGAATCGCTGCATTAAAATGCTTAGCACAGAGTAAGCAAACAACGTTAGTTACTTTATGTGGCCTCAAACTTCTTCCCGGAAGAGAATCCATCATTTTTCTGGCAACTCGAGCTTTGCACCCCAGGACCTGATGCAGGTGGAGGCAGTTCAGCATTACGAAAACTTGTCTCAGCTTTGGGGGAGGGAGATCTCGTCCTTGGGGACCCTCGGGGACCCCAGAGATACCAGCAGAAAAGGGAAAAAGAAAAGAAAGAGCCAAAGAAACCTCCAGGCGCCGCCCCCTCGCCCCTCTCCCCCCCTCCCCCAACGCCGACGATGAAGCAGGCTCCCTCGAGTCTTCCCAAGATGCCTTCTCTGTTTTCGCCCCGCCCCCCGGCCCCCGGCCCCCCGCCACCCACGGGAGGTTCCCTTGCAGATGTTCAGACGCTTCAGAAACGTAAAACCAGGGCAGCAAAGCTCGTGAGTTCCCAGAGCGTCTCAGGCACGCGGCATCTTTCCCCACCGGCAGCGCCTTAAATACCAGAGGGCTTGCCAAAGATGGAACTGTTTTGTTGGGAGCTCGGGTTTCTCCCGCCGCGGGGCTGAGCGGTGGCGCAGCTGCTCCGAGGTCACGCCCGAGACACGTCCGCACACGCCCGCCCGGGCGGGGTGGGGGCAGGGCTGGGGGACGCGCGGGGCGGGGGCGCCACCTTCTCCAGGGACCTACCCAGTCTCTGTCCCCCATCTCCATTTCCCAAGCAAGCAACCGAGGAGCTGGCTTCCCTCTCCCAAGGAAGATATTTAAGTTTTGCAACACAAGAGGGATGCAATGAGAAACAAAAAGACCCTAGGTGAAAAGAAATGCTTCTTTTCAACGCTAATTGTGAGCTTCCTCCCAACCCCCACCCCAATGGTTTTGGAATTCCGTCTGTATTGGATCTGAAGCTATTTTTCAATAAATAGCTGAAAGAGAAGCGCCTAAATTTGCCCTAGGAAACCCGAAGCCTCATAACCTTGAAAAGTTAGTCTTCCTGAAGTTAGTATTACTTAAAATATTTGCATGTGAATACTTAGAGCCCACTGCCTATGATAAAAATAGAGGCACCGAACCGTTTAACCACCTGTGTTTCCCTTGGGTTGCATATTTTCCGTCGTAAACAAGAAAACACAGATTGGATATCCATTCATTCCTTCATAAGAAGGCTTCAGTTGGGATCTATGTTTTCAATAGATTGAAACCAAAGCCAGCCTTTGCAAGATTACGATATTTCATGCAAAGAACCAAGGTGTTTTTTTTAACGCAGCTAACAATTGTAATTACCATTTAATTGAGCACATACTATGGCACAAAGCACATGCCCGACTCATCATCGGGCTTGGGATAATGTTGGGAAGTAGTTAGTCTTAACTTCTATTTTACAGAGAAGACAGGCTCAGGGGGGAACACGCAACAGGAAATAAGTGATGAAACCTTTAGATGCCTGACGCTCAGGTCTGAGAGCTGCAAAGCTGTGCGGTTTCCACCACTGAAAACCACTTCGTGTTTAAATCGTTCTAAGTAAATGGATGGTTAGGCACATACAGAGGCATTGATCTTTTCTCTTCATTTTCAATATAACTTTTAGGGGGAGAGGCACTCAGGGAAAAGCCCTGATTTCTAGAACCGGTTTTTATCTTGCCATCCAACCTTAAATAAGCCCCTGAGCCTCAGTCACCGTCTCTAACATGAGACGTTATCCCTACAGTCCCAGCTAGCTCTGACATCGGAGATTTGTCCTAAATTAAAAGCTCCAGGGGCGCCTGGGTGGCTCCGTCTATTACGCGTCCGACTTCAGCTCAGGTCATGATCTCGAGGTTCATGGGTTCGAGTCCCGAGTTGGGCTCTGTGCTGACAGGTGCCTGGAGCTCTGTTTTGGATTCTGGGTCTCCCTCTCTCTCTCTCTGCCCCTCCCCCCACTTTCTCTCTCTCTCTCTCTCTCTCTCACTCTTTCAAAAATAAATAGACATTTAAAAAATCTAAACTTAAAGCTCAGACTCTTCAGCTTGTTATTGGGCTTGGCATGATATTAATCACTACTTTCCTAATTCCCTGGTTTCAATTCCGTAACTCTGGGGTTCTCAGCACTGGCTGCACATTAGAATCTTCTGGAGGAGGCTTTAACAATACAGATGCTCAGGCCACACCCCCAGGGATTCTCATTTAATTGGTCTGAACAGTGGCCCCAGCTTCAGTGTTTTTCTGAGGTTCCCCAGGTGAACGTGTAGCCAGGATTGACTATTGATCGAACCTAATGAAGTACTTCAATTTCATCCATCCCCATTGTGCCTTTAGAAATGAACTTGCTGTAACTTGAATTCTTTTTTATGTTTTTTTTTCTTTGAAGGTAGAGATAGAAGGGTGTTATAATAACCAGAAGGTTCTAGGTAAATCTGATCTGAAGGAGGGAAGTCTGGATTAGGGGACAGCCTGGAGCCGTCTGAATCCCGAAAGGCCTTAGGCTATTTTATGTACTATTAGTCTCTCGATTTGGCATCGATTGCAGAGAGGCCAGCTTCCCCAAGTGTTCCATCTAAATGTGACCCAAAGACATTAGTACCGGGGAAAGTATATACATTCTTGTAAGTCAAAAAAGATTCACTCTTTCTGATTTCGTAATATACAGAGGAAATCTAGGGAGGTTGTTTCATTAAAAATGATCTGTTACAGCGTGTTCGTTAAGCTTAACCTTCTCTCTTGCTATTTTGCATGAACCTATGAGACCCGCCAGTCCACCACCACACCACATCACACACACACACACACACACACACACACACACACACACACGACTGGAAATGTAGTTCTTTCATTCAATCTCTGGTGACATAATATTAGCTGATATGGTGGTCAGAACAGTGATTTCTCCAAACATCTATGGTAGGCCTGACATTCAAACAGGAACATCAGGCAATTCTGCGGACCTTTGACCTTTACCTATTACTTGTAAACAAAGTCAACCATACAAAATGGACACAAGATTCTACTTAATGTAAAAATGCGTGAAATCGCCTTACATGTTAAACTGCTGTGTTTCCCCTTGGCAATAGAAAGATTAACATTTCTGTACAGGGAATGGTTTTGATCTTGCCTTCCAGCTACAGTATTTACATTCCAGTAAAGTTCATCTGGATCAGTTAGTAGTCACATGAATGATTGGGCAGCCCAAGATCATGTTCTTAAATAAAGTTATCATCCAAAGAATGGGGTGGTGGTGGGGTGCTTATACTAACGATCTAAAGATGAAAATCCCAGAAAGAGGCAGAGTTGTTCTCTCATGTGAATTTCTGTCATAAACTCTGGGTCAGAAAAAAATTATTTCAGGACTGGAACAAGGCAGGAACGAACTGATTAAAGCTTACCTAAATGAGGAAACTGAGAACACATCTTGTCAACCCAGATACATTGTCCTGCGTGGATGAAAGATGTGTCTGTACTTTAAAAAATCAAAATTAAAAAAAAATTTCACTCTAGGTAAGAGAAAGAGACTTTGAAGTATCAGAGAAGTTGTCACTTCTTGTGTGGACTATAGGGATCAGATCAGAATTGCTGACCTTGAAAAAGAAGCTAACAGTTCCCCCTTCCAAATGAGGAAATGCTTTTTCAATCTCTTTTACTTGTAATATGTAGCCTGAGTTTGGGGACACAAGGAGTCTCATAAAGAAAATGTGTTTCATTTCTATCTAATCCAATAAACATTTGTTGAGCTCTTACTTTGTACCAGGCACTGGGGTAGGTATAAAGATCCCAAGATAAGTAAGACTCCATTCCCTTCCTCAAGACACTCGCCATCAGGTGACATTGCTTACAGTGGAAATTCGTGTGAGTTTTAGTATGACCATGGGTTCACAGCTGATAGATCCAGCTGTTCACAGCTCAAGGCTTCGGGGAGTAACTTCGAACATGCCACCAGCTTTGATCATCAGTTCAGTCCAACACAAGTTCCCTCAGAGCCAATACTGGGCAGGAAGGAGCATACGGGAGCCACCATGGAGGTGCAGAGATGAATGAGTCAGGGTCCCCGCCCTCCAGAGGCTCTCAACCAGGTTTCCAGATAAAAAGGAAAACTAGATGAATAGCTTCAGTGATAGCTTACTGTGGGCAGGTAAGTATTGCTTGCTAATTTGTGCTCCCCAAGAGAAACTAGACAGAGGTACCTTTGAAATGCTTTGGAAGAATCATGTTGCTGTTGTTGTTGTTGAAGTTTGTTTACTTTTTGAGAGAGAGAGAGAGAGAGAGGGCAAGCACAAGCGGGTGAGGGGCAGAGAAAGGGAGGGAAAGAATCCCAAGCAGGCTCCACACTGTCAGTGCATAGTCTGATGCAGGGCTCGAGCCCACAAACTGTGAGATCATGACCTGAGCTGAAATCAAGAGTTGGACGTTTAAGTGACTGAGCCACCCATGTGCCCCTGAAAGAATATTTTAATTTTTTTAAGTTTATTTATTTTGATAGAAAGAGGGAGAGAGAGAGACAGAGCATGAATGGAAGAGGGGCATAGAGAGAGGGGGACACAGAATCCGAAGTAGGCTCCAGGCTCTGAGCTGTCAGCACAGAGCTTGACCTGGGGCTCGAGCCCACAAACCGTGAGATCATGACCTGAGCCAAAGTCAGACACTCAACCGACTGAGCCACCCAGGAACCCCCCTGAAAGAATATTTTAAAAGCACAAGACCTTAAAACACTGGAATGACAAATTAGCTTTGCCAACCGTTTAGTTAATGGCTTTCCTTCACCATATTGGGCTGACTTAGAAGTAGATATTAACCAGTAGCTCCTCTGTCTCTGTCACAGACATTTAACTCTCTACAGAGAAGTCTTAGGAGCCATCAGCTTGAAATTTAATAGACTTTTCAGGGAAATCAAAGGGCTGGTACAATTGAATTCAACTAACCACCTCCAGACAAGAGTTGGAGCAAAAAGTGTCACCGAAAGCAATGCTACATCATGCCAGCTGTCCGTGTGGCTCCTACAGCCATTCCCTTTTCTTCCCCAACCACCCCAGCCCCAATGGCGACATCTGTAACTCAGTTCTCCAGGCCCCTGGGCTGTATCCCTGAATCAGACATCCCAGCCAGTACAGTTGGGAGCTGTTCTCTAGTTGGGCCATGACCTTCCCAATTAGTCTGTGACACCCTGACACTAGAGATCACATCTCCTCTCCCCTTCATCCCTCCCCGTCCTCAATCCTACCTTAGGGCTTGTGTAAGACAGGGGCAGAACGTGGCCTGAGAGGGGAAGGGGAAGACTTAAACTTGGACTAGAAGACCTGGAGACCATGCCCAGTACAAACACTGACGAGCTATTGACCCTGGAAAAGTAACTTTTTCTGTCTAGACTCTAGAATCCCCATCTATAAAGTGACCAGGAGGGGCTATAAATTCACTGAGGCCCGTCCCTAATACTCTATGACCATTGTATGACCATGTGTTTTCTAGCAAATGCCTAATCTCTCTCTCCCTCTCTCTCTCTCTCTCTACACACACACACACACACACAAACACCACCTGCCACCTCACGTTTCATTTCTTAAATAAGACAAACACACAACCTCACACACACAAACACCACCTGCCACCTCACGTTTCATTTCTTAAATAAGACAAACACACAACCTCACACACACAAACCTCAAATCACTGCTGTTAGCCTCCCCAGATGAATGCTCCAAAGACTGGCATTTTATCCTAACAATATCAACATGACATTGACCCCAGCTCCCCCTGAATACAAAACACATGTGTCCCCATTCTTCACAGAACAGCCTCAAGTACAACCCCACACAGAAGGGTAGAAACTCTACAATAACCCGCCACTGTTGGGCCGGTTGCACAGAAGCGGACTCTACAAGCGTATCAGTACCTAGGACATGGTCTCCACTGCACAGAAGCCATCCGCCCTCTCCCTTACGTGCCGCAGGCATAGCTGCAGATGTGAGTGGGAGGCAGGAAGGGAGCGGCCAAAGTTCAAGCAGAGCAAGGGGAAGAAATGAGGAAAGAGCTGGGAGAGGGGGAGGTGGGGCAGCATTCCTGACAGCGGTGAAAATCCTCCAGGGTTAATCTGCCCTCAGCTCCCAGCGCCTCACGCCTCCTGGGAGTTAGTCCCCTGACCCTCTGCCACTGCCCTGCCCTCTCCTGCTCTCTCCCCTTTTAGCCAGCCCTAAAAAGAATGTCCCTTGCAATCTCTCTCCAGCTGTTTGATCTTTTTAAGTATCTCTCACTTGTCTGTGGCATATGCTCCAGCCGAAAAAATAGATCTCGGGCGTTCAGGATAGGAAAGGGTATTAAATGGCAGAAGCCAGCCCCGTGCCAAGGGTGTGGGCAGCCCCAAGATATCTATGATGACCAGATGTCCTGGATTTGCTGGGATGGTCTTAATTTAAAACATTCTAGTCTCTTGTCCCTGTGAGCGCCTTCACACTTGTCAGACCATGTGTCCTTGTTTGGGGTTTGGAAAATATAGTTACCACGTGGATACCTGATAATCCGAGCATCAAACAGACCCAGTGTTGGCGTCATGGGGGTGGAGAGAGGACTGATAATGGAGCCAGAGGGATTTGGGGTCAACCAGCTCTGCCACTTACTATCTGTGTGGCTTTAGGCTGCTTTTATTCTTTCTGAGCCTCAGTTGCTTCATCTAGAACATGGCTAATCTCCCTAGAAGTCAGAGCCGTGGATTTTGACATATCAGAAAAACCTTGCTCATGCACACGTAGTATCTTCCAGGTGTTTCTATCTGTACAGTCATGTGTTGGTACGTTGGTCTGATTTAGTGTGCTAGTACTTAAAAAAAAATTTTTTTAAACATTTATTTATTTTCAAGAGACCGAGCATGAGAGGGGGAGAGGCAGAGAGAGAGGGAGACACAGAATCTGAAACAGGCTCCGGGCTCTGAGCTGTCAGCACAGAGCCCAACACGGGGCTCGAACCCACCGACTCTGAGATCATGACCTGAGCCGAAGTTGGACGCTCCACCGACTGAGCCACCCAGGCGCCCCAAGTGTGTGCTAGTATTTAAAGCATTCCCTGAAATGCACGGTGCAGGGTGCCATCCCAAACCACTATGATGACAGCAACCGAAATATCCCAACACATAGAAACGCCCTTGTTTCTTGCCGCCCATCATTCCAGACCCGCCTCACTCCTCAAGATCGGTTCGACTCCACTCTTCACTGCTGAGAGGGGTTCGTGGAGGCTGCACCTGCCCCTGCCAGCTGGGCAGAATTGACCTCACTGCTGCAGGCTCCAGCCGCCTCCACCTCTGCTCTCTCCCTCTGGTCACCAGTCGCCACCCAGCATGTGGACCCCCCCGGGGCCCTTCTCCCTACCTGGTGCTCCAGTGCCAAGATAGACAATGGAAAGTGTCCCCTGGAGCCAGCCAACCGTATCTGAGCACTGACCTGCTGTTGACCTTAGTCTGGTCACGTGGCCTTTCTCAGCCTCTGTGCCCTCAGTGCCCTAGTGAAAACTAGGATGAGGTTTCCTGTATCTCATGCCCACGAGAAGCTTTTAAAGTGTTTACTCCTCCATTCCCACACCTTCCTCAGCTCCTATTTCCAGGCACACCAAGCACGAACTCAGCCTTCAAAACCCTCCATAATCCAGCCATACCCCAAGCTTCTCAAACTTTCTTCCCACCCAAGCTACATTAGGCTCCTCACTGCTCAATCCCCGCTGCCTCTGCACCTGTGCCCGGGCTCTTCCTTTCACCAGGCATGCCTTTTGTCCACCTACCCAAAGAGGTCTCTTTCTAAAAAAATTTTTTTTAATGTTTATTTATTTCTGAGACAGAGAGAGACAGAGCATGAGTGAGGGAGGGGCAGAGAGAGAGGGAGACACAGAATCAGAACCAGGCTCCAGGCTCTGAGCTGTCAGCACAGAGCCCGACACGGGGCTCGAACTCACAAACCATGAGATCATGGCCTGAGCCAAAGTCGGTCTCTCAACCAACTGAGCCACCCAGGCGCCTCTAAAGAGGTCTCTTTCTAGACTGAGTCACCCTTACCCCAATGCTATAGACTGAATTGTGTCTCCCCCCACCCAAAAAAAACCTCCTATGCTGACATCCGAACTCCCTTAATGTGAACTGTGCTTGGAGATACGCCTTTTCAGGAAGTAGTTAAGGTTAAATGAGGTTGTAAGGGTAGGGCTCTAATCCCATAGCATTAGCGTCCTTATAAGAAAAGACACTTGAGAGCTGTCTCTCTCTCCCTCTCTTTTGCTCTCTCCCCCGCCAGGGCCATATGAGGACACAGGGAGAAGGTAGCTGGCTGTAAGCCAGGAAGAGGGCTCTCACCAAGAGACAAATGAACAATGACCTTGATCTTGGACTTCCCAGCGTCCAGAAAGAACTGTGAGAAAATCAGTGTCTGTCCTTTAAGCCACCCATCTATGGTATTTTGTTATGGCAGCCGCAGCTGACTAATAATACTCACCATCACTGCCCTCTCCTTCTTCAGAGCCTTTATCACTTGTCACCTGCCCCTCACATGATAGCACTAAATTAGCAACACTCTATCTTGCTGACTCAGTAATTTCCCCTATGTGTGCCCACTTTGCTCCTCCAATGAGGAAAAAAGCTCTTTGCAGGGAGGAACGTGAGGGTCTGTACCATCCAAAGGCCCCACAAAAAGCATGGCACACAGGAGATGCTCAAGACGTGCCTAGCTGGTAAAAAGTCATGCACCGATGGGGAAGGGGCAGTGGTCCTGTGGGGACAGAAGTCTTTTAGGTGCAGCTGTGGGATGCCTGCGTGGCAGTCACCTCACCCAGACATTGACTTCTCTGTGTCCACGTTTGGCTTTGTCCCCATGGCCCATGGTAGGGCACTGGAAGGGGCAAGCATGCAAAAGATGATTCACGCTAATACGACAAGGAATTTTCTCCAAGCACCAGGCTAGCTAATGAAGAGACAGATGTATCATATTGAGCAGTCACTGAAAATATTTGTCATTTATGTGCATATTTTTACATGCAGACTGAAAAGTATCCATGCACTAAATATTTTCTATTTGTATGTATATAATTTATATATCTTATATATATGTGTGTGTATATTCCAAAAATATAAAGCACCTGCTGTGTGCCAATCACTCACACTACACAAGTCACTTCAGACCCACTACCAGTTGAACTTACATCCATTCTATGGGGGAGAAAATTGAGCTTTAAAGAGGGTAAGGAAAAAAAGGGGGGGTAAATAACTTGCCCAAGGTCACACACCTGGTCAATGAGATTATGAGCCCGTGATAGACTGCACTTGAAAAGCATTCATTTGCTAGTTTATTCAGCCAACAAAGAACAGATACCATAAGCAGAACCCCCATAGTCTCTATCCTTAAGAAATTGAAAAAAAGGGGGCGCCTGGATGGCTCAGTCGGTTAAGCAACCAACTTCAGCTCAGGTCATGATCTGGTAGTCTGTGGGTTCGAGCCCTGCGTCAGGCTCTGTGCTGGCAGATCAGAGCCTGGAGCCTGCTTCCAATTCTGTGTCTCCCTCTCTCTCTGCCCCTCCCCTGCTTGCTCTTTGTCTCTCTCTGTCTCTCTCTCTCAAGTAATAAACATTAAAAAAAAATTTTTTTTTAAAGAAACTAAAAAAAAAGGGTGGGGGGTAGTGCCTGGCTGGCTCAATTTGGTAAAGCATATGACTCTTGATCTCAGGGTCATGAGTTCAAGCCCCATGTTGGGCATGGAGCCTGCTTAAAAAAAGAGAAGAGAAGAGAAGGGAAGGGAAGGGAAGGGAAGGGAAGGGAAGAGAAGAGAAGAGAAGAGAAGAGAAGAGAAGAGAAGGAAAGAAAAGGAAAGAAAAGAAAAGAAATTGTAGACCGCAGAAGACATGTAGATCATGAGCTGTACATGCTATGAATACCTTAGAAGGAACAGAAATCAAGTGTTTCAGAAGTTCCAGGGCAAGGGAGAGGGGTTGCACCCTAACCACAGGACAAGACATTGAAGGACAAGTGAAAGGGAGTTGCAGACATGGAAAGATGCCTGTCCAGTGCTGAGATGCATGAAGGTCTCACTAACCAGGGTCACAGGGCTGTAGAGTGGGGCACCCCAGGGAATATGGACCAAGGTAACAGCTGTAGGACCTCTGGCAGCAGGAGGCTGAGTTGAGGCAAAGCTGCTGGGGTTCCTGGTTTACCACCCTCCCCATGTGCCTCCCTCCCAACTTCTCTAGTTAGGGCAGGGAACTCAATTAGGGGCAGCAGGCTAATGAGAAAGGGCATGATGCCTGGGGGGTGGGAGGGGGGGTGTTGGGGGGCAAAAGGGGCAATAGACTTGGCTTTTAGAAGTCACTTGGGGCGGAGAGGGGTAGGGCGCCTGAGTGGCTCAGTCGGTTGAGCATCTGACTTGGCTCAGGTCATGATCTCACAGTTGGTGGGTTCAGGCCCCACTTCTGGCTCTGTGCTGACAGCTCAGAGCCTGGAGCCTGCTTTGGATTCTGTCTCTCTCCCTCTCTGCCCCTCCTCTGCTCGTGCTCTGTCTCTCTTTGTCTCTCAAAAATAAATATATGTCAGAAGTCACTCCGGAGCTACCCAGCAGGGTGACCTTGGAAAGGTCCCCCAGCGAGGCTCGACTTAGAAGGCCTCGGTCAGGGGGATTTCTGGGCCGCACCTGACTCCTGCTTAAACCAGGCGCTGGGCTGGAGCTGTGGATCATCAGAAAGTGAAGGCATGCTGTGCAAGGTGGTGCAGATCACCTGCCTGGCCCAGGAGGAAGCTGTTTCTGGTTTGGGGAAGGTAGGCACAGTGGGGTCTCCCGCTCAGAGCTCGCAGACCACCGGACCCCACCCCTGGGGCGCCTGGTCCGGGACCAGAAAGGTGCGACCGCTGTCAGACACCCGCAGCGGGGAGGGCCTCCCCCCTTCCCCTCAAGCCACAGCCGCCCCGTCTGCTCCCCAGGCCCTCCTGGGAGTGAGGTCTGCATCTAGAAGTCTGCTGGCTAGCTACAAGGCTAGCCTGGTGGGGCCGAAAGAGACTGGAGCGTTTGCCACTCCGGGAGCGGGGGGTGGGAAGGCCCTCCCGGGGCGCTCCCGGGGCCCGGGGGCGGGCGGCTGGGAAACGCCGGCGGGGCCTGGGCGGCGGGCGGCTCCTGTTTCCCGCTCGGCCCGGGCGGGCGCGGGGCAGCTGCTGGGAGGTGAGCGGAGCAGCGTTTTCCCACAGTCCGGGGCGGTGACACATGGCGCTCGCGCATTCCACAGCCGCCGCCGCGCCAGGCCTGGCCGCGAGTCAAGGCAGCGACGAGTCGCCGCCCGCAGGTTCTGACTCCCACCCGCCGCGGCTCCTTCCCCGGGGCGGCGGGCGTCCGGGCATCCGGCGCGGACGCCGTGCAAGCCGGCGTGGTTGGCCCCGGCGCTCAAGACCCGGAACAGCGACGCAAGGAAGGAACGCTAAGGGGGCATCTCCGGGCACGCACACGGGCTGACCCCCACTCTCTCGTCAAGGCTCCAGAAGACCGAGAGGAAAAGGGGAGGGGGTGATGGGCACCCCGGGTTCAGCACGGGGGGAAAATGGGACTGGGGAGGAGGAGCTCGCCGAGGGCAGCGCTGCTCTTGCCTCTAGATGCGGAGGGGGACTGCCAGAGGCATGTGGGGGTGGGGGGCCCTCTCCCTCCAGTCGGTCCTGCACCCCTGAGTCTGTAAGGTGGGGGCTGCCAGTCTCTGCCCAGAAGAACCCCCTCCCACAATCCCCTATTTACTGATGGGCTAAGGAAGCCTTGATCAGCCCACTCTGGTGACCCTGGCAGAGATGCAAAAAAAGACAAGTAAAAAGTGCCTCAAAAACGGGTCCTCAGAACCTGGGGTGGACCTTGGTTTCTGTGGGATGGTGGGCACGCCTGTATTCTGCTTCCCTTGGGCTTCTGTGTGGACCCCCACAGCCCCTCCAATTCTGTCAGCTCTAGAACTGTGTCTCGCTGCTTAAGTCAGATACAGTGCTGAAGCCGGAGATCACAGGGAGCTTTCACGCACCCAGAAACCCACAGAGCAAGGAAGCCGCCAAGCATTCTCCACAGAAGCTGCCCAAACCCTAGGGGACAGGAACTGTTCTGGGAACTTCACTATTTCCAGAGCTGCCTTAGGTACCTTTCCTTTCATTCCAACAGCAACCCTGTGGGAGGGCTGGTTATTGCCCCCTGGTTTATACCTAAAGAAATAGGGAGTTAAAGAGCTGAAGTCACTTGCCTATGGTCACGTAGCTATAAATGTGCTTGATCCCAGGTTTGTCCAACCACCAGCCCAGTGCTTTGTTAACTGCGCCTCAGAGATTAGATGCAGTTCAGATTAGAGTCCATGCACACACCTGCTCCCCCACCTACACACACACACACACACACACACACACACATACACACACGAGAACACAGAGCTGCCCAACCTTAACCTTTTCCCAGCAGAATCACACTTGATCCTCGTGAATCCTTATTGAGGATTCTCAGTAGCTCTAACTTTGATAGAACCTGGTAGAATTTTTCCAACTCACTTTTGTTCTGTGAAATAAACTACCCCCAGTATATTCTTGACCATTACAAGGTAACCAAAGGACAAAGAGGTCAACCATGAAGATTCACAAGGTCCTGAGTTCTTTCAAGTTAATTCACTCAATCAATTAGCATTCACTGGGAGCCTACTATGGGCCAGATCCCCAGCAGGGTGCTGAGGAAAATGAGAGAGGGGTTGAGGAGCAGAAGAGAAGGAGAAAGAGAAGGTACAAACGAGAACACAATCCAGAAGACCCACGGTCCCCACTGAGGCCTCCCGATCAGGTTAGGTTGGAAAGACCCATAAAGAGACAGTTACATCATAGCACGATCAGAGACGTATGAACTAAGTACAGTGTCGAGAATGATGCTAGTGGAAGTCTAGAAAAGGCTCCCTAAAGAGGTGACCTTTATGTTGGATGAAGAATGAGTGGTTCTCCGGACAGAGGCAACAGGGAAGGCCACTCCAGGCAGAGGAAACACGACAGGAGAGCTCAGAGAGGTCACAGAAAATATGAGCCATAAATAAAACATTGATAAACTGTATAATATCAAAGTTTTAAGTGTCTGCTCATAAAAAATTATACCCTGAAGAAAATAAACAGGCAAACCACAGACGAGGAGAAAATATTCTCCAAACATAAATCTGACAGAGGAATTAAAATGCAGAATACGTAAGGAACTCCTGCCACTCAATAATAAAAAGACAAACAATACAACTTTTTTTAAATGACCAAAGGCTACACAGACACGTTACGGAAGACCCACAAATGACCACAATAAACACATGTGAAAGCCCTCAACATCATCAGCCACCTGGGAAATGCAAATTAAAACTACAATGAAGGGGGTGCCCCTGGGTGGCTCAGTCGGTTAAAGGCCCAACTTCAGCTCAGGTCGTAATCTCATGGTTCATGCGTTCAAGCCCCACATTCAGCTCTCTGCTGTCAGCACAGAGCCCCCTTCAAATCCTCTGTCCTCCTCTCTCTTTGCCTCTCCCCTGCTCATTCTCTCTTTCTCTGTCTCAACATAAATAAATAAAAACCTAAAAGAAAATCCAAAAACACAAAAACTACAATGAGGTCTCACCACACACCTACCAGAAGGGCTTAATGTAAAACCTGACACCATCAGATCTCGGAGAGGATGTGGAACAATTAATTGGAACCCTCATACATCACTGGCAGAAATACTAACTGGTACAGCCACTTTGAAAAAACTGATAGTTTCTTAAAAAGTTAAACATACATCTACCCAGTGGTAAACTGGTAAATGTTTAACGACTGGCTCCCCAGAAGAAAAACAAGCCCGATTTATGGCATTTGCCGATCTCGCTGCTATGAATACTGCCTCCGGGACCGATTGCAGGTTGTCAATATGATACGACTGAAACAACGTTGGGAAGAAATGAGCCCTTGCTAGTGGGTCCCAATCCACTGCAACACACCAGCCCATCCTTCCTGGGACCTAGTGGCTCTGCTCACCAGGATTCACCTAAGAGAAATGAAAACACAAGTCTTCAAAAAGTCTCATACATGAATGGTTGCAACAGCTTTTTTCATTAATGTTTATTTCGGGAGACAGAGCGTGAGCAGGGGAGGGGCAGAGAGAGAGAGAGGGAGGGAGACACAGAATCGGAAGCAGGCTCCAGGCTCCAAGCTGTCAGCACAGAGCCTGATGCGGGGCTCCAACCCACGAACCGTGAGATCGTGACCTGAGCCGAAGTCAGGACGCCCAACTGACTGAGTCACCCAGGCGCCCCAGCTTTTTTCATTGTAGGCCAAAATTGGAAATGACCCAGATGTTCGTCACAAGAGAACAGATAGATAAGCTACACTACCTTCGTATAATGGAATACTGCTAATGGATAAAAACGAATGATCTTCTGAGACATGCGACCATATGGATGAATCTCGAAAATACAATGCTGTGCGAAAGAAGACAAATATGAGAAGAACATTCTGTACGATTGCATTTATGTGAAATTCCAGAATAGTCAAAACCGAACAATGCCCATAGAAATCAGACCACTGTTGCTGGAGGAGGCGGGGATTAACTGGGAAGGACCCTGAGCCAACTTTCAGTGGGGACAGAAATGTTCTGGGCCTTGATGTGCATTGGTCAAAACAGAACACTTGAGATCTGAGCATGTCACTGTTTGTAGATTATACGAAGAGAAAAAGGCACCACAGCTAAAAAGTCTGGGTTTCTTCACTTGAACGCTCAAGGTATCTTAGGAGCTGAGGACCACAGTCCAGCAAGGGGGGTCTGAGGCAGCTGGCTCAGCACATGGGCGTCAGGGAGGAAACTGTATTTCTCCTATTTTCTTTTAGCAAAACCAACAAAGCATTATTTGCTTTGCCTCCCACTTTGGTCACTAGGTCCCCTGGCCACAGGGCAGACTATGTACTGGGCAGCCACAGGGCACTGAGGTCGGCTGGCCTCGTCATCCCCTCGGCCTGGCCCCATCATCTTTCCTCTGCCCCAGCGCTCCCTCCCACATTTTTGAAGACTCCATTTAAGGAACTTGAATGTTATTTTGCTTCCCAATTGTCTTTTATTAAAAAAACAAAAACAAAAAACCTCCTCTTTATTTTCCTCTGACCTTCCCTAGCTCCTTTCCAGAAACTTCCATCCCTCTTCTACTCAAACTCGGTTATAGAGATATATGCTAATTATTTAATAGCCCAGGGCTGTCAGGAATCCCTGTGTCCAAGAGTTCTACAATAACCGAAGCACAGAAATGGCTAAGTAATTTGTGTGTTGAGTTTGGAACACGGCTCTGCCACTGCTTAACTTGCTGTGTGATCATGGGAACATTACTCAAACTCTCTGGTCTCCGTTTTCTTATTTGAAAGATAGGGGAGTTAACGCCTACCCCAGTGGGTACAGCAGCGATAAAATGAGATGCTTTGTGAAAGAGCCAGCACGTTTGGGGACTTAAAGTTTGGGGTTTCTTTCTTTTTTCGTATTTCACTGTAATTAATCCTTAACCACAAACATTTTAATGATACTGCTTCAAAGAGATTGTGCAACTCTCCCGAGTCATGCACCTAACGAGGAGCAGAGGCGGGAGCCCAGCCCAGGTCTCTGCTCCTCTTCCAGCCCTCCATGCACACGGTGCTTCTGGGCTGCAGAACCTTCTGGCTCAGGGCACAGCAGTGGACTCCACCCACTCGACCTTCCATGTCTGCAGTTTCAGAAAAATAGCATAAGAGGGCCAGGTGCAGGAAGGTGGAAAGGCTCTTGTCTCACACAAAAACAGTGAAACTCCTTTCACACCCTCCTCACACACTCCTTAATGAGTCTCTTATGAGCGTAAAGTCTCCTTGACTTTTCAAAGTTTTATAAAGAGTTCCTTGTAGAACTCTTAGAAAATGAATGTGAGGCACTTGTAAAACTTCACACAATACACATGGTTTCCTTTTGCCTTTCTATATTTTATTCACACACCCTTTCCCATAACAAAACTCGCTGGTCAGTGCCTAGTATCTCCCCACCCCTCCCACCTTCCTTAACTTCCTTCTGTCCCGCTCTCTCTACTGTAAAACGGGCTCATTCCAAAGTCCTCTTTAATTGCCTTGATGCCCAGAGTTAATGTTTCTTCAATCTTCTTGCTCATTTGACTTTCCTTCTGGCCTAGTCATTGTGCCCCAAGACAAGTACCGTACTTTCCTATCCCCATGCCTTTGCTCACACATCTTTCTTCCACTTTGCCCATCCTTCCAAACTCAGCTCAAATGCCAGCTCTCCGTGAAGCCTTCACTGATGTCCTCTGCTCGAAGGGATGTCTCCCTTCATCCGAGCCCCACAACGCGTTTCCAAATCTCCTTGTTAATAACACTCGTCCCTGTGTCCCATGTAGCATGTGGATGAGTGAGATGGACAGACATGGCAGACGGGTGAGTTGGTGGGTAGATGGATGTATGGATGCATGGATGCATGGAATATGTATGAATTTTTGAGTGGAGAGACAAACAGCAGGCCGGCAGCATTTCCCAGAGCTTTGGGACATGGTCATATCTGGACGTCTGCATCGCATTAGTATATTTTCTGATTCAGTGGTCATTCAACAGCTTCTGTGTCTTGTCTACCTACCCACAATCTAGTTCTGATCTCAGGAAAACACATTGGGAATATTCAATTCAGACTGAACCCCAAGTCTTATGCAGTCAATATTTGCAGATGACAAAGGCCCAGATATATTTTAATGTGTCCCTAACCTGAAGCCTGACGAGTTTTTACTGGCATTCTAAAGTGGCTGTCAATACATGTCTTGTTCCTGCTTTTTGGGCTGCAGCTGAATCTTTGTGCCCCACGGCAACCAGTGCAACTGCTCATTTTTCAGATGAGGAAACTAAGGTTTCCTCAAGGGAACATGGCTTGCACAAGATCAGATGTAAAGTAAGACCAAAACTCTGCCTTGACTCCCAGCCTCTCACTCCATTCTTTATACCTTACAAGCTAAAGCCAGTGGGCTGGCTTATCTATTCTAGGTATGTTTCAAACCTTGATAAAAAGCATGAAGATTTGGAAAGAAAATCCAAGACTTCTCTAAAGAGTTGTAAGATTTCTCACTATGGACTCTTTCTGTGCTTAACACCATTGGATTTGGGGCCTTAGCTTTCCAAGGTTCCGTTTGTACGATGAAAAGAAAAATGCTATGCCCCTGACTGCTTCCTAAGAGCTGCGGAGGATTCCAGATTTATGTTTGCGCAGGTTGCTCCAATGACAAGGAAAATGAAGGTTTGGAGACCTGCATGCTGTAGGCTCTGACTTTTTTTAGTCAAAAGTCTCATCCATTAGGACATGGCAGCATTTTGAAGACCTCCTCTGTTATCAGTCCAGTAAGTGACCATTTCTCTGCTCTGGGAATATAATCCCTTTCCATAGGTTTTACTGAAGAACAAAGTATTCAGGTAAGCCTCTGTGCACCACTCATTTTTCTGAGTTATCTAGAGAAGGCTCTGGCTTCTCTAATCCCCAAATAGAAGCTGACAACCCTTTCCAGGAATTTCTAAAACTTTGATCCAAAGTTTTCAGAAACACCAACGGTTCTACTTTGGTATTTATGATATGATTTCTTGGTGACCGTGACTCAAAGCCTCAGCTCCCCTCCTTTAAAACACACTACTATCTGCCTCAAAACTCTGCACGAAGCGCAAAGGGCACAAACTGCTCTGTGCCTCATAAATATAGCCAGTGACTACACGTGGGCATGAACATTTCTCTTTAATTGTCATTTTCTCCCGGAAAGCCCAGAGATAATAGGAAGAAAGTGGGAGAGGAGCCAGAGAATGGGGGCATCAGGAGAGGGTGTTGCTGCGGGAAGCTGACCCCCTCCTCAAGCGCGCAAGCAGCAATTATCACTGGTCAGCCAACCCGAAACGCGTCCTGCCTTTACGAATTTTCAATCAATACCCCAAATGCCAGAAGTTTCTTTTCAAATTTAAAAAAAAAAAAAAAAAAGTGAGGAAGGAAGAAAGGAAGAACTCCAAACAGTGGACAAAAACCAGGCGCCATGGCCCCCACTCCAGCTTGTGAAGCGGCGACAATGGTGAGAAACCAATGCCCAGAAGCACAAGGCGGCTTTCAGACACCTCTTGACCTTGTCACTTCCTGGGTAATTAAGAGGCACTACAGTTCCGTGTCACTGTCAGGGGCTGAATGTATATCGATAGATAGATATATATGTTCTTAAAAAGATTCTTTTTCTACAGCCTTGGTCAGGATCCCGCCAAAGAAAAGGGGGGAAAGAAAGGCATTTTGTCCAGAGTGCAGTGAAAGGAAGCATGAAAGCAGAAAACCTAAATTTTTCAGCACAGTCTGCTCCTGACATGGGAAAATGGCGCAGACAAGAATAGATGGCTTGTTCGCTGTTGTCTTTTCCCTTCCTTCCCTTGACAGAGTATCTCTGTGAATGTGCCGCAGGCGGCAGGGCCCTCGTCCGGCTCTGCGTTCTTCTTCGGATACCTTAAAAGCAATAATGTAAACCCTGAGTTCTCCAAGATAGGCTGCATCCCTGCTTTCTTTCTTTGGGCCTCAGTTGCCACAAATGAGGGAGACTGGATTAAACGCTCTTCGGGGCCTTTTCCGGGGCTGACATTTGCCGAGACTGTGAGAAATGGTTTTTGTCTTCTGACCCTGCCAAGGATACAGAGGAACACAGAATTCTGGGAGAGCAGGCATGGGCCTCTCCCCATATGCCTGTCAAACACCAGCCACCGAGGCCACTCAGAACCTTAAGGAGTCTTGAGGCAAGGACCCCTCGAGAAGGTTGGCCCAACCCACTGGAGAGCAAAGCCCTCAAGACACTTTGCCAGCTCTGAGTCTGACGGTTCTTCGGCACGTCTGTGCTCTTTCCCAGTGGCTCTGGTCTGGGGGGCCCCACTGAGAGGGCTGGTGACGGTCTGCTCCATCACTGGACACAGGTGGAATCTCCATCGTGGACCGTCAGCTCCCGGGCCCTCGGCCCTCATGGATTATCTCTGGATCCCTCTCAGCACCGAGCCCGGTGCCCAGCATATGGGAGGTGCTCTGTGGATGTATTAAGCCAACATCTGGATTCAAAGACACAGGGGAAGCAGGAAGCGTGTTGATGTTGGGTGCAGAGCAGTGAATCACTTCCGCGTAAAACCGAGGTTTTTATTTCAGCAAAACTGGTCACTTCGCCAAATTCTAGGCAGCTGGTTTTATGGCTGGAGGACAAGAATCTGTGTCTGTCATCTCTCTATGCCCACTACGAAGAGTGACCAGGAATACAAGCCACTACACTTTGAGGGATGTTGCAGGCGAATGATGCGGCCCACGGAGGCTTTCGTCTTTGGTGTCCCTTGGCATGGGGTTTGGCTATATCGTGACTGCCCTGGTGTCAGTGGGGTCCTGCAGTGAGTGACATTCTCTGCATGCTGTCCTGACAGCATTACACAAGCATGGGCTCCCAGCCGGCCGAAAAATACCGTGGAAGTTGCATTGGCTGCCCCACCAAAGATGTCCCCTTTTCTTCCCGGAATATCAAAAGTATGCATGTAGTAGTAAATGTAAAAGGAATTACATTTAGCCGGAAGAAAAGTACAATGCAATGTACTATGGTAATAATATGTTACGATATAACTCAGATGAAGCTTGTCTAGAGGATCTCTCCAACTCATCAGGTAGGTGCTGTGTTTTAAAGCGTTCTGGCTGAAATGGAGAAAAGCGGGCCCCCAGACAACTGGTTGCCTTCGCAACCCCACCCGAGGGGAGGGCACCGGGTCAAGTGTGATCTGTCCCAAGCAAGGGCAGCCTCTCCCCAGGTACCAAAAGATCATTATCACTTTCGCTAGGTGGGATCTCAGCTATGTTTTCTTCTGGCCAGCCTAAAGCCCTTTGCATTTGTTCTGACAGAGGTTTGAGAGGCAAGATGGACAATATCACCAGCCCAGGGAGAGCGGGACACAGAAAGGCCAAGCTGATGAAACACGTAACAGTGAAGGTGGGGCTGGGCCTGCAGGGTATTACCGTCAACACTAACAGCTCGAGTCCTCAAAAAATTATGTGAGGAGACACCAAAGAGGGGGGGTCATTTAAGAAGACCAGACGTAGCTAACTCTTTAAAAAATTAAAAGCTAAGAACAAATGGCAAGAAAGCAACTTTCTGTACCAAAGCTATCCAACAGAACATTCGGGGCTGATGGGACCGTTCTATTCTGCGCTGCCCAATGTGGTAGCAGCTTGCCACATGAGGTTAGCACCCACGTGAAATGCGGATGATGTGACTGAAAAACTGAAATTAAAATTGTATTGCCTCTGGGGCGCCTGGGTGGCTCAGTGGGTTAAGCGTCCGACTTCGGGTGAGATCGTGATCTCACGGTCCATGGGCTCGAGCCCCGCGTCAGGTTCTGTGCTGACAGCTGAAAGCCTACAGCTCGCTTCGGATTCTGTGTCTCCCTCTCTCTCTGCCCCTCCCCTGCTTACGCTCTGTCTCCTTCTCTCTCAAAAATAAATACACATGAAAAAAATTTAAATAGTGAAAATAAATTGCACTGCATTTAATTAACTGAAACAAATGTAAATGCGTATGTGTCTGGCAGTTACCATTTGGACATTTGGACAGCACAACTCTACACTCACATGCATCATCTGAAAACATGACAAAACTTCAAGTTCTTGGGGACTTGTAAAGCCTCGAAAGGCCTGAATAAGACAATAAACAAACCAACCAACAGGAGGAAGAGGCTTCTCAGCTGTCACTTGGTGTCCACATGGGACTGTATCTTCTAAGCCGAGGCGGGCGGGCCAGAGTTGGTGACGGGGACGAAGCTGCCCTGAGCCCGCAGGCGGTGGCACGCCCGCCCCCGGACACCTCTGCCCCCCTCCCGCAGCCCCCAGCCATCCTGGCAATGATGACAAGACACAGGTCGTCTGGGGGCAGCAGCAAGTCCATCAGTCCGGAAGCTCCCGGAGGGCAGGGACAGGGTCTCGGCCACCACTGAATACCTCTCTCCAGCTCCCCAGGCCCGTAACACGGCTGGCACCCAGAAGAGAGTTGTTTTGAACAGAATTCTCAATATTTGTTACAGAGGTTGTCACGATTACAGGATGGGCTGTGGACTGAATGTTTGTGTCCCCGCATAAATCATACGTCGAAACTCTAATCCCCAGTGTGATGGTACTCGAAGGTGGGGCCTTTGAGAGGTTAAGTAGGTTTAAATGAGGTCATGAGGGTAGAGCTCCCATGATAGGATTCGTACCCTTATAAGGAGGACATCTCTCTCTGCCATGTGAGGACACAGCCTTCAAATCAAGAGGAGGGTTCCCGATGGACAGCGATCTGGATTTGCTGGCACCTTGATCTTGGTCTTCCCAGCCCTGAAGACTGTGAGAAATAGATGTTTATGGTTTAAGCCACATGGTCAATGGCATTTTTTTTATCGCAGCCCAAGGGGGAGCTGAGATGGGGTTTGGGGGGAAAGCAGCTTTTGGCATCAGTTTTTTCACAGGCACTCATTAAAAATAAAAACAAAACCAACCAGACCAAAAGAAACATTACCAGGCCCCTCCCATGGGAACTATGAAGCCAAGAAAGAAGATTCCCTGCTCTAGAAAGGACCCTGCCAATGAGACATGACCAAGCACAGGAGTAATTATGACCCCAGGCATAAAGCGACTGGTTTCATCTGAGCCACACTGATGGAGACTTTGGGCCCCACCAAGGCAAGAGGGATACATTACTGCCAAAATGGGGGAGGGGAGCAGAAGGGGGCAGCTTCCTGGAGAAAGTGGTATCCGGGCCAGGTGTAGAGGGATATAACGGATGTGCTTGTGCAGGAGACTGGGATGGGAGCATAGAACAGAGGCTACAAGGCAGGGGGTGGGTGGGAGGGAGGACCCTAGAGACTAGTCTAGCCCTTTGTGCAGCAGTGCTATGCAGGGAGGCCCGAAACTCTGCTCTGGCAAGGTAAGGGGTCCCCTTGGAGCTCTGGCTAAAAACCGTAAGGAACTGGGGTATTTGGAATTTCTAGCTGCTAGGCTCACTACCGCTGAAATGGATCCCCACCCCAAGCCCCACCTCTTTCGCAAGGAGAGAGGGTGGACAGCTGAACAACCAGTGTGGCCTCCCAAGTGGCCGTGGGAAGGGGCTGGGTTGTCTGCTGCCCCCACTCTCTTCCTCCTGCTGTGAAATCCGCATCAGCTGGAGATGCCCAAGAGATCCGTTTCCATCTGTTCTGGGCATGGTTGGTAGGAAAGCCGCAGATCCAAGAGGCAGCTTGGCCTATCAGCATGACAGAGGCAGCCTCCGGTGGGGGTAGGGAAGGAGCCCACTGCAGAGACACGCTCAGCCAGCCCTGGGAACAGCTGCCCAGCCGTGGGGCCGGGAGGCTCCCAGCTTCCCAGCCGCCCACAAATCCCCCATTTTGTAGCCTGCTTGCTAAGGGTGTCAGTAAGTTCATCAGAAGCACATCTGCCCGGAATGATAGCAAACGTGGGCACGTTCTAAGGGAAGCCCACGAGAGTTAGGGGACTCGGGTGACCACACCAGCAGGGCCTGTGGTATCCCCAAGAGCCTGGAAACGACCCCTGCAGATTTCATCCGTCTCTAACTGGACCAGGAAGTATCCTCAGCCAAGACCCTAGGCAGGCTCGTCTACAGCTGTGCTGCTCTCGGCATGTCCCAGGGTGCCCTACCACCCGCTACTCTGGCCCTCGCGAGCCCCTCGCGGCTCTGTGAGGCTGGGCGGGGGACACACTTCTGAGCAAATACTAGATGAACAGCTGTTCTGTTCAGCATATGGTCTCAGCAGTTTCCTCCAAAGGCAGGGCTGGAAACAAAAGTTCCCATCCAGGTATTCATTCTGGCGATGATCCCAGCGGGCAGGAGATCCAGTTGAGAGGGAAACAAGGAAGAAGGGAGACATACAAAGATGCATTCCTGAGGCGGCTTCCACCTTGCACCCTTCCTGGGGAACTCCTGAAAAGCCTTGTGGAAAGCATCTCAGAACTGCCCACCCAAGCACTGAAAGGGGAAAGCACTTATCGCTACGTTCCTGTGCCCCCGCGGTCACGGGCAGTCCCGTGCGGTTCCAGGATACACACTGGTAAATGTCAATGCTACAGAGCAGACAGTCCCGGGACAGAGAGTGAGAGGTTCGTGAGGCGGCCCAGAGGGAAGTGCAGTCAGAGCATCTCCACAACAGTGCTCAAAGCCTCTGGCACCTGCGGGCTGCACTAGAGCCGGAGCAAGAGGGGGTTTCCGGAAAGCCTGGGAGAGTTACGTCTGCCTCCACCATGTCTGTCCCTGAGTCCAAGGCACAGGCTAAACCCTCCTGAGGCCTGCTCCTGGCTAAGATGCTGTATTAGTTTCCAATTCTCTGATGGCACTGGCGCTCAGAAGTCTGACATGGGTCTCACTGGGTGAAAATCAGGGTTTTGACGAGGTTGGGTCCTTTCTGGAAGCTCTAGGAGACCATCTGTTTTCTTGTTTTTTCCAGCTTCTAGACCAGGGGGTGGGGAGAGTGGGGTCTGTTGGTCCCTTGGTCTGTGGTCCCTTCCTCCATCCTCAAAGCCAGCAGTGGCCAAGCAAGTTTTCCTCACATCACATCACATCACATCACATCACATCACATCACTCTGACACGGTCTCCCTTGCCTCCCTCTTCCCCATTGAAAGGATCCCTATGGGCCGCCTGGGTGGCTCAGTTGGTTGGGCGTCCGACTTCAGCTCAGGTCATGATCTCACGGTCCGTGAGTTGGAGCCCTGCGTCGGGATCTGTGCTGACAGCTCAGAGCCTGGAGCCTGCTTCGGATTCTGTGTCTCCCTCTCTCTCTGACCCTCTCCCATTCATCCTCTGTCTCTCTGTGTCTCAAAAATAAATAAACATTAAAAAAAAAAAAAAGGATCCCTGTGATTACACTGGGGGCCCCTTGGATAAGCCAAGACAATTTCCCCATCTCAAGGTCAGTTGATGAGCAACCTTAATTCCACCTGCAACCTTAATTCCCCTTCACATGTAACATAGCATATCCACAGATTCCAGAGATGAGGTGGTGAATGCCTTTGAGGGACCATTTTCCCACCTACCCCAGATACTATTTCATCTGTTCCTGAAAAGAAGAGTCCAGGGCACTTCTGCAGTTAATTGGGGTGGACCTGTCTGGTCCACAGAACCAGAAAGGAAGAACCTGCCTGTCCCCGAGGCTGCCCCTGTGACCCCCACATTTTGCCGGCACAGCCGCCTACTTTGCCAACGACAACTAAACCCAACAAAGTCAGGAGACAGATGACCCAGAGGCCCCAAGGTGATCCAGACATCATAGAAAGGGCCTAAACTTCACAGACAGATGGACTCAACTCTGATCCCAACCTAGGAAAGACTGCTCAACCTTTCCAAGCTTCCAGATCCCAGAGCAGGGCCAAAGTCCCAGGGGACTGTCAGGATTGGAGATCACTTTTCCAATCTCTACAAAATAGCTGTTGAAGAATTACTATTCTTCAGACCAGCTCTCTCTAGGCCCTAGGGCTATACCAGGGACAAGACCAAGTCCTGACCCCCATCAAGCTTACGTTACACCCTAGACGATGCCTGGAACATAGTAGTTGCTCGGTAAATTGAAGGCATCATTAGGGCTTTCAAGGCAGTAATTCTCAAAGAAGTAACTCTACTCTTTAGTTATTTACTGATTTATAACATACAAAATATAATCATAACCATTCCCTCATTTGATTCTCAAAACAACCCAGAGAGGTAGATAGCAGGCCACTCCATGGTTCTTCCTGCGGCCTTGGTGAGACTTGTACCCAATCCAAGCACCCCCATCCATGCAGAGTGGGTTACCCCTGCCCTGTTTCCATAATTTCATTAGGCAAAAGGCCAGGAGAAGGAGAAACTGAAGCCTAAAAGACTTAGAATCGTTCTTCTCTAGAGCTCTGGATGCAATAAAATATCTTAAAGCCATTTTCTCACCTGCTGTAAATGGTTGAACCATATTTGGGGGGTGGGGTGGGGTGGGGAATGTCTGCACCTCTCTTCATGCATTTGGCCCAGGCTGCCTTGCGCTAACATGCATGTTTTCTTGTCTCTCTCTCCCACAGAGCTGTGAACTCAACACCTAGGGGTGGCAAGGTCTCAGTGAAGGGCTTTGCAATTATTTAGTAGCCCAGAGGAAGCATTTGCTCAGTCTGCCCCCTCTCCCATCCCCCAGGTCTCAGCAGAAGCCTCAGGTGACGACTGCATGCATGACCGATTTCTATGTCTCTATGTTACACTCGGGTTGTCAGGCACGAGCTTCCGCTCCTGGAGGGAGCACGCAGGCTAGCCTCCCACGGGCAGAGCAAAGGCAAGGATGTTCCTGAGCCTGCATCTAGCTTCGCTCTGTATCCTCACCCCCAGTTCCTGAAAGGTAAGCTTCCCCCCAACAGAACGTGAGGGGGCCAGAAGGGATAGTCTGCAGCACAGGGCATAGAACGGTTGTCCCTTGTCTTTGGCTGATCTGGCGCGTGCCTCTGCCTCCGCTGCCTGCCCTTTCCCACACTCTGCTTGCTCCCTCCTTCAGTTGTCAGATCTCCCAGGCTCAGCAGGCAGTCTGCCATAATTCTCAAGAATAAAGAAAACATTTTAGGGTTTGACAAGCCCAACATTTGCATGTCTGTTTTCAGAGAAATACCCATCTGGGGGGATTAAGCCTTTTTTTTTTCCTCCCTCCCCATCCGACCCAAAGTATGAAAACATTCTTGACATAGTTGCCTGAAAAAGGATTTCTAAAGAGAAAAATACCTCCCATACCCTGTGATTTCAGTGACTTGGTGTGAAAAGCACCCGAAAGAAAGGGGATGAAGTGGAGAACAGAAAGGAAAAAAAAATCTCTTTAGTCAAATAGCTTGTTAATCTTAAAGTAGGCAATGCATTAGCTTTCCTCTCTAGTCTCAGGAAATACACATGTTGGTGTGTATTTCATCCCCAAGCAGCACCTCTTCACTGAGGAGCAGGGCCTGTGCACCCATAGGCCCAGGGCACCAATACTATGGGGGAAAGGCAGAAACCCAAGGCCCAGAGTCCAGAGCCACTGAGCAGAAGGTGGGGGGGGGGGGGGTGCGCAGAGAGCACTTTTTGGGGTATGCACCTCCCTCTTGGGGAGGTTCTCATCTTAAAGCAAATTTGTGGGTGGGATTCCTAGAAAAAGGCCAAGTAGGGCGACTCATCCTAAATCATTAAAGATTTTAGCTGAAGATGATTTGCACAAAATCCAACTGCACTCAATCAGGTCGGGAAGCCAGTGAACTTCTGATGTGATGAACTTGGCTGCCATTGCCCCGAGGAAGGCAGAGTTGTGCCCAAGAAAGTGATGGGGGACTGAGCAGCTGGCTGGTCCAGGTAATGTAGCAAAAGGCAACTTTAAGGTTTTGGAGGTGAAGGGAACGTGACATTGCCCAAGATAAGAACCACGCACCCATCCATTCATTCAACAATGGAACGTCTGCATTGGGCACAACACTGGTTAAATGTTGATGCCTTTCAACCTCAAGAGGGCACATGGGCCCATGAAGCCCTGGAAAGGAAATACATTGGGAAGAAAGGAAAATTTAGAGAACCCCCCCCCCCATCCCAATGAGTTGATTGCCTGTGAAAGTGCCAGGGCAAGTGTCCCAGTACAAACCCCAGAGACAGGGCCCAGCACATGTTGCTGGAGACAGGTGGCCCAACACACACACAGGATGCTCAGAGATTTCCTGTGGCCTGAGTTCCAAATGGCACAGGCTGAGGTGGCACATCTCGTGTGCCAGTCAGGAGAGCAGTTTCTAAATGAAGCCGAAGAAGAGAGACCAGCAGGAAAGGACCCCCCCCTTCTCCAAGGAGTCGGGGAGCTCCGAGGGAGTGCTCAACCTGGTGGAGGAGGAGAGGAGGGGGACCCATGCCAGGACACAATGTGCAGAGTGGAGGAGCTCTGGTCAAGATTTGGGGACAGGGCCAGGTGAGGCCAGGGCGTGAGGCCCCATGGGGACATAGGCTGGGCAGTAATGGTCCAGGCGTGCCCTCGGGGGCCACCACAAAGGGTGGTTGCCTAACCACCACTAGAAAACAGAGGGCTGGGTGCTCCGGCCTGCAAGGGGTCAGTGAAGAAAGAAAGGGGGTGGAGTGAGGTAGGGTGGGCTGTGAAGCCAGACGCCTTGCTTTAGAGGAGAAGTATTCCCTCCAGTCCCCAGAAATCCTAGAATCTGCAGCAAGCTGCCTAAGATAAGTAGGGTGAGAAGCCAGGAGGCCGTCCGTCTGGGATGCGTAGCAAAAAGAACACTCCCCACCACCATGTCATGCCTTCTCCCAAGAAGAGATTAATTTCAAAACTTTTTCCTAGGTACACAGTATATCATACCAAATGATGTATCCAGCCATCCTGCCTCAGATTCCACTCTGGGATTTCTCCATGAGCATTTGGCTTTCCCGCTGCAGGACGGAAGAGGAGGTTGGAGAAGTTTGCTTACAGGGACAACAACCCAGGGACACGTACTCTAGGAGACACTGGAGCCTGGCGTCTGGGTAGGACATCTGACCCTCTTCGGCCCCCCCTTAAAAGAAAGCATGGAGACCCAAAGGCATTCGAGCAGAGGGCAGAGAGGCTAAAGCCCCTTCCACACCCAGCCCATCTGCCTCGCTGCCACCCCAGCCCCTACTCGGCCACCCAGTTCTTCTCAGTGCTGAACTGATTAGTCATTCATAACGCTCAAGTCATTAATTGAGGAAGGAAGCCACGCTATGGGCCTTGAATCACACTGGATCCAGGGGAGAGCAAGGCCAAACTTGCCTGACTGGGTTCGATATTGCATTACTGAGATCAGCGCAGCAAGGGAGAGGTTCACAGGTTACCAAGCCCCGAGGAGCCCACCCACAGCCACAGCCTTGGCTGACCCTCGATGGGGAGTTCTGCTGCTTCTGGGGTGTGGGGAGACTCAAGGGTTCAGAGACAGGTTGGAAGGACACCAGATCGGCCCAGTGTCCCCCTTGACAGATGGTGAAACTGAGGCCCAAGGAGGCAGGCACTTGCTGCAAGTCAAATACCAAATGTAATATAGATGGGATAGAACTCTCATATCTCAGTCCTGTGGCCCCAGCAATTTCCACCGCACCAGACTACTCCTAGGCAATCGTAATATTAAGGCTTGGATGGTAAGGGGCGATGTGAATGGCAAAATAACAAAATAACAAAAACAACCCAGTGTCCATCAGTAGGCAAGTAGCTTTAAAAAATGAAATGGGGGTGCCTGGGTGGCTCAGTCAGTTGAGCTTCCGACGTTGGCTCAGGTCATGATCTCATGGCTCGTGGGTTCGAGCCCTGTGTTGGGCTCTGTGCTGACAGCTCAGAGCCTGGAGCCTGCTTCGGCTTCTGTCTCTGTCTCTCTCTGCCCCTCCCCTGCTCGTGCTTTCTCTCTCTCTCTCTCAAAAATAAACATTAATTTTTTTTTTTTTAATGAGATGTAGGTTAAGTAAAATGAAATGTGAATCAGCCATGTAGAAAGATTGGCATGACTCTCTATGTTCTGGTATGGATCGATCTCCCTGATAGAGTTTTATAAGCAAGAGAGTACGACCTAGTACCTATAGTATGCTGCCATTTTGGAAGAAGGGAAGCACACACACACACACACACACACCTGTGTGTGCTCTTGCCTTTGCATAAACCACCTCAAGGATGCATGGAAAACTGACAGCAGTGGTTGTGTCTGGGAGAAGCCCTCAGGGGCAGAGTATAGAGAACAAGAGGGGATGGGCTTACTTTTTACTCTTCTTTCTTACAACTCGGATTATCTACTATTGGCCTGTGTGATCAAACTGAAATCTAAAACACGCACCTCGCCCGAGGCTCAGAGTCAGCAATCCTGACTAGCTACAGTGGGTACTAGTCTCGGAACATATAAGCATGTAAGCTGAAAAGGCAATGGACTGATGACCAGAAAAATGAGTGAATGAAACAAAATGTTGTCTGAACCCCAAGGTAGCAATTAGATATATGGCGTCACATGTTGGACGAGACAAGGAACATATCACAGTACTTAAGAGCCAGAAGAAAGTATCAAGATTATGATGGGCAGCCTCTCATTGGGCAGAGTGGTGGGAGTCTGAGAACCCGGGTTCGAGTCGTTGGTCACCTAAAATCTCAGAAACCTCAGTTTCTTCATCTGCAAAATGGGAATGGTAGTATCTCCTTCCTGGAATTTTCGTGCGGATCAAACGGGATCGTGGATGGGAAAGAACTTGGCAATGTGTAATGTATAGAACGGGCTGGGGGACTATGGCGAGCCCTGTCCCCCTGTACCCCTCCTCTCCACCTGCAGGTCTGAATGCTTTCCCCAGCCTCAGGCACTTTCAGCACCTCAGTGCCCAGTGCCTCAGTTTCTACCTGCTCAGGAAAAGCTCTAAAGGAGTCTCCCCGGGGCGTCTTCTACCCTCTCCCCTCAGGCAACAAAGGCCGCAGACACAATTTGCCTGAGGTCACAAAGGGACAGCCCCAGGAAGAGAATGGCTTCATTCCTTCACATCTTAAAAGATTTCATTCTTTGTAAGTGGTCTGCTCACACATAGAGAACTTGAGAGGAGTCACACATCTTGAGCTGAATCAGCGACCTCCTCATTATTTACCCACCAGCCTCCCCCGGGATTGAGTGACATTTCAGGGACAGCAAAGCTCTCAGGAAAAGTGCCCTCGCATGTGGCCACAGGAAGCAAATCCCCCTCCAGCTCCCCCCACTCCAGGATGAGGGAACAGGGGCTGTCGGAGCCAGATCTGGTGGGCACACGGTGAGAAGCGAACCCCTGGGTTAGGACCAAGGCTGTGGAGAAGCCAGAAGGAAAGAAGCATGCATCACAAAACCTCCCCCACAGCTACCTGGAAAAGGGGCTCCAGGCACCTCTGGTATCCTCTTCCCACCTGCCAAGGAGCTGCCGTCCACACCATCGGTGGAGCCTCGGGGAAGCCCAAACATGGTTCCCGTCTTGTGGATGGGGAAACTGAGGCTCAGAGAGAAGAAGAGAACCTCTGTCTAGGTTTACAGCCAAAGTCTCCCCCCTCCGTTCCAGCTGTTTCCATCTATATCCCTATGGAGAATGGTGCTTGGAAAGAGTGGGACAACCATCACTTGGGATGCAAATAGTTGTTGTCTGAAAGGAAGAAGAAAGCAGGGCAGTGCTGTGGAGACATGAGGACCTGCACGGAAACACACTTGCTCGTTCCGGGCCACCGATCAGGTGCTATTTCTGGCTACTAATTATGCACAGGGGCCAGCAGAGGCCCGATTTCTGTGGCTGGCTGCACGCTGCGCCCTGGCGCTTACACCCACTCCTAATTTTCACGGCTTCGCCCCGCCCGCCCCCACCTACTGTATTTCCCCTCCTTCGTCACCACCGCAGACTCCTTCCCCAGGCACGGGCCGGGCTCACCGCTCCTACCACCTGGGCATGTCTGTGCGAGGAAGGAGCTTTCTAGAGTCCTCCCATCTTGCATGAATGTGCTCGCTCGTTCATTAATTCATCAAATACGCACCAAACACTGATAGGCCGGACACCCCACCAGAATCCTTGCATGACTCGACGTAATCACGCATTCTTTGGGATGTCTTTCGTAGACAGCCAGAGAGAAAACGCTGTTGCAAAAAAAAAAAAAAAAGCTACAATGCGATGATAACAGGATAACAGGAAAAAGCTTGAGTTTTTGTTAATGCATTATTATTTATTAATTATGTTCCTCTGTCTTAAATCTTCCCTCGGTCACCAGAGTGGGATCAATAAATGGCAACATTTTCCCATCTGATGATTTTAAATGAGATTACAAAGACATGGAGTTTTAATTTCACATGCATTAGTTTCTGGGTCTTGGGTCTCTTTTTTGTTCCCCCCCTCAAAGCAGATAAATGAGGTTCTAAACTTAGGATAATAAGGCTTAACAGTGAGGCGCTTTTTAAAAAGTGAATCATTTCTCAGTTCTCCTTTGCTAATCTCTCTTGGTAACATTAATTATGAGTTTGTGCAGCGTGCCCCAAGGCGAGCTCGGCTTTCCCAGGACAATTAAAGTTACTTAATTATTAAAAACTGTGTGTGCTGCTTCCCAGAGAGAAAGAGGCAGCCGGGCCCGGCTCCCAGAGCCCCCCACAGGAGTGACCGGACACTCTGTGGGAACTCGGCTCCTTTCCCTCACCATTGTAATTCTTTCAATATAATCTATGAAAACCCCCTCGCTGACCCCTGATAGCAGTAGGACATGTCGCCCCACACCCTGAAAATGGCTAGAAGGGGAGAAGGAGGGGTGCCGCGGCCCAGCTGCATTCGCAGCAGACATTCCCAAGAGTGCTACTAATTTGTAACAGCCTTTTTGTTCTGGACGGGGCTTTGGTTGTGGTACTGGGTCTGCCACCGACACCCCAGGGAGACTTGGGGCAAGGTCACTCCTGCAATTCTGAGGCTTGGATTCATAGTCCCAGGCACCCTTCGATCTCTAGGGGGCCTCCAGGTCCTGATTCTTTGATGAGGCTAACACTTAACCTGGAAAAGGAAACTCCCATTTTTCATTCCGCTTCCTATTCTCGTTCATTCATTCATTCATGCATTCACTCAGCAAGCATCTGCCCTGCACTGGGCGCTGTTTTAGCTCAGGGATAGAGAAGAGAGGCAACATTCTCAAATCCTGCCCACCATCTTGCGCACAGAAGGAAATGGAGACTGAGAAGGGAGGAGGCTGGTTCTGGGGCTCCCCAGAAAGTCACACCGAGGCAAGCGAGAACCCAGTCCTCCTGACCCCTGCCCCGGGGAGCTTTCAACACCCTGCTGCCAGCCATCTGCTTCCACTCCTTAGCTCCCTCCCCTTCTGATCTATGTAGCTCCTTCCCACCCCCAGCCCCCTCCCGGGGCTCCAAGTCTCCAAGGAAGCATAGCCCCTTAGAAACATCCTGGCCACCTATAAATGTGAGCCATCTATATAATTTTACATACGCTAGTAGCCACATTGTTAAAAAAAAAACCACTTAACCAAGATAATTTTTAAAAATCATATTTTAAACTTGTGATAAATATAGACATGTATTTACTGATAAGATATTTGACACTTTAAAAAAATTAAATCTTCAAAATTCACTGAGGATTTGACAGTTACAGTACATCCCAGTCTGGCTAGCCATGTTTCAAATGCCCAAGAGCCACCTGTGGCCAGTGGTTACTAGCCTGAGCAAGCAGCACAGGAGTAAGGTTCCTCTCACCTGTAACTTTCCATCAGTCCTCAATACTCAGGACAATCCAGGAAGAAAAGTGTGCGATTCATGCACACGGCATGACAGGGGAAGTCTGGAGCACGGGGTCCCCAGGACACCGACCCCGCGGAACACGACATAACCGAGAAAGTAAAATGCACATCATTAAGTGCAAAGAGCAAGATAGAAACAGTGTATGTGGAATTCTGCCCCTGCAGGGCACCTGCATATCTCCTTGTATGTGCATCAACTATCTCTAGAAGGATTCCTAAGAACCAAAACCTTCCCAAAGGAGAACTGGATGGATGGAGGACGGGGCGCAAGGGGGACGTTCGCCGCCCGTGTGCCCACACTTTTGGATTTTGAAATATGTGGATGCGTGACCCATCAAAACCTAAACTCAGAACTCTTCAGTTAGCGGGCACACTGTAGGCACAGGAGGCCTGCCAGCACGACGCTTGCTCCCAGTCCCCAGGGCAGTGCACCAGCAGGGGAGCAAATACAGGTCTCTGCTGTCCCTGCTGCTCCACAATAGGAAGAGGGAGGCTTGGCAGAGGCCCAGGGCAGGAAGACATGATATCAAGTGACTTTAAAGGGCTCTTTTGTTTCCGGAAAGGCAGCGGTTTCCCCTCTGCATCCCTGCCCCCCTCTCGGAGCCTGCTGTCTCTGGGATCCCTCCACCACCTGCTACCAGAGCATCATTTCTCCCCCCGGAAGAGCCTCTGGGCTTGAGGTGGGGAGGGGAGGGAGGCACTGGCTGGGAAGGAGCGTCATCCTGTCTTCCCAAAGGATGTCATTCATTCCCAGATGTCATTTCCAGAGGCATGATGCCACCCTGCCAGCTGCCCTGTAAATCCTGGCATATGACACAGAGCAATGGAACAAGAGAGCAGAGCCCGAGCATGGTCGCACCTGTGCGTGTGTCCACCTGTGCACATCCGGGGCCGCGCTCTGACACTCACGCGCTCATTCGGCCTTTTAACAAATACTAGCTGGGCATCTACTATATCCTAGTCTCTGTGCTAGAGCCTTGGGATCTGGCAGGGACAAGGCACATGAGGTCCTGTCCTCAAGGAGCTTACCGTCAAGCAGCAGAAACAGGCATCAAATTGAAAATAATTCACTCGTAACTCTTGTAATAAGTACATGAAATCGGGGTTCACGGTCTAGTCTGGGAGGGCAGGGAAGGCTCACTCGAGAACTGGCACTTAAGTCGAGTCTAAAAAATAAATAAATCCAGAGGTGATGTCACAGGTGAGCCTTACGTGGATAGGGGCCCCACTATCAACTTGCTATGTCTTTGAATAAACCACCTCCCCTTTTCAAAGATGTTTTTATTTGAAAATAAATTTAAAACTTCAAAATATTGTCAAAATAGTCAAAACCACCTGTATGTTTTTAGCCAGGTGATTCACTATTAACATTTTACCCCATTTGCTTTATCAGTTGTTTCTTCTCTCCCTCTCTCTTTCCATCTCTCTCTCTCCCCCTCTGGCCCTCCTTCTCTCCCTCTCTTTCTTTCTCAACCATGTGACGGTACCTAACACACACTTTTGGTCCTTTAGGACCAAACCCTTCGGGAGCCCACTCCCTTTCTGAGCTCAGCATGGGAAGATGGTCCCCTGTCCCCTCTCCTCCCAGGGCGTCACAGGGAACGAACCCGTGAAAGCCTGCACAAGCAAATCTCGGGCACATGGAATAAAAATCATTACTATCCATTTGCTGAGCACCTCTTGGGACTTAGAAATGAGATTTAAAATGACTTCCCAGAGAGATGCCCAACATCTCAATTCCTCCAGGAGACAGCCTGCTCTTTAGCCAGCCCTGGAGGTTGGGATGGGGGCACGCGAGGGGAGGCGGGCAGCAGCGTCTGTCCACAGACCTCTTCTCGGCCGGGTAGGCCTGAGCCCTTGGGGAGGACATTTCTGGCTGACCAGCTCTCCCCACAGCTGAGGGGAAGCATCTCAAGGCAATAGACAACGCTCGCCCACCCCCGGGGGAAAGCCTCCTTCTCCATGATGAAATGGAACAGAGCCAGCCCAGAAACCCTCTCCTGGCCGGTCAGCCCGGCATTCAGGAGCACAATAGCGTTGGTCCTCTCAGCGGGTTTTGAGAACCATTCCCTTAATGAGAACGATAAATTCACAAGAAAAGGCTGGTTGCCAAGCGCAAGGAAGGAAAGTGCTGCCTGGGCCTCACCGGCCCCAGGGGACCACCCCTCCGAGCGTGGGACCTGCAGAATCAACAACCGGACAGGGACAAGACCCTGACTACTGAGTCATACGTCTGGGCTCAGAGCCTGGCACCGTGTACTTTTCAAAGCTTCCCAGGTAACCATCTGTCAGTTTAGCAACCGCTGGCCTAGCTACCCTCAGATCCTTCCAGGGCCGAGCCCCGCCCCCCCCCCCCCCCCCCCGCCATGGTGCGGCTGGGCAGGACCCGGAGCCGGCTGAAGGGCACACGTCGGCAGAGAAACTTCAGGCCCTGTGCTGGCGGCCCCTGCATCTGGGAAGGAAGCGGGTGCAAGGACGTCGTGCAGCGTCTCTCATCCTTGGTTTACCCAATCGTCTCTGATACAGGCCGCGTTCTACAAGCTCTCCCCGAGTGGGCGGCGAGAGGCAGAAGAAAATCAGTGAAGCAGCCAAGTTCTGCTCTGGCTGCCCTGATGAAAGCTGGCTGCTGGCGTGGGCCGCTCGCTGGAGCACAGCTGTGGGCAAGGCCAGGTGCGGTGGGGCGGCCTCTGGGTGAGCCAGCTGCCCGGCTCCTGACTCATTCAGCCCTCTCAGCAGCAGGCCCGGGCCTCCCCCTCTGGCTGCCCTGCAAGCTTCTCCCCTCCGCGTCGGCCCCTCCCCCAAACACCCTCTCCCCCCCCCCCCCTCCCCCGGCTCTGTATGGCCAGCTTATTTTCTTTTACTCTAGTTACCCACACCCCTCAACGGGGTCACCCTGCCCCACCCTGGGGGCTTCTTGAATTTCTAGGCAAACACTGGGACCCTGGGGCCCTGCAACCTTATCCCTCCCATCATTAAACACTGAGACTCCCCGGGGGCCAAAAACTGTGTCAGAGTGGGCCCCCACCTCCCCGTCCCCAGCACTCAGCACTGCCCTAGGCAGAGAGCAGGCACTCAGGACACGAGGGAGGGAGGGAGGAAGGAAGGAAGGAAGGCTGCAATAAATCTGCAATAAAATCCGGTTCTTAATTGACCCACCGCATCAGACCTCTCCCCAGGGCCTGTTCCAGGAAGGTTCTCTAGTCGAACCCAGTTCGAAGTGACTTCCTCTCCCGTTCTCAGTATTCCGGGACTTCTCTTGTGCGGGGACAGTGAGAACGAGGATGAGGCTGGGGACTAAATGGATTTTGCGAAGATTCACCAGATGTGGGAAGCCAGCCACACAGCCCGCAGAAGGGACAACTGACGGGAAGAATAGACATCTCTGAATGTCCAAATCTGGCCTATTCAAGACCTGGAGGCAAAAGCCACCTCCTCAATGAAGGTTTCCTGGATTTCTCTGACCAGAAGTGATCCCTCCCTCCTCTAAAACTGCACGGCACATTATCCGTCCTTCTTTCACGGACCCTCTACAGTTTTCCATCTTGTGAGACAAGCATTATTACACACGTGACAACCATTGTATCACACGTGGTGATATAAAGGAACCAGTCAAGGCTTTGCAGTCAGGCTGCCCCAAGTTCAAATGCCACATCTCCCTCTTACTAGCCGTGCAAATGTGAAGGAGGAGCTTAACCCTTCTTATCCTCGGTTTCTTCGTCTATGAAATCAGAATAATAACTATGTGCCCTTTAGGACTTTCTTTTTCCTGCCTGCGTGGGGAGGGAATGTCACATATGCAGCACCACATGACCTCCCACAGTCTGCGTCCTCTAACAGGGCGATGATGGGAGTTGGGGTCCTCAGGTCAGGTGTTTGCCACAGGAGATCGCATCTGGAGACTTCCCGTAAAGGGACCCTTGAGCAGTCCTCAAGCTTCCTCACCACCCGCAAGGCACACCCCATCTGGGAGAAAAGCCTGAGGAGAGGGATCACGTGGAATTCATCTGTTTTCCAGTCCTGGAAACTCAGGGGCCGTTGCAGGGGCCTGCTTCACACAGCCAGGAATGACCTAGTTGAGGCTACACAGACCTCACCCCAGAATGCGGCTGAGACCTGATGTGGGCCGCCCCTGTCAGGTGCATGGGGCTGCGTCGCCTACCAAGTACTTTCACATCCAGTACCTGCTGTGGTCCAGATAGCAACCCGATGAAGTTGCCTACGCTGGAATCGTTATCGTCCTCATTTTACAAAAAAAGAAACCGAGGCTCAGAGCAGACAGAGAAACGTTTCATCTCTACAGCATTCAGAGGAGGAAGATTCAGATGTTGATGTCAGGAACTTGCTCAGGTCTTGTTTTTTTTTTTTCCCCTTTGCCTTCTGAAGGGGGGCCTGAGAGCTCCTTTGATGGCTTCACGTCACTTTAAGGACATCCTTTTTCCTCCTGCTGATTTGCACTCGTGATGAAACAGGCATATGGCGTGTTCACTCAAAAACTCCTCAAAGACTGCTCCTCCCCAGCTATAACAAAATTAAAAATAAAAGAAATAGAGAGGGAAGGAGGAAATGCCACCCCGGAAGCCAACACAGCACCCAGAAGAGGGAGGAGGCTTCTTCAGCGGCACCCAGCTGCCGGCCCCACGGACAGGGGCAGCGGGTGCACCAGGGGCCGTAAAAGTCGTGCCATGGGTGTTTGATCGGAGTTACTTTTGAGTGGGTTCAAGACGAGAGCAGGGAACTGGCAGGGGTTAAACCCAGAAAGGCAGGGCAACTGGAGTTGGGAGAGCAAGTGCCAGGTCAGGCGGAGTGAGAGTGGGTGTCGAGAATGAGTCCAGGAAACTTGAGGGCGGCGGGGCTCCCTCTTCTGTGGTGTCTGTGTGGGTCTGAGGGCAGGTGTGGTGGCCACAGGGGCCCTGCAGGGTGGGGCGTTCCTGGCTGCAGTTGCCTTTTCTGGCTGCTGCAGGGCTGACGCTGGGTTCCTTTGCTTGCCCCAGCTGACACTGAAATGGCTTTCATGAACCGAAAGCCCTCCGAGTCTCCATCTCTAGACCAGTGGGGCCTGGGTCACACCCATGGGGAGCAAACCAGCAAGCACAGCAGCTGTCTCTGCACTGTGTCCTTTGCTCCCCCCCCCCAAGTCCAGCAAGAAGGGCAGGTCACTCCTGTGGTAGTGATGGGGAAACTGAGGCGGGAAGCGGTAAATTACTTTCCCGAATATCACAATTCATACGTGGAGGAGTCCAGATTTGAATCCAGTCCTACCTGGCTGCAAATCTCAGGCAAATTCTCCGCATGGTGCTGCTTCCCAAGCTTATGGCGAGGCTCCACCCATAGCAACAGCCCCCTAGGGTTGTCCTCTTACAAAGTTGGCTGCCTATGTGTCAACGGAGAACTAAAAGGGACCAGTGGTATGGGACACTTCTATCATCTCTTTCCTTTGCCCAAAGAGAATAAACACTAATACCGAAGGCAGTGGGGCAGAAAGCCATTTGCCCAAATGTCCTTGCCAGAGACAAACAGATAAACCTTCTTGCAAGCTTGGTTATATATTAACTCAGCACCCAAGGGCACTGTCCCATACAAGCAAGACGGTGTCCCTGCCTTTACCTCTGAGCTGAGCAAAAGGAGCCCCAGCATCCAGCCACTCTCCTGCCATACTGAGGAGCCCCCAGAGCCCCCAGTGCTGGGGTCCGTCCCCCTCCATCATGGAGTCGCATTCGGGCGACGCAGACGCACACAGCCAGTCCGGACGAGCAAAGAGAGTCAAGCCTCATGTCAAAGCTGAGAGTCTCCTGACCCAGGAGAGCTCAGTCCACACCCTGTACCTGCTCTGCTCTGTGCCTACTTCTGCACGCATCCATACGGCGTCACCCACTCACTTCTGGTCTCACCCACCGTGAGCAGGCAGAGCCCAGCGGCATCGTTGGCTGCTTCGGGTGAGAGCTGCCTCTTCCGTATGTACCAGAGTCTCTGCTATCTCTACTCTGTCATCCGCTGGCGGCTGAGAGCCACATATGTCGTCCTGAGCCCGTGACTGCTGTTGCTGTGGACGCAGTGGGGTGGCAGCAGGGGAGCAGGGCGGTGATACGTGTCACTGGTGCTGCAGGAGGGCTTTGGCCATTTCCTAAACTGCTGACATCTCAATTCTCAGCATAGGTGCCAGCTTGCCCTCCCAACTGGGTCATAAAAAGAAAACGCATATATCTGGAAGCCTACTTCTGTTCCTTAACTAATCCCCCACTACTCCACGTGATGTTAAAATCTTAAGATGTAGGGGCCCCTGGGTGGCTCAGTAGGTTAAGCGACCGACTTCAACTCAGGTCATGATCTCATGGTTCGTGAGTTTGAGCCCCGCATTGGGCTCTGCTCCGACAGTGCAGAGCCTGCTTGGGACGCTCAATCTCTCTCTGTCTCTCTCTCCATCTCGAAATAAATAAAACTTACAAAACAAAAAGATTTTAAAATCTTCAGAAGTAGAACATGGGTGTTGGCAGGAAGCCATCACCTCTTAGAGCAGGTGAGGAATAAAAAGAAAAACAAATAAACAGACCAAAAAAAAAAAAAAAAAAAAAAAAACCCAGAACGATGTCTTCCTCTTAGGCAGTTAACAGTGTAGGCCGGACAATAACTTTCAGGCTGATAACCCCAACACAGGACTGGAACCTAAAATAAACCAGACAATGGGCCCCAAAGAAACCAAACAGGCAGCAAGACTCCCCCCATCCCCACCCCATCCATACTTACCAGTCAAGTCACGGGACCCTCTGCAAATACACTCTCACTCTGGTCACTCTCACTAGACCTCAAGACTAAAGGCCACCCCCAATCTCCCCCCCACTTTCATATCTCAAAGCCTCCATCTAGAAGGACCCTCTCCTCCTTCACCTGGCTCATGCCTACCTAAGCTTCATGCTACCCCCTCTGCGAAGCCTCTCCTAACCCACCCAACAATCATAATAGACTGTTGCCCACTCTTACCCTCTCCTGTATTGAGCATAGCTATTTGATAGCACTCGTCTCATTTTGTTGTAGTTATTCCTCGTAAAATTCAGGCTTGTAGGGGGTGCCTGGGTGGCTCAGTCAGTGAAGCGTCTAACTCTTGATTTCGGCTCAGGTCACGATCTCACGGGTTTGTGAGTTTGAGCCCCGCACTGGGCTCTGTGCTGACAGCACAGAACCTGCTTGGGATCCTCTCTCCTTCTCCCTCTGCCCCTCTCCCACTTGTGCGCATGCAGTCTCTGAAAGTAAGTAAGTAAAATTTAAAAAATCAGACTTTGAGAATACTTCAAATTGTTCTCAAACAGGAATGATATTGTACAAACCCCAAACCCACCTTATAGTAGCTTCTCGGCAAATGTTTACTGAATGGACCCGTGAGTGACCAGATAAAATACCTTTATAATTACAAACTTCAGTTGACCCTTGAACAACGCAGGGTTTAGGGGCACTGACCCCCCCTCAAAGTTGAAAATCTGAGTATAATTTTTGATTCCCCAAAATCTTAACTACTAATACCCTACTGTTGACCAGACTATGGGCAACATAGTCGATGTATCGATATTTTGTATGTTATATGTGTTACATACTGTATTCTTACAATAAAGTAAGCTGAAGGAAAGAAAATGTTATTAAGAAAGGAGGAAGAGAAAATACATTGACAGTGCAACACTGTATATTTACTTAAAAAAATCTGCATATAAGTGGATTCAAACCCGTGTTGTTCCAGAGTCCACTGTATTTCTTTATGTGATCTCCCAGCACCCGTCATATAGGAAAGAACAAATATCATCATCCCCATTTTGTAGATGAGGGCAAGGCCACAAGGTTCACTCTCGTCCACTCACTCAACTAATGCTTATTGTATGCAAGCTTTGGTCTAGAGCTGAGCTTCTCAAACTTTTTTTTTTATTATTATTATTTTAACATTTACTCATTTTTGAGACACAGAGAAAGACAGAGAATGAGCATGGGAGGGGCAGAGAAAGGGGGAGACACAGATTCCAGAGCAGACTCCAGGCTCTGGGCTGTCAGTACAGAGCCCAACGTGGGGTTCGAACCCATGAACCACGAGATCATGATCTGAGCTGAAGTGGGGCATTTAACCCACTGAGCCATCCAGGCGCCCCTGAGCTTCTCAAACTCTAATGTGCACTCGAATTTCCTGGGGAGTTTGGTAAAAAATGCAGATTTGGATTCAGCCTGGCTGGGGTGAAGCCTAAAATTCTGCATTTCTAGCAGGTTCCCAGGTCACGGCCATGCCCTTAGTGCCGGAGACTCACTTGAGTCTCACCTACCTGACAGGGTGGCTGAGAGAAAAAAAAAAAAAAAAAAAACATCCAGTTAGCTTGAGTACGTAGCCGGAACCAGTCTGCTTTAAAATGTTTGGAAGGAGAAAGGATAGAAAGCATCATGCCCATTTTTTAGAGAGGGAAACCAAGGGTCAGAGAGCCTGCATGACGCCTCCAAGTCCTCATCCCACCCTCGGATGCCAGTTCAGTGCAGCCTGGACTGGGGCCCACTGCGCTGCATGCTGGGAAGCGTCAGAGATGAAGGTGCCAGGTCCCACCCTCAGGAAGACGACAGGGGAGATGCACGTGTACGGGGAACTATAACACAAAATCGACTGAGACAAGAGCCAGAAGTCCAGAGGCGGGTGAACACGTGCCAGCCACATCTTACCCCCAAAACGTGCCACATCTTTGTTTTCTGCCCACAGCCCAATTAGACTGCAGATGGGGGTCTTCTTCCATCGACCCAATCCCTTTAAAAGAGAGAGAGAGAGAGAGAGAGAGAGAGAGAGAGAAACAACAAAAAAACAGTGGCTTTAGGATTTTTCTTTTAAGCCCTGAACCTCTTCAGTGGAAAGTGCTGCCCTTCCGACCTGTTGATGTAATTGCCATAATTGAAGATTCCAGGCCCCCATGTGGGTGGACAGGGCCCCATTCATCCATCGGGTCAGCGAAGTGTAAACCTGCTGAGTCCTTCAGATGCCCCGGCCCTCAGCCTCCCCCTCCCACCCCCCTTCAGCCCTGCAGGCTGGGCTCCCCGCGACGCCAGGCAGCCAGGCCCAGGCTGGTCCCTCTCTCGCTCTGGGAACGGTGCCTAATTAAGGGGTCTGTTCTCATCTCCATGGGGCCCGACTTAAGGCCTCCTGACAGTAATGAGAGCCACACGTGTGGGGGTGGGGGACAGAAAGGCCAGCCCCCCTGCTGTCTTAGCACCCTATTAAACAGCAAGTCACACGCACGCACGCACGCACGTACATTGCAATTCTGCAGTAAATCACCATCATATCTTTACAGCCGCTCCGATTCTGAAAGAGGAAGGAAGCAAAGAGAAGAAAAAACTTGCCCAAGGGCACACAGTGACGCTGGACTCAGGCGTCCTGTTGCGCCTCGAAGCACAGACTTCCCCTTAGAGGGTGGGGCTCTCCGCTGCAGGCCCCGGGGAGCAGATCTGAGGGAGGAGGGGCGGGAGACAGACTCCCAACCCGATATTCTGGAGAAGCCAGTTTCAGAGAGCTGGCCACCTCAGAGCAGAAAGGAGCAGTTCGCTGGGGCTGGGGCTGGGGCTGTTGGGGCTCCGAGACAACCTTTGATCAGACGACAAAGGCAACCTCAGAGTGGGACATTCACTGCCGCAGGTGGATCCATGCCTAATCCTGGTCCTCGTGGTGTGAAAAGGAGCCAGCCTTGGTAGTCCCCTCTGGCGTTCTTTGTGTCCCTGTCTAACCTCCCCCCCTTCCCCTCCCCCACACCCTCCCTCCCCGCCTCCTCTCCCACCTGAGACAGGGAGCACCTGAACAAGCTTCTCTGCCACCGCTTCCTCCGGTCTCCCCAACAGAGGGACTTTGCACAGCACCCAGAGCATAGTTCGTTCTCAGTAAACATTCATTAGCTATAATAAAAGTCAAGTCGATGTTTGCTCCAACTCTAAATCATGTTAGCGCATGGTTTTAATCACAGCTTTGCTTAGAGATGGGGCCCTGAGGTGACATACAACAGAAATGCCGAAAATCACATGTGCCAAACATCAGAGATACTGGCTCATTAATAAAGACAGTGAATGAAAGGGACAGAATAGTTCCGTTGTGTCTAATTCCAACTCCAGGGCCCAGTGGTGAATCCCAAGAAGGAAGTCAACAACATCCTGGGTACTAACAATAAATCGGGAGACCCAGGGTTCTTCCAGAAGCCACCTCGCAGCCTCTCTACTCCCATATTCCTCCTTTCTACCTTCCAAGACCCTGTGCACACCAGTTATAGACTGGTGGATCCTACCACTGGTATCCTATGACACTCCTGCTCAAAAGCCTTCAATGGCTCCCTATTTCCTCTGCATGAAATCTTCACTGGACCTCCTCAGTCTGGCTCAGCATTAATTCAACACCATAGTTTTCCATTGCTCTCTAGAGTACTTCTTCCCTTTTAGTTGGATTGGTCCCCTCACGTAGCCCAGAGTGTGGAGGACAGAGGGTGGGGTGAAGACGAAACTTAGAGCCAGAAGACACGTATGTCCCAGATCTACCATTGGAACTCTCTAAGCCTAGTTTCCCATGGGCAAAATGGGGATGATCATATCCACTCATGGGCTTGGTGGGAGGATTAAGGGGTATAATAGATGTTAAAGTACTTTACAAACTGTAAAGGGCTAAAGGAATGGCAGTTGTTCATATCTAGTCATGATTATTCAACACCGCCTATGATCTCACAACTCTTACACCCAAACCCAACTTGAGCCCTGCCACCTGTAGAGAAATCTTGATAACTTGAGTTGCGGCTGACCCTAGCTTTTAAGCCCTTGCCCACAAAGTGTCTTTTTTTTTTTTAAAACATTTTTTAATGTTTATTTATTTTAGAGAGAGAGAGAATGAGCGGGGACAGAGCAGAGAGAGGGAGACACAGAATCCAAAGCACACGTCAGGCTCTGAGCTGGCTTGAACCCGCGAACCGTGAGATCATGACCTGAGCTGAAGTCAGACGCCCACCGATTGAGCCACCCAGGCTCCCCAAAGTGTCTTGATTTGATCACGATTTCTTACACACGTTAGCCTTAGAACTCCAAGCTGGTGGTTATTTACTTGTATGTAATATAATACAGAAATTTAGGTTGCTTACAATTAAAAAACAAACACACTTACAATAGCAAAGCTCAAGAAGCAAATGGAGGGAAAATTCAGAAAGATCCCTGGGGGAAGAAAGGGACAATTATGTTAGACATCCAGGTTAGCTGGCTACTGCAGTTAAGCACCCCAGGGGTAAACCTCGTTTTCTCTCCTCCTCCTTTCTATGGAGGAGGGACTTGTACACTGCAGCCCACACAAAGGGAGGGTTGGAGCGGAACCTTCCCGTCTCTCTTCCCCTGGGGAAGAGAGTAACTAATGAGATTGGTGAGGACCACCAGGAGGTAGCCACGGAATCAGGGGCACGGTGATGCAGTCCCTGCCTTTTGCTCCTTGGTCTCATCGCAGCAGAACAGGCTCCTGTTCTCTGCCCCCTCCCAGATTTCTGTCGTTGGCCCCCAGCATAGGGATTCACCCCTCACTGCCCACCAAGCAGGACGGTCGCCCTTCTCCTATTGCTACCACTGTCCCGGCTTTCTAGCGACAAGCCCACCATCTTTCCTTATAGCAGCTTAACTACGCGGACTCGGGGTCTGCTTGGCAGAATATGCAAGCCCCAAAGTCAAGCGCAGGGAAGAGGGAGGGGGTCCCACCTCACTCCCCGATACAGGGGTTAAAAGAGAACCTGCAGTTTGAAAGCTTACCTCCTCATCAGTTACGCTGATACTTGATGTGCATTTGGCGAGTGGTCCCGGAGCCCATTCTCCAGCTCCCCGAAAGAGGGGAAGAGATGGCTTTGGAGGGCTTTACTTCCCACAAGCACGGATGTGAACTCTGAGCTCTTGAGAGCTAAAGTATCATCATTTGATTAAAAAAAAAAAATGGAGGGGCGCCTGGGTGGCGCAGTCGGTTGAGCGTCCGACTTCAGCCAGGTCACGATCTCGCGGTCCGGGAGTTCGAGCCCCGCGTCAGGCTCTGGGCTGATGGCTCAGAGCCTGGAGCCTGTTTCCGATTCTGTGTCTCCCTCTCTCTCTGCCCCTCCCCCGTTCATGCTCTGTCTCTCTCTGTCCCAAAAATAAATAAACGTTCAAAAAAAAATAAATAAAAAATAAAAAAAAAAATGGAAACAAGGCTGAAGTGAAAAGAGTTAATATATCCTGATACAAGGGACCTTGAGTAGCCCAGTGGTTGGAGTTCTCAATGATGGTTTAGCAGGTGATGCAAAAAGCACCTTTTTTGTTTTGTAATGACACATAAGAAAAGCTAAAGTCACGTCTGACTTAGAGTTCAAAGTGAAGGAATGAAACTAACGTAATTCAAACCTATTTCTTTGTGTTGACTTTATCAGATACAAGGATGGGGTTGAATTCATTCTCAATCACGTTTTGGGCAAGAGACAAAAAGCACATAATTTAGAATTAAACTCATTTATTCCCACATACTATGGAAATGAAAACTGGCATGACCCTTCGATAAACAATTTGGCAATAAGTATTGAGAGTCTTAATAATGCTTTTCTCCCTATAACTAGCAAGTCTACTTTGGGGAATTTATCTTCAGGAAAATAAGTGTTTAAAAAGTTATATGCTCAGGGATGCCTGGGTGGCTCAGTCAGTTAAGCATCTGGCTCTTGATTTTGGCTCAGGTCGGGATCGCGCGGTTCGTGAGTTCAAGCCCCATGTCTGGTACTGTGCTGACAGTGCAGAGCCTGCTTAGGATTCTCTCTCCCTCGCTTTCTGCCCCTCCCCTGCTTGTTCTCTATCTGTCTCTCAAAATAAATAAAAATAGGGGTGCCTGGGTGGCTCAGTTGGTTGAGCGTCCGACTTTGGCTCAGGTCACCATCTCTCAGGGACAGTCAAGGGAACTCTCTCCACACTCCCCTATAATCCACCGTTGACTCGGTTCTCTTGCCATACAGATCAGGAATGCCATGAGGCCAGGGGCTGCATTGTTCTCGTTCACCCAAAGCTCCTACAATTCACGCAGTGCCATGGAAGGGACTCCATAGATTTCTGTTGAAGAAATAAGTGGATGGACAGGGAACCCAGCGTTCAGCTGAGATCCCCACCAGCAGTGACTACTCACTGAGCCAAATGGCACATTACGTGTAGTGGTGTTCAGCCTGCCCCTTCACTGCCCTTTCCCCTGGTTTTTATGGAGCGCTAAGGAGAGCCGTCATGAACCGGTGGGGCTCTCTCTCCTGGGCTGAAGATTACCCGGACACTTAAGCGAGAGCCCTAACAGGTGCTCCACAAAAGGAGCCCCAGAAGGGAGTGTCAGTCCTCCTCAAGCAGGCAGCCCAGCAACAGGCAACAGAAACCGTTCACCTCAGCGGTCCCCTCGGAATGGTCGTGTGCCTTCCGATCCCCTTATACAAACAGTGTCCTCAGGAAAGACAGGGAGAGAAATCGAAAAAAGGCAGATGTTCAAACATTTTGAGACAAAATCGGTTATGGTACACTAAGACTCTCTCCTTGCATGTTGCAAAAAGATGTCACAGGCTGTCCTTTGGTCAACGCTAGGTCTCAGTTATGAATGAATTTACAAGTACATGGAGCTCTGGGCTTCTCTCCCAACGCCAGACTTACTGGCTTGTACATATCCCGGCTCCAGATCTCACAGGAACCATCCTGTTTGATGTACTAGTCCGATACATCCTAGAGCAGACATTCTCCAACTTAGTACCTAAAAATCGACATGCAGATTCCGGGGGCCCAATGCAGAGACTCTGGCTCCGTAGGTCTGGGGCGAGAGTCTGGAATCTGCATGTTAGCAAACTCCTCCAGGTAATTCTGATGTCCAGCCCCCCTTCTTCAGGCCACTGGCTGATCTCTCTTCTTCTCCAGAACTTTCTCAGCCCCTGGACGGACATCTCCTCAGGCACAAGTCACACACCGGCATCACTGAACTATGCATGACACTGTCTTTATTTCCCCAACACATCACACCGTGCATGGTCTATAACTGACACTCACCTGTCGAATCAATGAATGAATAAGTGGATGCATGAGTGAACAAACTCATGAATGGAACATCGCCGCAGAATAATTGCCTCCCCTTCAGTTTCCCCAGTTCTTCCACCTCTTGGAGATCATCCCTGGTTCTCCTCATCTTTGTGGTCATCTCTCAGAGACATTGCCTGGGAAGCCAGGGGCAGTGTTGAAAAGTGGTTCCACAGAGACAACCTAAGGGAGGTCCCCTGGTCATCCACTGAAACGCAGCAAAAACTGTTTTCCACACCAAAGATGCGAGGAGCAAAGATTCCCATAGTGTTGCTACTATGGTACCTATGCTGGAAAAATGGCACCAGAACCTTCCCTTTCCTGCAGGAAAGCCCGGGCCAGCCAAGTCAGATGTGGGGAAGGGGGTGGGGGGTGGGAGGTGGTGGGCGGGCTTCTCCACACCTACTAGGGCTGGAAACCCAGGTTGGGAGGTTAATGGTGAATTTTGAATTAAAATACAAAATGCTGTGCATTCCTTCTATTCACATCTTCGGTTCTTAAGGCTGAAAAAAAGACACCCACCCCCCCTCGCCCATGCAAGACTGCCCTAGGCTTAATCAGAACCTTAAGCTGCTGACATTCACCTGAGCACAGTGATAATAATCAGGTTAGGTGCTTAGAAGAGTGTGGTGTAGGTGGGGCTTGGGATGAGGGTGTCGCTGACAGATGCCAGCCCACACCAGGGGATCCGCTGGGGCTGTGAGGTCATTTGGCCCCACAGGTGGGCAGCTCTGTTTTCTTAGCCCTGACATTCAATGCCCTGCCAGTTAAAAGTGAGGGGGGGGGGGTCCTGTAGATTCCTGAATCTCCTCAGGAGGCACCCGAGGAGAAGCCAGAACTGGCAACCTGCGCCCAGGAAGATGGTCAATGAAACAAAATTGAAGGAAAACATGCAGAGGCAAGTGGTATCGTTTCTGCGGAGGAGTGAACAAGTGACTCCCCATCCAGACAGCCCTGCCTGGAGAGGAAAGTGAAACTCATCCCCAGACCAAACTAGTGTTCAAGTTCTCACGTCGAGCCGAAGCAGCCAATTCTCAGCAAATGTGCCTTCGAAAAGATGAGGGCTGGGGGTGGAGCTTTTCGCTTTGTTTGGAGGGAAGCCATTTGCTTTTTTGATCTGTTTATTTGACAGCCCCGTATACGCACACACATGACCCAATATGCAAAGCCTTTAGAGCTTTAAATACACGAAGTATTTTGATAAGAGACTGTAATTAATTCTTCAAAACGGTAAATGCAAGCCACACCTATTTTCCCGTGAACACTTCATAGAGGGCAAAGGAAAAAGAGGCCATAGATTTTCCTTTTAAACATAATATTGGGGGGGGGGGTAGGGTGATGTTATTCATTTTCTGGGGCTACCATAACAAAGGACCACAAACTGGTCGCTTAAGACAACAGACATTTATTGTCTCGCAGCTCTGGAGGCGGAAAGTCTGAAATCCAGGAGCCAGCGGAGTCCTGCTCTCTCTGAAACCTATAGGGGTGAACCCTGGCTTGCCTCTCCCAGCATCCGGAGCTTGCTTGGCATTCCTTAGCATTCCTGGCTTCTATGCGCATCATTTCCATCTCTGCCTCCATTGTCACGTGGCCGTCTTCTCCCTGCACGTCTGTGTGTCGTCTCCTCTTCTTACAAGGCCACCAGTCACACTGGATGAAGGGCCCTCCCCACCCCATCCAGCACGAGCTCCTTTTGGCTTAATGACACCTGCAACAACCCTTCACAAACCTCTAACAACCCCTATTTCCAAATAAAGTCACATTCTGAAGTAGCGGGGGTTAGGAGTTCAACATCTTTTTTAAGGGGACACAGTGTGACCCATAACACGGGCTGACCCCCGAGAGCTGTCACCAGCTCAGCGCCTCCAAGGAGCACACAGAGCTCACAGCGGCTGCATAGCTCCGGTCAGTCCTGGGAAGGCCCTCACTACGGGGACATCTGTGATTCCTCCCGAGGAGGGGGACGAGCCATTCGTCCATCAGTCCTTTTAGCAAATAGTTACAAGACACCTACTAAGTGTCCTACACATGCTGGCTACGGTTGAGAGACATACGACAAGGCCCCCCATTCCCGGGAAAGAATATTAGAAGTAAGGCACAGTGTAGTATTGTGATATTTTATTCAACCATCTCCAGCCCACTCCACTGCAGTGTAAGCAGTTTGAGGGCCAGGTACCCTGTCCCAGGCAACCTTTGCAACGGGCCCCACACGCTCATAATCATTTGTGGAATTGGCTTGCGAGGAGCCTTCGGAAAGAGGGAAACAAGGATACAAGTAGTTGACACATAACGTGCTACAAGGTAGAAGAGACAGAGTCCAAAAGTTAGGGAGGCATACGGGAAGAATCATAAGATTCTAGTGCTGGACAGGGTTTTCGAACGCCTCCAAGTTGGTGGTTTCCAAGCTGAAACACAAAAAGCAACGGAACGCTTTCTTTGAACAAAATCATGTGAGGACGCAAAACGAATGAACAAGCGAAAGCCAAGTCGTTCTGGTAGAAGGATCAGAGGGCTTGCCAAAGCCCCTCCAGCTCGGCATCCCCCGCCCACGTTCAGACTCTTTACTCCGTGGGGAGGAGACTCCTCCGAAGGCATTGGTTGAAAACCATTAGACTGCTGATGGGGAAAATGAAGCCCAAGAGGCAGCGATGGCTGCCATCTTGAGGGACATACACCATGAGTCTACAAGAGGCAGGACTAGAACCCGGATTCTTCTCCGACTCCGAGGACAAAGCTTTCTGTACTGTCTCGTGTTCTTAGCGTAGAGTAGACCAAAAGATGAACTTTCACGCTCTGATCTCTTTTCTCATCCAGACAGACCCTCCTTTCCTACAGCCTCCCCCTGTCCCCACACTGCATTTTTTTCGCAGGGACATAACCAGAGCCAGCTTCTGGGCATGTGCTCTGACTCTCTTCCCCCGGAGGCAGGGGAAGGGGCTCAAAGTACTTGGGACTCTCCTCACTCCCAACACGGTCCTTCTCTCCCTCCTTGGAGGAGAAAAAAGTCAAGGTTCACAAGACACAAATGGGGAGAAATTTCTTCACAAGTTTGCTCTGAACTCAGCTTCTTCTGTTCCATATAATTGACAGAGACAGGGAATTGGAAAGCTGTGTAGACTTCCACAAGGGTATTTCCCACCCAGTTTGGGACCACTTAGAAATCCACACCTGAAGAACAACCCTAGGAGAACCTTCCCATGAAGTAGATTCTCCTCATGAGGTGTCCCGTCTACGTCTGAAGCCAGCTTGGCCTCCATCCACTCACGTGACTCCAAAGACTCACCACAACCGTCAAGGAGGTGGCCTCCAGAGTCACCTTCCTGCCGGTCAAAAGAAGGACAGTAGTTGACTCTCCAGAGATGGTGCCTCTAGAACTGAGTGCTAATGAGCCTCGATGTGTGAACTCAAGACCTCTAAGTTCAAGTCTTGACTCTCCCACTTCCTACCAAGTGACTTGCGACCAACCTCTTGATTACTTTTGAATCTGTTTGACCTCTGGGAACTGGGGGTTTACTCCACGTTTGCTCAACAAACCCTGAATGAGCACCTGCCAGGGGCCAGGTGTGGTATAGACCTGTGGTAAACTTTGCCCCCACCCCCTACTTCTTCACAGGCCGTGGGGAGGAACACACTGGTAGGAATTGAACGTGGCCGGTCAGTGGTGGTAATACGTAAATGTTGCCTCTACTTTAAGACTCCCGTGAAGTGGGAGGCATGTATTATTTCCTCTGCACGTCCTTTCCTCTTCCACACCTCATTCTATCATTTTCCACCCCCAAAATGTGATGGGATCCCGGGTTTTCCCGTGATTGATTTTCCACCATGCCACCCATTTTGAAGGCTGAGTTGGCACCCGAAAAACGACGATTCATGCCCATCAGCATTCTTCAATTTTCCTCAAAAAGCAGTGAAGGTACTTTCCCTTACTCGTGGCATATCTGCGGCAGAGCCAGGCACATAGTAGATGCTCAGTCAACACGCTGAACCGATGTATGAATGGGAAATCTGGCCTCCCAAGATGGGACTTGGTAAAATTAGAAGTAAGAGGAAAAAGTTCTTCGTAATGTCTGTTTTACCCGATAGTCGCCCAAAGGACCAGGATCCTAACACCCTCCTGGCTCCCATGAGTGACCCGAGGTGGCCCTCTCTTCCCTTTTCTGGCATGAAAACCCTGCAGGCAAGTAGATGCTGTGTGTTACCCAGCAGCCGGGTCCAACGCCAGCCTTCTGACATCTCCCCGTTACACCAGTGACACAAAAGGGTGTGGGCGATGCGGGTGTCCCCCACCACCCTCACGCCAACAGCCCAGGCCAAAGGCAATATGTTCACTCAGCTTTCCTCCCCCTGCCTTTTTTCTGTTAAGCTTCTTCTAGTGATAAAAGCTGAAGAAAATTGGAATTGGCAGCTCTGTGGTCTTCACTCAATAGGAAAAGTACTAGAGATCATGTGAACCACACTTTTCAAAACTGAAAAAAAAAATCTAATCTTGCCTCAATAAAAATGACATCATGTCACTATAATCGGGGGGGGGGCTGGGGGTCTGGGGGGGGAGGCTTGAAGGTTGCTGGCAGAGGCCCAGCAGAGTTCAGGGGTTCTGTTGGCTGCGCTGAATTCCCACGGGAAAAGTAGCTGAGAACACTGCCTCTCAGGTGAGCCTCTGAGGCACAGGAGGAGGGAGGACGATCGATAAAGCCCCCCGAAACCTCACTGTCATCATTCACGTTGCTGTAAGCACCGCTCCCACCTGCCTTTCTTCCTAATGTAGCTTTGGGCCCTGCTCCTCCCCTCGGGCTGGTTGACTTTTCTGGAGAGACAACAGCCAACCTGGGAAATCCCAGTGACAACAAATGTCCCTGGGAGGGCACAGACCCAGAGCCCCACATGATAGGGCTGAATGCCCCAATGCCACTTGAGTGTGGAGTCTTTGCAAACTCCACTTTGGGGGGTCTGAACCAAAGACAAGAAGAAAAATGTCAGGTTAGCTGACCCTGCCGCACGGAAGCTGCTTCAACCCTCGGAAGTGCGTTGCTGGGGGCTGGGTTTCACCATGCCTCAGTTTACCTTCCATCGGTCATTACTTTCGGCTACCAGCCACGGACTGTTCATTAGCAATGCCCGGATTGGTATGTAAGGGATGAGTAAGAGTGGCTGCCCCTGGGGGCACCGGGGTGGCTCAGTCAGTTAAGTGTCCGACTTCAGCTCAGGTCATGATCTCATGGTTCATGAGTTCGAGCCCCGCGTCGGGCTCTGTGCTGACAGCTCAGAGCCTGGAGCCTGCTTTGGATTCTGTGTCTTCCCTTCCCCTCTCGTGCTCTCTCTCTCTCTCTCTCTCAAACATAAATAAACATTTAAAAAAAAAGAGTGACTGCCCCTGGGACAGGGCTTGGGGTGTGGGGGTCACAGACGGAAGGGTTACTTTTCATGCTCTACCGTTTTGTACTGCTAGAAGTTTTTAACCATATGCATTTTTAAAAACATTTATTCATTTTTGAGAGACAGAGAGAGACAGAGCATGAGTAGGGGACGGGCAGAGAGAGAGGGAGATACAGAATCCAAAGCAGTTTCTAGGCTCTGAGCTGTCAGCACAGAGCCTGACGTGGGGCTCGAACTCACGAATCGAGAGATCATGACCTGAGCCACAGTCGGGCGCTTAACCATCTGAGTCACCCAGGTGCCCCACCATATGCATTTTCTAAAGTTAAGCCAATCCGGGTGCCTGGGTGGTTCAGTCGGTTAAGCGTCCAACTTCGGCTCAGGTCATGATCTCACCGTCTGTGCGTTCAAGCCCCGAGTCAGGCTCTGGGCTGATGGCTCAGAGCCTGGAGTCTGCTTCAGATTCTGTGTCTCCCTCTCTCTCTGCCCCTCCCCCGTTCATGCTCTGTCTCTGTCTCAAAAATAAATAAACATTAAAAAAAATTTTTTAAATAAAAAAAAAAAGTTAAGTCAATCAATAGATAAAGAGAAACTCCTTAGCAGCAAATGAACCCTCAGGGATGTCTACCTCTCCCTGCACCCCTCACCTGACTTGCCAAACTATTTTTTACAGCACCCCTCCTTGGGGACAGAGTGGCCCGGTCTGAAGAAACCTGGAATTTCAATTGTACTTGAAGGGTTAGGCAGAGGGAGAGGCAGAAACATTTTTTTTTTATTTGAGAGAGAGAGAGAAGGAGAGAAAGAGAGAGAGAGAGCAGGGGAGGGGCAGAGGGAGAGAAAGAGAGAGTCCCAAGCCGGCTCCGTGCTCATCTCGGACCCTGGGATCATGACCTGAGCCAAAAATCACGAGTCCGACCGAGCCACCCAGGTGCCCCATACATTATTTTTATACTAAAAGAAATATGAATATGTGTGGAGTATAACACAACAGGTACTTACATGATTAATGGGAGACGGAATAGTTTCGTTCGTAAGGTACACCATATACCACCCAAACCAGCTACAGACTGATGAAGCCCTTGGTGCCAGTGCTTGTGTTTAAGGGGCGCCGAGGCCCGGGTGCACTTGTGGTGTCTGTCTCCAGGGGCTCGGCTGCACGTGGGAAGCAGGTCTGGCTAGTGTCCCGGACCAAGGTGGGGGGGGTGTTCAGAGGGCAGGGCAGGGGGTGGCAGAGCTGAATCCGTGGAAGGATTGATTGGCAAGGATCTTGACTGGCAGAGGGCACTGAGAGGCGGGAGACTGTGAGCGGGTGGTGGCGGACTGGCCCTGGGGCAGAGAGAGCGTGTGGGGCAGGGAGACAGAAGGGGGACCCGGATGACAGAAGGCTCCTATGAGAGGCCGCAGACCCTAGACGCAGGGTGCCACACCGCACTTCTCAAACTTGTACCTGAAGCCCCACTTCAAGGCCCGGGGGGTCGGGGGGGAAGGCGGGGGTTGGGAGAGGATACCCACCCCAGGGGGTTCTGGAGGTCGCCTGACACTGTTGGCCACAAGGGAGCCTCTTCTTTGCAGTGGTAGTTCTACCTTCAAACTATATCCAAAATGCAGCCGCCTGCTGGATAGAAGTCAGAGTTTCCTACCCGTGGTCCCCTTGCCTCCACCCTTGCCTACCACAGGGCAGCCAAAGTAGCACGAAGCACATTCTGTGACCCCTCTGCTCAAAACCTCGCAATGGCTCCTGTCTCCCTCGGAGCGACAGCCAGGCCATTGGAACAGCCTCAAGTCCTCAGCATAGGGCCTGCCAATCTCTGCTTCCTCTCCCCTCTCTCCCCTTTGCATTTTGCTCACTTTGCACCAGCAAACCAGAGCACATTGGCTAGGCGTGGTCCTGCCCCAGAGCCTTTGCACTTGCTGTTTCTCCTCTTTAGAAAGCTTCCCCCAGAGAGTCACAAGCTGGCTCCCTCCCCTGCTTCAAGTCCCCCCTCTAAGGGCTTCCCTTAGAGGAAGACCGTGCAATTTCAACCTGCTGCTCCCAGTACTTCCCCTCCCCCCTTCCCTACTTGATTTGTCACCTATTAATATATTTGTCACCTATTAATATATTATTTAACCCACTCAATTTATTTTGCTTGTCTATTTATCTAAGACATAGGCTCCAAAAGAGTATGGATTTTTTTTAATGATTATTTATTATTTTCAGGGATAGAGAGGGGGCAGGGGGAGGGGCACAGAGAGAGGGAGAGAGAGAATCCCAAGCAGGCTCCCTGCTGTCAGCACAGACTCCAACACGGGGCTTGAACCATGAGATCATGACCTGAGCTGAAATCAATAGCTGAAATCAAATCACTTGACCGACTGAGCCACCCAGGTGCCCCAAGAGTATGGATTTCTTATTTCTGCTTTATTACAGTATAACATCATGCAATTCCTCCTTAAAGAGCGTTCCAATTAATAAATGTAGAAAGAATGAGGGAAATCACAAATCACTATTAGATTACTACAGCAATAATTGCCACAGGCAAGACCCTTTGATAGATTCTAAATCTGCTGGGCAGAAGCATTAGCAGAAACAGCATATTTGCAGAATCTTGAAATGTTACCCCCAAAACATGTGGAGAATAGAGAGGGGGAAATTGTAATGTTACAGTGGGTAATCCTGGCAGAAATCATCTTAATCTCGTAATCATGGTCAACAGCAGCAGGGAAATAGAGCAACGTCATGCAGCCCCCCGCCCCGCTGTCCTGGGAAGGGCACACCGTCTCTGAGACCTTCTCCCCGCAAAAGACAGCTCCCTGACATAATCGTGAGATAACATCAGACAGAGCCCATGGGCTGGGTGCTCATCCCAGCGTCAGGAAAACAAGGAAAGACTTCAGAACTGTCACGGAGGGAAGAAAACATAAGGACACCAGACAATTCAATGCGCGTGGAATCCTGGATGGGATCCTGGGAAAAAAAGAAAAAACTAACAGGAAAAAATACTGAGATGAAGTCTGTAGTTTACAACGTTGTACCACGATCATCTGCTTAGTTTTGATAATCGTTCCATGGCGATAGAAGATGGTTAACAGACGGGAAGCTGGTTAAAGGGTATAAGAGAGCTTTCCTACTATTGATGCTGCTCTTCTGTAAGTCTGAAATTATCTCGGGGCGCCTGGGTGGCTCAGCGGGTAAGGGTCCGACTCTTGGTTTCAGCTCAGGTCATGATCTCACGGTTCATGAGTTCGAGCCCTGCGTTGGGCTCTGTGCTGACACCCGCGGAGCCTGCTTGGGATTCTCTCTCTCCCTCTCTCTCTGCCTCTTCCTGGCTCACTCTCTAGCTCTCTTTCTCTCAAAATAAATAACTAAACACGTAAAAAAAAAATAAAATCATTTCAAAATTTAAAAAAATTTAAAGGGTCATCAGGGGCAAATTTAACAGTCTGTTTTCACCGGACCCTAGATTTGGGGGCAGAAAGAAGGGAGGAAGGAAGGAAGGAAGGAAGGAAGGAAGGAAGGAAGGAAGGAAGGAAGGAAGAAGGAAGAAAATAAGGGGGAAAGTTGCTTCAACCCTATCAGTAAGTGAAAAAAAAATGTATAAAACTCAAAAGTGCCCTCTTGGTCATTCTACACCATCTTTATTCTGTGAAAGAAAACAGTGGGCCCCACACAGGGTATCAAAGACTATTACCTCCAGTTTTTGCTCAAAGAACTCAGCATATTTGGGTGTTTTTTTTTCAATCTCCCCCTTTCATTTATTGTCTCAGGGTAAACACTTGTGATTCATAAATGCCTTGAGAGTGAATCAGTATTCTCCTGTTCAAACCAGCAGAGGCCACATCAAACAATAGCCCACAAGGTGTTATTAATCATTAAATAGGCACATAGGAGAACATTCAGGCTAGGGACCCAATTTTCTTTTCTCTCTTGACTTTTTTTAAGGAAATAACAAACAGCAAACCTTGACTTTGAGCTATTCGGAAAAAAAGTTTTGTGTGTTTTTGTTTTGTTTTGTTTTGTTGTTGTTTTCCATAAAAGAACACGGTCAAATTCAAGACCAAAGGGGCGAGTGTTTGGGGTGGGAAAAAGCTCCTTCCTTTGGGGTCTTCCTTCTGCCATTAAACAATGGCCTGGATTTCAGATTACAGCACTTGCTTTCTTTGCATTCACATGTCCAAGGGAGATGGATGTTCTCTGCCATGCTTGGCAGGTGCAAAGTCCCGTGGTCGCATCGCCATATTAGCACACAACCTAGTGCAAACCAGAAGGTGGGGAGCTCCAGGCCCATCTGCTCTATGAGAGAAGAAACAAGTCCCGTCAAACATACCTTAAGCAACCATCCAACCATTGTGGGGCTTCCCTCTGTCCCTCCCATCTCCTGTATACACTAAGGCTCTCTAGGTTCAACAGTGGCCTCATTGGTAGATCGAAGGCATCACCTTCCATAGGCATAGAAGTGCTAAAACATTAGTGAGTTAAAAATAATATTTCCTCTGGGTGACTCAGTCATTTGAGCATCTGACTCTTGATTTTGGCTGGGGTCATGATCTTGCAGTTCATGGGATCGAGCCCCGCATCTGGCTCCGTGCTGGTGGTGCGGGGTGTGCTTGGGATTCTCTCTCCCCCTCCTCTCTCTCTGTCCCTCCTCTGCTCACGTGCGTGTTCTCTCTCACAAAATAAATAAACTTAAAAAAAAATTTTTTTAATTAAAAAATTAAAAAAAAATTTTTTTATGTTGATTCATTTTTGAAAGACAGAGAGAGACAGAGCACAAGCAGGGGTGGGGCGGAGAAAGAGGGGGACACAGAACCTGAAGCAGGCTCCAGGCTCTGAGCTGTCAGCACAGAGCCCGACGCGGGGCTCGAACTCACGAACCACAAGATCGTGACCTGAGCCGAAGCCGGATGCTCAACCGACTGAGCCACCCAGGCGCCCCTTAATTAAAAAAAATTTTTTTTTTCAAGTCCGACATTAGGTTCACTGCTGTCAGCACAAAGCCCACTTCTGATCCTCTGGTGCTCTCTCTCAAAAATAAACAGACATAGGGGTGCCTGGGTGGCTCAGTCGGTTAAACGTCCGACTTCAGCCAGGTCACGATCTCGCGGTCTGTGAGTTCGAGCCCCGCGTCAGGCTCTGGGCTGATGGCTCAGAGCCTGGAGCCTGTTTCGGATTCTGTGTCTCCCTCTCTCTCTGCCCCTCCCCCGTTCATGCTCTGTCTCTCTCTGTCCCAAAAATAAATAAACGTTGAAAAAAAAATAAAAAAAAAAATAAACAGACATACTAAACAAACATAATAAAATAAAATTTTTTTTAAATAAAATTTCTTCTTAGGAAGCATCTCTGATAAAAAGACAGCTGAAGAGACAGATAAACAATGGAGCATGTGTCACCACAGAACTAGGATGGCCACGAGTCCCGGGTTATGCCAGGCATCCTGCCATGACTGTTACCAGCACGACCTTTCACTTTCAAAAGTGACCCAGTCGGGACCATAGACTCTAAGGTCTTCTACAAGAACCCACTGGAGCAGGCCTCAGACATGCATCTTGCCACCAACTGTAACGCATGTAAGTGTGACCGGATCCGGGGAGGGCCTGCCCACGTCTGCTCCTGTGGACGAAATGTCCCTTCCAGCCCTTCCCGTTCCTGCCTGGAGGGCAGGGGCTGGGGCCAGCTGGGCCCGAGGAAGAGGGGGGAGCCCACACATCCTGTATGCCAGGCCCACACTGATGCCCTTACCTGCCTCCAGAACTCTCCCTTCTGTGGGCCTGAGGCTCAGTTCACTAATGCAAAGCAGACCTACCCAAAAGTCTACAGCTCACAGAGCCATAACCATAGTACACGGGTGATAGAGACCCACTTCCCTGGCAAAGGAGAAGGAGCCAGATAGTTTTTTCAGGTTTCTCCTGATTCCACAGCCTGTGATTCATAAAAGACTGGCTGAAGCCTTTGGCTTTGTCAAATACGCATGGACCCATTTACGACAGTGGCGGTCCATCCGTTTCTTTGAAATCTTAACACCTTGTGAATTTTTGCAGAGAAAGGAGGCTACCTATCTTATATGCCAAAGATACGTAGAGAGCAGTGACAAAACAGCTGAAAACTTACACTGTATTTGTAATATGTCAGGCACTGTCCTAGGCACGTTATATACCTTGTCCTCACAACAATCCTATAAGCACTGGCGATCTCCCCATTTAACCGGTAAGTAAATTGAGGTACAGAATAGCTATGGCACGTAGCTAGAAAGCGAACAAGCTGGAACACGAACCCAGGCAGCCGGGCTCCAGAGCCTTTGCTTCGTAACCAACACTGCTATAGTTTTCCCTGAACATATAGAGAGATATGCGTTCCACATTCCTAACAGAAATAATCACCAGGGCAGTCGAGTCTCAGCTGTAAAACACTTGAAGTTCACAGAGGAAGCTGCTATTTAAATATAAGAGGCCATTTCACCCTCAACTTTATAGCCCCCTTTATCAATACCATCAGCATCGTAAAACAACAGGTGTGTTGGGGTGCTCTATAAAGACTGGTGTTTTTGTGCACCATATTTATACTTATGTAACCCAGTGTGTCTGCGCACAGTCACTCCATCTTTCTGGGTCACCCAGAATCTTCCACGAGGGGCTGGCGTGAACAGAGCATGAGGGCCGGAGAAGAGGTCAGCAGTGGTCCCTCCTCGGGATGGTTTGTGGCCTCCTGGGTGGGACAGCCCACCAGACTCTCCTTGCCCAGGTGGCCTCCCTCTCATTTTCTTTCCCAGTTTTCCAGGAGGAACAGTGATCTCCACCCCCCCTGCCCCCCCCTCCCAGCCTCTTCCCCCTTTCTATCTGCTGCCTGGTGGTGGAACCTGCCTGCCTGAATCTTACTGATTAACTATACATCGATTTGGCAGACCGTGATTACAGTAGAATGGTTTGGGAGCTCAGTATCTCACTTCTTCCCACGCACCTTACCCTGGGAATTGCTTTGTACTTTCATATTGCCATGTGGTGGTGTGCCTTTAATCACCATCAATAAAGATAGGCCTGGGAAAGTACGGACAGCCGCAGAGTCCCCGAAATCCGACTGCAACAGAGTAGAGCCGTCTGTGGGGGACAGCCCGGCTGTCTGGAGTGGCCGATGGGACTGGTCAAAATAAACCCACCCCTTTGATCCAGCGACCGAGGAAAATTTGGAAAACTATGCTGACCCTCTGAGGGTTCCACTGAATTGCCAGGAAAACCTGTGTTCCTAAGTCAGAGTTCATTCGTGCACTTACTCTCCAAATATTTGAGGGTGCCAGACGCCATAAGGAGGTTCATAGCTTATTATTTTTTTTAATCAGAGAAGCAATCGACACGAAGAATGTGGGAAGCGAAGGGGAAATTTTTATGACGGAAACCTGGGTTCTCACCACGTGGCGCAGATGACCAGCATTTGAGTAGCAGCAGAGATGGAAGTCAACGGTCAAAACAGGCGTGGAGTTGCGCCCGACACATGGGAGGTGCTCAAAAAGAGTCACAGAACTGAATTAAGTTAAACGGGCAACTGGGAACTGGACGGTTTGCATCCTTGACCCAGCTGCCTCACCATTATCAACACACATGGCAAGACCAGTGAGGTAAAGGCCACAGCGGGGGGTGTGTCTGATGCATGTACAGCCTGACAACCTCCTCCAGAAGCTGGCAACGCTCTGGGACTTTATCAAGAGCCCTCCGAGGGCCAGCCTGCCACACACCAGCGTGTTCCAACAGAGCTGGCCTTCCCCGCCTCCTGCCAGATTTCAGTCAAGGCTGGCCTGTGGAAGTCCACTCCTGCAAAAGAAGAGGTTCCTTTTCCCCATCCCACAAGTGCCTCGCACAGGGCGGGGCTGAGGGGACCCCCAAATGCACCGCATCATGTGGGCGCTTGCCCACGGTGGTCAGGGCGATGGAGGTGAACACTTGGTCCTTCCTTGGTCCTTTCCCTGGCGCTAGAAGGATTCAAGGAGCTTGCCCCCCCCTTAGTTCTGAGCTACCCAGCCACCTCTTCTCTGGGACCGCCACCTTCAGACTAACCACAGAGCAGGATGCAGTCTCCCCATGGCCCTCATTCCCTGCCATCACCCCCAAACAATCCCGCTGCTTCTTCCAGCCTGTGGGATTTTATGGTGCTGCTCAGCGATACAGACAGCACAGAACAAACTAGCTCCTGAGGAAAAGTGATGCGGGTAGCAGGGGTCCACAGGGCCCTCACTCACAGGCCCTGTTTCCCTCTCCGAAGGCACTGGATGCTGAACTAATAAGAAGCTTCAGCCTCAGCCCCGGGGGAGGCCATGGTCATCGCTTTTGCTGCATCCTTTCCAGAACCTGCTCAGTCATCTTCTCCCTAAGTGGGATTCCTTCCCCTCCCTTCTCCCCGTACCCCCTCCCCCAGCTTCCCACCATAAGAAAGGACACTTCCTCCATGCTTCCCCCACATACGTGTCCTCTGGATTACTGATGTTCTATACCAAGTTGACAGACATCTTTCTTCTCCCTTCTGTTCCATTGTCTGGAAATTTTATTTTTGCCCAAGGCTGAGAAAGAAAAGTTGGTTCTCCCCCGGCTGCTATGCTCCCTGCCCTGCCTTGTATCTCTAGAGGCACTTTTTTTTTTATTTTTTTAAAACCGTTTATTTATTTTTGAGAGACAGAGAGAGACAGAGCATGAGCGGGGAAGGGACAGAGAGGGAGACAGAATCGGAAGCAGGCTCCAGGCTCTGAGCTGTCAGCACAGAGCCCAAAGCAAGGCTTGAACCCATGAGCCGTGAGATCATGACCTGAGCTGAAGTCGGAGGCTTACCCAACTGAGACACCCAGGCACCCCTTAGAGGTACTATTTTCTAGAAAGCTTGCATATCCTATATCCTGTGCCCCTTAGAGCCCATGATGTAGCCAAATGTCTCCTGCACTGACTGCTTGAATTTTCTCTTCCTCCCTGGGCCTCCTATCAAAATCATGCTAGTCTAGATCATAAAACCATATATGAGGACAAATTGCTGTAATGGACTAGACAGTACCCTGTCAACTTTCAAGTAACTGTCAGGCAAGGGACAGTTACCTCCAACTCTGGGGACAAGACGGGAAGGCCCCCAACCATGCTGGAAACCACCAGTCTTAAGCTACAGCCGTGGCAGCTGCCTAAACCATTTTCTCGTTCCCTAAGCCTGATCTCTAAAAGGAAAATGTATATTTCACGTGCAAATGCCATCTATCAGCCACTTGGAAAACCCACGATTTTTCTCACCTTTCCCTCTGCTAAGTGTGACGTCAGCCAGCCATTCAATGTCTCCCTGCTCCAACATCACCACAATATTCCTAGCATCACATCTTCTCTGGTCCGGATAAAAGCCCAGTGTTGACGAAGCACAGATTCAGGGGTTAGACATATCCTCCCCTGCCCCCCATCTTCCTTTTAGGGTGCAAATAAGGGGACAAGGTTGGCAATGAGAAGAAAAGAGCAATGGCGTATGGCTGGGCTTGGCTGACTGAGAGACAAGAGGACTATTCTGTGTGACCCCTGCACAGGGCCTCCTGTCTCCTGGAACTCAGATCCTTGGAAATCAGGATCCTTTCTCTTCCAGAGGTTGGGGGTGGGGGGGTAGTTGCATCCAAGAAAGCATCCCAGTGCAGCAATCCTGGGATTTACCCACGCTCTGTGCTGGGCACAGCCTGTCACACTACCAAAAATCACTCACCAGCCATGGTCGGATTCTCGATTAGAAAATCCATCTTGGGTGGTAATGCTGTAGATTTGCTGTAGATGACCTTTCAAAACGTTCTTATAGAGATAGAGTGAGGCAGGTTTCTGGGTGGGTGGGCAGAAAATCTGAGCCTAATTCTGGCTTTGCTATTTCCTCTTGGGGAGGCGTTGAACCTTGGGCAAGTCACTTCTTCTTGGGCTCCATTATACCACCTCTTGGGTCCCTTCCCTTGCCTCCCCCAGCCCTTTTCCTACAAGCGGCGGGGGCGGGGGGGGAGGGGGAGATGATATGAGGATAATAATGATGGAGATTTTAATTAAAAACATGTTGCATACGCTCATATGCTCATACTGTATCACTTTCAGGCGTTAAGTTTTACCTACATGGTTTTCCTGGCTAGCTGAGTTTTTTGTTGCTGTTGTTTATCTTTTGAGCAATTGGATCCCAAGTCACAATTTGAGCAGCTATCAGCAAGCCAAACAATGCAGGTCCTGGGTTTAAAGGGGCCAGGCTTCACCCCGCCTTCCTGAGCCTTCCAGAGACCCCCTCGGGCACCAGCCCTGGTGCAGTTCTGAGCCTTTAACTGCAAGTTAACATCCCTGTGGCCCCTGGGGAATGCGCTCTTTCAGCTCTTTCGCTCTTTGGTCTCTGGGCTTGCAGGTCGCCTCACCACAGCCCTGCTCAGGGGGCAAAGGTGAGCGGCGGCGTTTAGAGCCTTCCCACCTCACTGCTGCTACTGGGCCTGCTGCTGCTGAGGCAGCTGGAGCCAAATGTGGGAATGGAGCCATTCTGGAGCGCCCTGCCCCCACCCCATTGGAAAAGGCTTTCTTGGCAACCATCCTTTTTCAGGGCCCATTGGAAAAGTGCACATTCTCACTGGCTCACTCAAGTTTTTCCAAGGCGGGTGGGGGGCAGAGAGCATTACAGGCTGCTATTAGCCAATGTCCAAAGCTTCCGTTTTCCGCCTCCACCTCCTTTGCAGTTCGAGGTCCCAGCCCGGCTGGAGACCGACCCGGCAGTTTTGTTCAGAAGTAGCAACTTATTTTTATCAAAGATGGAATGCAGACGCAGTTGTTTCTAATGCCTCTTCATGGCAACCAGGACTCTTGTTCCAAGCATTCCTGAATCATCTTCTCTTAAAAAACACTTGGCTTTCTTGCCTGTCCCTTTCTCCACGCAAAAATTGGGGGCAGAGCAGCACTAGCGTCTCAGAACTTAAAAAAAAAAAAAGGTTCTGGAAATTCAAAGCACTTTATTAATGTGTCTATTTTTTTTTCTTCAAAATCTTCTGAATGTTTATTTTTGAGAGAGAGACAGAGCATGAGCGGGGGGAGGGGCAGAGAGAGGGAGACACAGAATCCGAAGCAGGCTCCAGGACTGAGCTGTCGGCACAGCCAGACATGGGGCTCGAACCCATGAACCAAGAGATCATGAGTCAAAGTCAGACACCCAACCCGCTGAGCCACCCAGGTGCCCCTAATCACTTTAAATCCAGGCTTTGGTGGTTGGTGATCACAACTCCATAAACCCCACCCCAAATTTCCCATGGACCGCAGCACTGTGGTGTGGTAAAGGCCTCTGAGCCGGCTTCTGGCCCCCACTCTGGTCATACGTTGCTGTAGGCCCTTAAGCCAGTCCCATGCCCTCTCTGGGCTTAGGTACAGACTTGTAAGTGGAGATTGTCTAGATCAGTTTCCTCCGCCTTTCAGGGTCACGAGAAGCTCTGAAATTTTGCTGAAAGCTATGGACCCTCCCCTGAGGAAGAAATCATGCACTCATTCATTGATCCATTCATTCAAAAAAGTATATATTAAGCTACTGCCAAAGGTGCATGTAGGCTTCATTCGGAATTCCATTTCGGGCGTTGTTTTAGGTTCAGCTTAGGGGGTTCTTCTTAAGGTAAGAAATCCTGGTTGTGAATTTTGCCGTGATGGGCATATATGGACGCTTATCTATTAGAAGGACCACACAATAATGATTCTAGTAAAGGATCATGAAACTGCCCGTCAGGCAGATGCCAGAACACGCAGGCAGCGAGGCAGTCATCAGGCAGGTGATCCCTGGCTTCCCTCCCGCCCCTCCCCACGGGCACGCGCGCGGGCAAACACGCGTGCACCGCCGCACAATCGGCGGGGAATGTGCTGTTTCTGGGACGCAGACCGCAGGGAGCTGGCTGCAGCTCCAGAGAGACAACAAACACCTCTTCTATCCTGGGCTTTATTTTTCTCACGGTCTCTGAAAAGCCTGCGATCAGGTGATATGTGTGGGACTGTTCCCTGTACAGGTGCGGAGCAGGTACTGAGGGGAGGAGAAATCCGCCCCGTGTGTACTTACTCAAGGCTCTTTCAATAGCTCTCCCAGGATAGCTCTTGGCAGGGCAGCTACCTCGGCTCTGGCAGGCTGCAGGGAATCCGAGTGTGAGAAAGTCAGTCAAGCGGAGGAAAACGAAGTGGGGGGGGGGGGGGGAAGCTTCAAGTCCTCAGGCAAAATACCTTTTTTCTTCTCTCACTCTCTGTGTTTTCTGTAGCTTTAAACCAAACCCACAAACCAGGCTGCTACCTAGGGACAAAGGGGAGTCTCACTGGAGGCGCAGTTATTTGTTTTATGGTTTAGAGCAAACAGGTGATGTAGTAAGACAGAAAATCACCCTTCGTGGGCCAGAAAGGGGAAGGGGGATAAACAGAGCGGCCCCTGGTTGTATTTATCCGACATGATACAGTGGGAAAGATTCCTTGTGTTTTGCTGGTCTCACAGTGGGATCAAAGCGGTGACCTCTGTTGATGAACAGGGTTCAATTTTCCCTTTGCTTTGGGGACGGGGGGGTTGGAGAGGAGGACTGAAATATAAAGGCTGTTCTATCTAAGAGGAGGCTTCCAATTCCAAAAGTCTTTTCTTGAGTTTAGGAGCTTAGGTCCCCATTTGAGAAGGGCTGGAAAGAGTGTCAACTTGGCCCTATTTTCCCTGCCCCAAATCAGGATACTGAAAAATAACATGTAAGTACATTTGCAAAGAAACTTTCTTCTTGAATCATGAGGTGGAGGGCCAGAGATTTCATGGGTTGGGTTTTTTTGTTTGTTTGGCCCAGAGACAAATTCATGGCAAATTTCTGGTTGCTTGACTGACCCCTCTGTCTCTCAAAAAATGTGAGTGTGTGTGTGTGTGTGTGTGTGTGTGTGTTTAAGTTATTTGCTCATCCTACCAGTCTAAGCACTCCTAAAGTGGCAATAAAAGAGTTGCTGATTAACTATTTAACCCATGAGGCTGCTTCAGGCCCTGCAGTGAGACCTTAACTTGACTATATTCAACATTCTCCACGCACCTTCAGGGTGCCAAATCCAGAGGAGAGGACAGTCGGGGACAAAAAAGACTCTTAGGCTAGAAGGGACAGGGGATGGTTTACCCAGCTAGTTAATGAGGGCCCAATGTCAATGTCATAGCAGCATTTGGTGGAGGAAGTCACTGGCTCTCACAGATTTGGGGGGAACCTAGAAAGGGTTAACATGCTTCCCTGGGAAGGGTTTAGTTCCTTGGAAGAATCTGGGTCAGAGTATTTATGCAGTTTTTAAAAGTCAGATGCTGAGTAGAGCATTTTAAGGAGCCTGCGAAGTCTGCATGCCAGAAAGGAGGGGAACTTCACAGGCTCCTCACCTTTCACCAAGAGCACTGCAAATACCCGGGAAAACTCCACTTTTTTTCCAAAGCAACAGACAATTTTCTGTCATCACCACCTTTCCATCTGCTTAAAATAAGAAAGGAAAGTCCTGTCCCATTGGGCCAGGTTGCAGGTCAACAAAGGAGACATTGTTCACCTGTTTCTTCAGAACATGATAGGGCACAACCCACTCTGCAGTGTGGCAAGAAAACACACAAAAATCCCAGAGAGTCGCCTGAGGGGCAAGAGTGAGTAAACCAAGCTTGCAATGAGGTAAAGGCTTGGCTGCAGACTTGAGGGTTGTCCTGGAAGATGGAAATGAGGCTTGGAAGATAGATTCAGTCAGAGTCACAATGACTCTTTAGTTGGACTCTAGGTCGCGGGGGAACATTGCATGAAAGGGTAGGCAGGTTTCTGCTGAACCTGGATCACTGGACAGTGTACAGTCAACGCCCAGGTGAGCTGGTTCTAGGCAGGTGCTTCCAGGTGAGTGTCAGTCTACACCTGTCACTTAGGAACCTCCTTTACCAGCCTGAACCTCCTCACTGGGCTCTCTGCCTCTAATCTACTCTCCACACTTTTCCTAGAGCCGTCGTCCTAAAGGAGAATCTTGATGTCCCTTCTCCATTCAAGAGCGTTTCATAGTTCTCCAATGTCTAAAGATAAGGCTAAAGTCCTTTAGCAAGATATTTAAGGGTCTTGTGACTTGGCCTCAAGCCTCCTCCTTCAGTCCCTTCTTATAATCCTGCCTGTCAGACACCCTGGACTCCAGACCATGATGCCCAAATAAGGACTTCATGTTCCAGAGTGTAGGCCTTTCATGCCATGGGTACTTCCATCCTCCCCAGCCCCATGACTCACATTTCCAGTGCCCCAATCCTCCCTGTTTTCCAAGATACAAAGCACAGGCCATTTCCTCCAGGAAGCTTTCCAGGATGCCCCCAACTTATTAATAATTTAACTATCCTAAACCTCCACAGCATTTTACTTCTATCGAGACACATGAATGTCTCTCTGGAACCTACCAGAGAAAGAGCCTGGGAAACAGAGGTCAGCTGCACCTAATGAGTATCTCCAGGCGGCAGACTTCCTGACGGTAATAAACATTTTGTTCATCCCTGTATCCCCGGGTAGGCCAGCAACACTGTTGCCCATATAGGTGTGGTTTAGTGTTTCTTTCAGGGTCTGATCTCTCAGGCCATCATCTAAGCCCGAAGAGAAAGGAATATAAGAGGCACGCCTGGCCATCAATCAGAAAATCAGGGTCCGTCTGCCTCCAGTTGACTGTAAACTCCTTGCAGACTGCCACTGTGTCTCTCATCCTGGTAATCCCAGGGTTTAACACGGTGTCTGGCACAGAGCGCGCGCCACAGAATGAAAGAACTGAGAGGGGCTCGCCCAAGGTCACCCCGAGTCAGGAACCGCTGATTCTCATCCGGACGAGATCTGGTGGAACCGTTTACACCATTATCTCAGTGGGGAGCTCGGAGGAAGGAAGGAATGAAGTGTCTGAGCAATGTGTGCCAGGCCCCTGGCGGCCTCCAAGCCTGCAGAAGGGCTGGGAGGGCGGGGAGAGCGCGACATCAAACAAGATGCTGGGCTCCCGGGCTGCCCCGAGCTTCCCGAGCAGCGCGCCGAGCTCCCGGGCGGCGGGAAGGGTGGAGGGGGTGGGGGCGCGGGGGCCCCGCGCGGGCGGGCGGGACGGCGGGAGGCGGCGGTGGCGGCGGCCGGCCGGGGGCAGTGCGCGTCGCCCGCCCCGCGCGGCAAATCCCCCAGGGAGGCCGCCGCCAGAGCCCTGGCGCTCCCGGCCCGGCGCCCGCCACGTGGCACCCGGCGGCGGCGGCGGCGGCTCCTCCCGGCGCGCGGCCCGGCCAGCCGGCAGCACGCAGCCGCCCGCGCCGCCCGCCTCCTCCCGGCCGCCCGCCGGCGGCCTCCCGGGCGCAGCGAGGGGGAGCTGCCCGGCCGCCCTGGACCCAGGGAAGGGGCGGGCGGCGCGAAGCCGCTTTAACCGCAGCCGCCGAGCGGAGGCAGGAGGCTGACCCGGCCGCTTCCTAAGTGCGGTCAGGCATCTCGTGACCGCGGCGGGCGCCGGGGGCCCCGCGGGGGAAGGGAGGGAGGGCCGGGGCAAGGAGCAAACAAGAATGCCCCCACTCCTCCCCCGGGCTGTTGCTAGCGAGGCCTTCGGCGGAGTTAAAACCCCAAGCCCGAAATCAGGGGTGGAGTGGGGGGTTGGAATAATTCCCCACTATCCACCCCGGGGCGTGCGCTCCCCGCCCGGAAGGGCTGACCTTGGCCGGGGAAAGGCGGGGGGCGGTGGTAAGCGCCGGGGCTCGGCTCCCAGCCCGCCGCCCCCTCGGATTCCTGGCGCGGCGGGGGCCGGAGGAGGGGGCCCCGGACACACACACACACACCCCACACGCAGCGCGCGCCAATGAGCCCCGGCCAGGCGCAGGGGGCGGGGTTTTCCCAGGCTCGAGCACAGCAGCTGCTATTTACCTTCTTGGCTTCTCCCGGGGACCGAGAACCAGCCCCCGCGCTCCGCCGCCCGCCGCCGCCCCCCGCCTCCCTGCCCCTGGGGCGCGCGCACACACACTCACACACGCACGCACACACACATCCTCCCGGCCCGGCCGCAGCCGCGGCGGCAATAAAACATCCTGGCACGTGCTCCGGCTCCAGGCGCGCCCTCGCCGGCCGGCTGATGTCAAACTGCATCTCGGCTGGTGTAGCTCTTAAAGGGCCCGCGCGCGCCGGGTGGCGAGGCTGCCCCGGCCGCCCGCGGGCGAGAAGGAGGGGAGAAGCTGCCGCCCGGCCCGCCACCTCAACGTGCTGAGAGTCTGTGGGTGGAAAGGAAAAGGGTGGCGAGGGCGCGCGCGCGTCCCTGAGGCCTTGCCATCAAAGCCCCCTTGTTCATCTTTCATTTGAAATTCCATTTCCTTTCTGCCCAGTTGGAAATTATTCTGATTGTTTCCTGGGGAAGCGCGGGATCCAAGGCCCCAACTGCAGAAGAGGAATGAGGGGCGGGGGTAGGGTGGGGGATTAAAAAAAGAACACCTTGCTCTGAAAAATCCCAAGTGTAAGGTAGGCATTGTTTTCCTTATTCTGCATGCGAAAGGTTTTTTTTTGTGTGTGGCGGGGGGGGGGGGGGGAGTGGTTTTTTTTTTTTTTGCCCTTTTTCTGCATGATCGATTTTCATTATCTTCCTTACCCCAATGTATAGAGTCTGAGCGGGAAATCACTTAGATGTATCGGTAACTCACGCCCTTGCACAGTTCTCCTCTTTTATCCCTGTCCTTCTAAATCTTTTTTTAGAATATATTTCAAATGAACTTATTAGTATCAAAGCAGCTCTATTACACACGTGAAAGGAAATAAAGAGCAAAGACGCTGGCCCCAAAAGAAATAAACTAGACTGGAGCAAAACCTGCGGAAAAATCCCCTGTAAAGCAAAGCCCAGCAGGGAGAATAGCAAAGGGTTAAAATCCTTTTGATTGACGTTGTAGCCTCCGGTGCCCCGGGCTCAGGCGCGCGCCATTGGCCGCCAGGCACAAGGCCTGGCGGCCAATGGGGGGGCGCGGTCCACGAGCGGTGCCGCGTGTCTCCTCCTCCCATTGGCTGAAAGTTACTGTGGGAAAGAAAGTTTGGGAAGTTTCACACGAGCCGTTCGCGTGCAGTCCCAGATATATATAGAGGCCGCCAGGGCCTGGGGATCACACAGGATCCGGAGCTGGTGCAGATAACAGTGGAATCCCCCGTCTACCTCTCTCCTTGGTCCTGGAATAGCGCTACCGGTCACCAAGTAGCCATAAAATATTATAATAAACCCTCAGCACTTGCTCAGTAGTTTTGTGAAAGTCTCCAGTGAAAGGGACATAAACAAAACAATTTTTTGTGTGAAGGACTCCAAAAATAAAATTCTCTAGGGATTAAAAAAAAAAAAAGGCAACAGAAAATGCCAGCAGATATAATGGAGAAAAATTCCTCGTCCCCGGTGGCTGCTACCCCAGCCAGTGTCAACACGACACCGGATAAACCAAAGACAGCATCTGAGCACAGAAAGGTAAGGGCAGTACCACTATCTCTCTGCAGCCCTAAGAAATTAAGTCGGGGTTGGGGGGCTCCTTTCTTCCTTTAAACTCCGGGGTGAAATGGCAGATCCCATGGGAACTCAGGGCTCTATTTTTATTTCTTTCCAGTCATCGAAGCCTATCATGGAGAAAAGACGACGAGCAAGAATAAATGAAAGTCTGAGCCAGCTGAAAACACTGATTTTGGATGCTCTTAAAAAAGATGTAAGTGGGCAATGCTGCCTTTTTTTTTTTTTTTTTAATTAAAACAAAATACTATTTCTTAGATACTCAACGTGAAACCCCCTCGCTGACGGGATCGTCCTCGCTGGCACTGCATTCCCTGAGGCGGGAGGGCCGGGCCCCTCCCGGGTCTAGGGATGTCGGCGCCGGGGCCGGGGGGCGGAGGGGGGTGGGTGTGTGGGAAGGAACCACAGCACACCGAGGCGGCTGGCGGGGCTCTCACTTCACTGCCTTGCCTCTTCTGTGCAGAGCTCGCGACATTCCAAGCTGGAGAAGGCGGACATTCTGGAAATGACAGTGAAGCACCTCCGGAACCTGCAGCGGGCGCAGATGACGGGTGAGGGCGGCTTGCCGCGAGTCCCCCTCTGCGGGCGTCCCTTTCGCCCCGCGGTGATTTCTTCCAGACTTCCGCCCGTGGTTGTGAGAGGCATTCAGCTACATTTTACTGCCTTGGCTCACTCTTGCGTTCCCACGGTCTGGGGCTTATTTATAGCCACAACTCCAAGTTGTTACTGTTCCGGAAAGGGAGGGAGGGAGGTTGTAGCGGCGAGGGTGGCGGGCGGCTTGGCAGTGGGGGAAGCTGGTGCCGAAGAAAAGACTCAGAACCGTGGCGGGTCTGGGGGTCATCTGGTTTAGCACTCCCCGCTTTCCTATTACAGAAGGGGAAATGAGGCCCGGTTGGCGGGGCCGGGGTGGGGGGGGAGGTGGTGGTGGAGGGCATTGCCCAAGGTCACATCGCGCGCACGGAGGATAGGGGGAAGATGTGAGGCTGTATGGGTTAAGATGGAGCGACCAGGAATGGAGAGGCACCGCCTCGGTTTCGGTCGCCAAGCTGGTGTGGAGAGGTGGACGATTTTTCTAAACAACCTCCCTCTAGCCGGGGCAGTTCCGCGGGCGGGTGGTCAGGGAGGAGCACCGCGGGGACCTCCCAGGGCGGAGGCGGTGGCCTCGGGGCCAGGGCCATTGGGTGACCCGTCTGTCTCCTTCTGGCCCGCAGCCGCGCTAAGCACAGACCCGAGCGTGCTGGGGAAGTACCGCGCCGGCTTCAGCGAGTGCATGAACGAGGTGACCCGCTTCCTGTCCACGTGCGAGGGCGTTAACACTGAGGTGCGCACCCGGTTGCTCGGCCACCTGGCCAACTGCATGACCCAGATCAACGCCATGACCTACCCCGGGCAGCCGCACCCCGCCTTGCAGGCGCCGCCGCCGCCCCCGCCGGGACCCGGCGGCCCGCAGCACGCGCCGTTCGCGCCGCCACCGCCGCTCGTGCCCATCCCCGGGGGCGCGGCGCCCCCTCCCGGCGGCGCGCCCTGCAAGCTGGGCAGCCCGGCTGGAGAGGCGGCTAAGGTGTTCGGCGGCTTCCAGGTGGTGCCGGCTCCGGACGGCCAGTTTGCCTTCCTCATCCCCAACGGGGCCTTCGCTCACAGCGGCCCCGTCATCCCAGTCTACACCAGCAGCAGTGGGACCTCCGTGGGCCCGAACGCAGTGTCGCCTTCCAGCGGCCCCTCGCTCACGGCAGACTCCATGTGGAGGCCGTGGCGGAACTGAGGGGCTCAGGTCACCCCTCCACCTAAACTCCCAACCCACCTCTCTTCCCTCGGGATACACAACAGGAACTTGGACACTGGGAGAGAAGAGGACTTTTGTGATTAAGTGGTTACTTTGGTTTTTTTTAATTTCTAAAAAGTTACTTTTTTGTAGAGAGCTGTATTAAGTGACTGACCATGCACTATATTTGTATATATTTTATATGTTCATATTGGATTGCGCCTTTGTATTATAAAAGTTCAGATGACATTTCGTTTTTTACACGAGATTTCTTTTTTATGTGATGCCAAAGATGTTTGAAAATGCTCTTAAAATATCTTCCTTTTGGGAAGTTTATTTGAGAAAATATAATAAAAGAAAAAAGCGTGAAGGCTTTTATGTCTTAGAACTGATTATTTCAGAATATGTGTTAAAAAAAAAAGGTTCTTGGCAGAATTTGGATTACGCGCAACCTGAGAATTCAGTCATTGGCCCTTTTGTTTTTAAAAGAACATTTTTAACAATCCATCAAGCCTTACCAACCCTCCACGAACTAAATTCCACTAAATTTGCAAGAACTCCTCTATTATGGCTACTCTAATCAATTTGTGGTCAATCTCCTCAAGGATTTCAGAATTTTTTTAGTTGCAGTTCAGTCCCGGTTCTCACACTAGCTCCTCTGAAGAAGATAGAACCAGACTGAAGTCATGAAGTTAATCAGTCGAGTAATGGGTGCCCCCAGCACCTTGAGAGAGACCCCTGCAGCACTACTATCCTGGGAAACACATGGACACCCAATGTAAATGGAGGCAGCCTCAGCCTTCTAGTGTTGGAGCCTGTTTAATTAGGCAATACTTAGGTGCAGCTACACATTCCCTTGTACCAGCCTCTAAAAGTTTGAAATGCCTCTCTGCACCCTCTTCAAGCAAGCTGAGAAGGTCAACAGATTCCTTTTGCCAAGGGACAGCTAGTTAGACTCCCAAGTGGAGCCCAAGTCCAGATGATTAACACCAGACATATGTTTTTGATAAGTTTCTGTGCTTGGCTCTAATAGAGAAAGCATGTGGAGGCCGCTCTGGCAGGCACACAGGCCATCTTCCCTTTAATACAAACAGCAAGCGACCCCTTCGCTTGGTCATGCCCCATTTCCAGGCAAGATGTGGGCTCCAGATAGAAGCAAAAGGGTTGTCTCGGGTTTCAGCTCACATAACCCTCCTTAACAAGTCCTAACTCAAAGCGGACAGCTTTAAACTGTGCCAGGATCTGCAGGGAATTTCTTCCAAATCCCATCACAAAGACTTGTCAGATTTTGTCAGATTTGGCCAGGTGTTTGACTGCATCCAGGTGTTGGGGAAATGAAAACCACGAGCCCTGCGAGACCAGACACATCAGCCGCGCTGTGGGTCTGGCGGGCGCGCCCTCCTCCCCCACTGCCGGCCAGTCCTCCCGGCCCGGCCCCTCCCGCCGGCCTCCCCTCATGCCCCTTCTTTCAGAACTGCTTCTGGGAGGAGAAGGATGAGGCGGGAGAAATCAATCTTTGAAGCCTTCCTAACAAAGATAAAGCCAACGATTTTCTGTCTTGTTTCAAAAGCTTTACCTCTCCCCCGCCTTGCTCTGGCCTTTCCCACAGGCCAGTGTGGAGAGCCGCTCTATCACAGGAATGATCTAGCAGACAGTTTTCCACCCAAATACCTTCGATCCAGCTTCGGACCCACAGGGAAAGTTTTCAAAGATAGTTCATAAAATTTGGCCCCTACTTGCCTCCTTATGTGAAAGGTATCCGACACCCACCCCCCAGAATACGCACACATACACACACTCCTCTTTACCATACCATTTTCCCATGATTTCCCTCTTGTTTAAACACAAACATAATAACAATTGCTCTATTAAGACACTCAACACAAGCCTAAATGCTTCATTTGGCAAATCTGTCCGGCCCCACTAGAAGTCCTTAACTGTCCTGACATAAATAATGGAGACATCAGGGTCTCATTTTTACAAAAATACATTTATATTCTTTAAAAAGTCACACACACACACGTGCAATCTCTACACCAACTTCAAACTAAACCTGTCTTTCCCTGTGCTGAAGGGGAACGACTGAAATAAATGAATTTTTATTAATATCAAAAATGCAAAGATCTTGGAGGTGGGAATTAACAAATTTAAGGAAAAGCAGTAAATAATTGTTCATTTGATAATTTGATAGCCTTGTTTCCCGGATTTGGGGAACTCAGATGAGGCATTTGTTCCTGTACAATATGGGCAGAAGGGGGACACCCAGGCCTCTATGGGAATTTCAGGCTCCTCTGGCAGCTACACAACTAAATTGACTGTGTCACTTTGGATGAGTCATTTCCCTTATCTGGGACATTTCCAAGTCCAGTGAGTGGGTTTATTTCCAAGACCTTGTGCCCTCCCTCACCCAGGTTGTTTCTGGAGTAAGTAGTTTGGGGATTAGGGAGAATGAAGCTTCAAAGACGATTGCAATCTTGCTCACCCCCCACCGTCCTACCCGGATCCCTGGGGCCTGGCCTAGTTTACGGCCTGAGACACACCCAGCAGCCCCTCTCTGCCGCCCCGGGCAGTGCCGATGGCTCCCGGAGATAAGGCCCAGCTCCAAGCTCCACGTCCGGATGCGGGCCGCCGGCCTCCGCCGCAGTGCGATTATCGTCTCAATGGAGACCCTCCAGGGTCCCGGCCCCCCGCGGTCTCTGGCAGCATCCGGAGCGGGAAAGGCGCTGAACTGGAAGGGGAGCTCTCCCGGTCAAGACGCGAGCCTTCTCTAGTGAATAAACGCGACTCCGAGGCGCGCCCCCTTCTCGCGCCCCATTTCACCCCCACGTGTTTCTGGAGCGGGGACCCAGGGGTTAAACTGGACCCCCTCATCGTCACCACCGTCCCGGGAAACCTGTCATTAAAGTCAATTAACTTTTCCCACACCCCTTGGCCGGTAACAACCCGCTGCTAGCTTCCTCCTCGGCTCCTAAGTGCAACCAGATGGGCCGCCGAGCTGCCCCCGCCGCGCGCCCGCCGGGGCGGCCCGGGGGTTCCAGGGAGGCCGCCGGGGCCCGCGGCCCGGGCGGGAGCAGGCCAGGGCGGCCACGCCGGGCCAGCCCCGGCGGCCCTGCGGCCAAGGTGGTTTGCTTAGCAGGCCTGGCTGCTTTCTGGCAGGAAATGAATAGCTCCCAGATGAGCTCAGGCAACCTGAGAGGTCGTGAGAACGGCGCGAACCCCCGCCTGTGCAGCCGGCAACCTGCCAGGCCGCGGGGGGAGCGGGCGGCGGCGGCGGCGGCGGGAGGCCGGGAGGCCCGGCGGGCGGGCGGGCGGGCGCGCGGGCGGGCGGCGGCAGGGGGAGAGGGAGGAGGGAGCCGCTGACACACGAGCCCGCGCCCGCTCCCGCTGACAGGCAGGCAGCCGCCCGCGCCCGGCCGCCTCCCCCGCTTCCCCCGCCCCAGGCCCCAGCGCCTCCCAAGCAGCAGGCCTTAGCCGCAGAAATGCGGCCGCCCGGCCCCGCCAGGGCCTGGGGGTGGGGCGGCCTGCCAGTGTTTTTCCAGTTCCCCCGGTAGCTCCGGGCCGCATTTAGAAGACGGGGAAACTGGGCCGAGGCCAGTGTCAGGGCACCAGAGGCCCTCGAGGCCTGCCGAGCACTGCCAAGCGTCAGGCCAAGCCAGGGCAGGAGTGGGCAGGGAAAGGGGGAGGGGGGCGGAAGGGGGAAGGGCATCTCAGCCCACACCGGCGTCCCAAAAAAGAAGGAGCCACCAGACAGGGACTCTAGACTCGTAAAAAAAATATATCTCATTTCTAAAAACCCTGAGCACCTACTAAGTGTCTAGCAGGCCCGAGGCAAGCGCTACAAAGATAGGACTAATCCCCACACAGCCCCTGCCCTCCGAGAGCTCTGGTTTAGCTAGGAAGATAGACAAACATTCAAGTGACTCATCCCGGGGATGATGAGGTAAGTGCCAAAAATGAACTTTAAACAAAGGGCACCTAAGAACAGAGAGATTAATTCTGATTTGAGAGGAAACCAGGTAAGTTTTGCAGGGAGTTGGCACTTGAAGCAGAGAGGTGAAAGATGAGCTCAACGGGAAGAAAAAGGAGGAATAGGAAGGTGAAAGAAAAGGCAGAGATAGGTAAATATTTAGGTCCAGTTTGGGGAAATTTCAGGAAGGATGCCATGGTTGTCCTATTTCAATTTGCAAATATATAAATTGGCTTAGAGGTCAAAAAAAAAAAAAAAAAGAGGACCAAGCTGTCTGCTTTAGTCCTTGGTTTATTGCAGAATAGCCTGGGGGTTAAGTGCACATGATCTGGCTTCAGATTGCTTAGGTTGTAAGTCCAAGGCAGATTAACTTCTCTGAGCGTCCTCTGTAACAGGGGGCTCATGGGGTAGTATTTCATAGGGTGGTGAGGATAAAATAAGTATAAATGCATGTAAAGCATTGAGAATGGTGCTTGGCACTGAGGCCTCCGTGCCCGTCAGCTAGTAAGATTCCTGAGCAACCATAGTGAGGCAAGGGTGTTCGCCAAACTAGCAAGCGAAGCCTGGACTTTGCCCAGTGATTTCAGGGACTGCTTTTAATTACACCAGGCCCCAGGTGAAAGGACCACTGCCTCTTCCTTAGTTTCCAATTTCATGTACTCATTCAATAATTACTGAGCCAGGCACTATGGGAATAAAGGGAGAAGAAAGGCTTGATCTCTACAGTTATAAAGCTCTCAGTCTGGTAGGCGAGACAAACCAGTAAAAAAAAAAATGAATAATAATAATAATAATAATTGCTCTGTGTTAAGTGCCATCAAAGTGGGGTAGTATGCACTGGTGGTACAAAAGAAGGGTACTTGTCTTAGCAGGTACATTGTTGGTCCTCCAAATTAGAATTAATCTGTGAATTTTTGTGACCACAGACATTGCCGGCACAGTAGATAACTATCAAATTCCACCTAAGAAAAGTGGTTGTCAAATGGTTAATTTCAAGATTAATCATTTTATGATACTAATATCTTCTGAATGAGCACAATCACCTTGATGTGGTCAAGGAACTGGTTCCAAAGTGGCCCTTACCCGTGAAATGCTGAGCATGTCCCCTTGAGTCTCTGGGCTTCGGTTTCCTCCCTGATAAGGTGAGAAGGTTAGACCGGAAGTCTCTAAGATCCTTCTCAACTCCCCGGTCTGTGCTTCTCTTTCCTCAGCATTTTGACACACGCTCTGTAAAGGCTGTAAGAACCTTTATCAGGCATATTTCAAAACTTTTGACCAAGGCGTGGGACGATTTTATAACCAAGTATTTTCATCTGCAGTTAAAGACATGGAAGCAAACTCAAATAGATGCGCATTGTATTTCCACTGTTATAAGCAAGTGGGCCACACGTTAGTTTCTGGAGACCGGCCATGGGATCGAGAGTCGCATTCACTGCGTGGCACATCAGAGGAAGACTGCATCTGACAGGATTTGCTCACATACCTGCTCCTAAGACCCCACCCTTTACTGTAATATCTTGTCATCTTCCTGGGAAAACAGAGTAACAAGAATTAAAAATACCACCACATTCCCTCTTGATCCTAAAACCTCGCTTCCCATCCTTCTCACTTGCCCACTTCTTTTCTGGGGGAAAAAAAAGAATGTGATCTGTTGTTTATCAGGACTCCTTCCATTTAGGAAACATAGTTCCCTAACTGGCTAGAATTTTTCCACTAGTACATTTACTGAATTAAATAAACTTACTGAATTAGTCTTGTTAAACAAGAATGTCAGTCTGAATTAGTGAAAAGTCTGAATTTTAAATATCCAATAGGGAGAGCAGTAAACTTTGCAAATCCTTGTAGTGAGTCTGAATTCATAGTTTACAAAAGCACTTGCTCTCCTAAAACTAATGCATTAAAGTCATTTAAAGAATGTATTCTCCCAAACAGGTTAAACATGAATCTTGCAAAATTATACTATAGTTGAGCCTTGAACAACTCAGGCTTGAACTGAGCAGATCCACTTATATGTGATTTTTTTTTAATAAATACAGTAGAGTACTATAAATGTATTTTGTTTCTTATGATTTTCTTAATAGCATTTTTTCCTCTACTTTACTTTACCATAGGAATACAGTATATAATACACATAACAAACAAATATGTGTTAAGCAATGGTTTATGTTATGACTAAGGCTTCTGGTCAACACTAGGCTATTAGTATTAATAGTTAAGCTTCCAGAAGGCAAAAGTTATATGCAGATTTTAGAATGGGGGGGGGGTGCTACCACTCCTGCATTGTTCAAGGGTAAACTATATAAATCTTTCTTTATAGTAAGAAAAAGAGCTAGGATTGCAACCCAAGTAAGTACTTGTAGCCTAAATTAATAATAAGGCTTTACTGTAGCTACTCTATGTCTGGATATGCTTCCAGTCATAATTTGCCTTTAGTCAAGCAGAGATCAATGCATTTTCCCCTTTAAAATTGCAAGTATCACTTAATGACAGCAATGTTATTTACGGAATACTATTTGTAACTTACTATTTTATTATTCACAAAGGTGATCTGATTTCATGTTAATTTTCCTTGTTTAGTCACCCAGGTGAGACATGACATTTGTAAGTCCTGCTTACAGAAAACTCCAGCCTAGTGAAAAACTCCTGGGGTCCACAAATGCCAGCATCCAAATTGTTATGTTTCCTCCTACATAGTTTCTCTTCTCTCAGCTTTTCCCCCTTAGCTATAAAATCTATCCTTATGGCATCAAAATGTGTAACAGGAATACGATTCCTTAACAGGGGCAGGGGAGGGCAAAGACAATGTCAAATTAGTTTCAGAAGCAACTGCCACGTATGACATTGAGGAGTAAAAGTTAAATGGAAAAGTGCTGAAGGCATTTCTTCATTTTAGTGAATGCCAACAGATAGACGGGCTCAGGGATGGGATACAAAATGTAAAGGAAGGCTTCCCACATACCAGATTTGTGAAGAAGAAATACTCTTCAACACTCAAAGTTATTCTTTCCTGTGTTCTGTTCCATAATTAGGGCCCCTATGATTATTTTTATACAAATAAAGTCTTGCAGAATCAAACAGCTATTTCCCTTAAAATTCTACATAACAAAGTAATTGTGGACTTGGCCATAATGCCTTGCAGAGGAGAACAAGCCTCTAAAAAACTCTGAAACTAGGGGCACCTGGGTGCCTCAGTTGATTAAGCGGCCGACTCCTGGTTTTAGCTGGGCTCATGATCTCATGGTTCGTGAGATCGGGCCCTGCATCCAGCCCCAAGCAGAGCTCTGAGCTAAGATCACGGAGCCTGCTTGGGATTTTCTCTCTCTCTCTCTCTCTCTCTCTCTCTCTCAAAATAAATAAATAAACATGAAAAAAATACTGAAGTCTCATTTGTGTTATCTTTGTTTTCTTGTTTGGGGTAGGGGTAGGGGCAAGACGGGTTGCTCAGGTTGGAGGGGCAGTATGATACATGGTCCTCTAGAGAACTCTGAAACTACTTTAGTGTGATGTCTTTGAGATTTCATGGTAAGTTCAAAACAGAAGGTATCCACACAAAGAAGAGATGTTTTGAAACAGTTCAATGCCGGGAGCCTTTCAAAAAGGCTAACAAAGTTTTCTTGCCACAGGACTCCCTTATCAAAGACCTAAGGCCATAGCCATATTTACACATGCACATTGGTTTAAAAAGAGAAGTTGGATTTCAAAACAATCCATTTGATAGCCATCCAATCTAGCAATCACTTTCTAACCCGATGGTGGGCTGAATTCAACTTGCTTTTTAAAAGCCAGCTTTTTATGTTTAGCACACAGCCTCTGGCGTGGCTCCAGACCCCAGCTTTGTGCTTTCCCTGCTTTGCTGGGACCCCACCCCCCACCCCCACCCCAGCCTCTCCACTGTACTCCCTGGAAATCTGTTCTGTTTGCAGTAAATGCCCCTCTACCTGCAGTCTGGGTGTGAACCCGCTCGTTGCCTGGTTCTGCCTTTCTTTTGAGCCTGCTGGATTAATGACTCTTCATTTTCCCCACCCAGGGTGCCTGGGCAGGAGGCGGGGTTGGTGAGGAGTGTGCACTCCTGGGCTCGGGAGTGGGGTCCCCAAAGTCAGGGTTTGTACCTGGGCGGGGAGCATGAATGATCCCATGGGCTGTGAGTGAGGACACAATCTCTGACTCCCTAGACCCTTGGCAAACCACGTTTCCTCCTTCGGGTAGAAGTCTGTCCTTGGTGGCATCCAGCTCTCTTTAACATCCGTTCCTCCTCCTCTCTACTGACTTCTTCCCTCAAGCTTGCCTTCACCTGGCTGGTCCTCCCTCCTTTCTCAGGGACCGGCTCTGATGCTTCCCTCCCCGCTTCGTGGAAGATGATGGTCCACAAAACTATCTGCTTTTATTCCTGACTTTTTTTTTTTTTTAAATATCATGCTTGGTACACTATGGCAACTCTTTCTATTTATTTATTTTTGATTTTTTTTTAATGTTTATTTTTGAGAGGGGGGTGGGGGGGAGAGGGAGGGAGACAGAGGATCTGAACTGGCTCTGTGCTGACAGTGGAGAATCCCTTGTGGTTCTCCAGCTCGGGAACTGTGGGATCATGACCTGAGCCAAAGTCGGACACTCAACCTTAACCGACTGAGCCACCCAGGTGCCCCTTACTCCTGACTTTCAACCTCCCTTGCCCTTTTTACTTTTTTTTTTTTTCCTCAGCGTATCAGCACATTTATTTTTCCACAGTTAGAGCCAACTTCAAGCTTAAACCTCTCTCCACCTGCCACTTCTCTCTCCCTTCTCACCACGGACCCCTGAAACCTCCCTCATGGTCTCAGCTGTCTTGCTCCTCTCAGGGCCACCTTTCTCAGACAGACTTTTGTGTCCCCCTCTCCACAGAATGCTCCGGCGGGGGCAACTCAGTGAACAAACCAGATGATCACTTTTCTGTCTTTTCCTCTGTCCAACAGTTTGTGAGGTTTTGACCGGGTACAGACTCCACCCATCCTTGAAACTCCCTCCTTTCTTACCTCCTGGGGCACCTCTTCCTCCTGACTTCTTCCAACCCGTCTGGCAACTTCTCAGCACCCATCAGTGCATTCTTTCCTTCCACCTGCCCCATGAAGGTCGCGGGCCCTGACAATTCTATCCATGTCCTGCTTCTCTTGTGGCTCAGCCACCCATGGCAGTGATTAGCATCTGCATGAAAACCATCAGATCTGCTGTCTCCGATCCAGATTTCTTTCCTGCGCTCCAAACCATCGACCCCACTGCCTACTGGACGTCTCCACATGGAAGTCAGTATGGCTCAAACCCTGTGCCTGGGAGATGCCCAACCCTGTCCCCCCAGGCTCAATGTGACTTCCACTGTCCCACCCACCTATCTCCTCCCTGAGCATCAGGAGTCACCAGGAACTTCCCCTCAGGCCTCCCTGTCTTGGGAATTTCAACCCCCATTGTCAACGCTTTTGTGCAGGAGTTAGGGGGCTTTTGCTTTCCCCTCGTCCAGACTGATCTCCTTGCCCTCAGTCACACCCGCCTCCAACCCATCAGCCATACCCCGTCATACAGCCAAGCAACCACATCTCTGTGAGAAAACTTCCAAAGGCTTCCTATTGCCTCCACAACTTAGAAACTTGTGTGATTTGCTCCCAGGCAACTCACCTGCCTGAGTCTCTCTAGGAAAGCTGCATCCTGCCCACGCACCACTCGCATGCGAATCAGCTTTAGTGCCTCAAGCTCTCCATGCTCTCTCTGCCTTCTATCCCTTCACACACACACTGTCCTGTGCTGGGAGTGTCCCACCTCCACTTCTGCATCTAGGGACCTCCTACCCCATGTGTCCTGCAAGACTTTGCTCAATTCACCTGCTTCTAGAAGGTCATCCAGATGCCTCTAGTTCCTGGCCCTGACCCCTCTGGCGCTGTCCTGGGGCCTCTCACACAGCACTGATGATACTGGATTATAGTGTCTGTTTCTCTGTCTCCCCAGCCCAGACCGGGCACATTTTGGAGGCAGAAACAACATATATTTCTGTACTCCCAGCCTGTGACACAGTGCCTACCATACGGAAGACATCCAGAAAGCTGTATGCTAGCATAGTAAGACGCAGGATATGAATACAAATAAAAACCAACGTTTGAACAATACTTCAAGGTTCACAAGGTGTTTTCAGAAACACCTTCTCATTTGATCCCCAAAGCAAGTAAGACTGGTCATGTTAACCTGATAGCAAATGTGGATAATTAGTCTCAAAGATAGTAGTTGGTCTGGCTAAGGAGGCAGCTAGAAAGTAATAGAGGTGGGTCTCTGGAACCCACATCTTCTGGCTAGAGGGCTATACTTGTCTCATTCTCTGCAGCAATGGACAGGACTGAGCCCCACTGTCTAAAGCCTGTCAGCTTCCAAGGGAAGCCTAAACTCCATCTCCACGGTGCCTGAACTTTTGCTACATATGTAACCAGAACCAACTTGGAGCAGCTGGAAATCGGTTCTCCTCACTCCTGCTTTGCTGCCTTAATACGCATAACTAAAATCTCTCAGAGCTTGAGAACTGGAGGTTCCTTCCTTCCTCTGGTCTCCCAAGTGTCAGAGAATTAATGCAATTGAAGGCAAGTTTTTGTAAACATAAAAATTAATGATTCTCAGCACAAATGAACTACCAGGAATTTTTCAGACTCAAAAATTCTAGGGGCACCTGGGTGGCTCAGTCGGTTAAGCATCCAACTCTTGCTTTCCACTCAGGTCCTGATCTCACCGGGTTTGTGAGTTCCAGCCATGTGTCTGGCCCTGTGCTGACAGCGAGGTGCACCTCTTGGGATTCTCTCTCCCTCTCTCTCTGCCTCTCGTTCGCCCGTGTGTGTGTGTGTGTGTGTGTGTCTGTGTGTGTCTCTCTCTCTCTGCCCCTCGCTCACCCATGTGTGTATGTGTGTGTCTTTCAAAATAAATAAATAAACTTTTTAAAAAACTCTATAGGGGGAATTGGAAAGTAAATCCCAAACTTTAAGAAGTAAGGAGAGCATCAGATTTTGAAGATCGAATTTGTGTGGCTGGTTTGAAAACGAGCTATGCTTTAATAGGTGAATGAGTCACACTGTGACCCAGAGAAACCAGTGGGGGAGAAGCACAGAAGGGTGTAACAAGTGATTCCAAAGTGCCAGCTACGGCTGAGGCCACCCCCAGAAAAGTCCCCGATTCAAAACAGTTGTTTGCTACAAGATCGATCCGGGTACCTGTAAGCAGAACTTCCCCGAGAAGCAGTTGCTGCCTTTCTAGATATAATATGTTTGGGCTTTTCTTTCCCATGTGTGGCTGCCGGTGTTCTGCATTCAGTTTTGTGGTAGACTAAAATGAGCACGTATTACCAGAGGGGCTTCTTTAGAGGAGACGCTGGCGTCCATTCAGGTTGCCTGGAGCTCCGGACACAGCACCGGCCGTGAGCGGCATCCCACACCAGTGCGGGGCACTGGCCCACAAAGCAGCTCCCAGTTGGGACTGGCTTAGTCAGTCATTCATCGGGCATTACTGCACTGCCTCCTCTGTGTCAGGCACTGTTCCAGGCACCAGGGTTTCTGCAAGGAACAAGATAGGCGAGGTCACGCCACATATTCCCTTCCTTTGATGAGAAGACAATAAAAAATTAAATAAATAAATAAATAAACAAAGGAGAGATTGTCAGCTCACGGTAGATACTGAGAGGAAAGCTAAAATAGGATGCAGTGCCCAAAGGAGACCAAAGTGGGGCTAGGGTCTAATTCAGAATGGATAATCAGGGAAGGCGTCACTTAAGAGGTGACCCCCGAAGCCCTGAAGGCCAGTCAAATAAAAAGCCCGACCCGATTTCGTGGGCCTAGTCAGGGAAGACAGAAGATGTTACTCTGGCCGGCCTGGGCAAGGTCTATAAATGGCTGATCACGGCGCCCAGGGCCACAAATAGGGCAAGGGCCAGGCTGCCCCCACCTTGCACCCCGAGGCAGCCTTTGTCTTTGCTTGTCTTCCCTTCGTCCTTGCCTCCCACCACCCCCCTCCCTCCTTTTCCTACCTCCAGGCACAGCCTCAGACCCCAGCACACCTGCTTGCCCTACCAGGGGTCCACCGACACCTGCCCAGTTCCCAGGACACTGTTAATACCTGCTAATATCTGGTTTGATGAGTGACAAGAGACCCAGGAAAGGCCGTGACTGAGTCACTTCTCCCAGTGGGATCCCTTTGTAAAGGACTGGGAAGTCTTCTCTGTAACTCTGTGAATAAGTCGCACAAAGCTACCCATTCCTTAACAAGTTCCCCAGTGCACCCACGGCACCCACTCACAGAACTAGGCTGGGAGGGGAACACACTGCCATTGTCAGAGTGGCTGTGTTAGGGAAGGAGAATGTGGGTGGGGTTTTTTTCCTTTCCCCGTTTTCCAAACACTGTAAAGTGGTTATGCCACTTTGATAGCTGAAACGTTCATATTTTTAGACAACAGCTTAGAGAAAATATTTTTCTTTTCCGGATGCCGGCTATCCTAGTAATTGGAACAGTTCAGCTCAGCATTTAGTTATTATCTTCCTGAGTCCTGAGTGTCTTTGTTGGGTCTCTCAGTGCTAGACTGGCACACAGAGGATATCGGGTACTTTTCTCTGCATCCCTCTGCTGAGATCAGCCCAGGGCCCACCTGGCAAGTGGTGCTGCTCAGAAAACATTGCTGGGCCCCTTTGGTCATGCAACAGGATTGAGTCAGCCCTGGGGCTTCAGCCTGAGGACCGAGGAGAAGGCTCCCCACCTTCCCAGCCCTGCCTGACCGTTGTCGGGCTCTGTGCTGACAGCTCAGAGCCTGGAGTCTGCTTCGGGTTCTGTGTCTCCTCCTCTCTCTGCCCCTCCCCAGCTCACCCTCTGTCTCTCTCTCTCAAAAATAAGTAAACATTAAAAAAAAAAAATTTTTTTTTTAAAGACTACACGTAGAGAGAGAAGTCCTGCCCTCCCAGCATCCTAGCTGAGGCCAGCCTCCCAGCCATCACCACCAAGGCACCACACGTTCGAGGGCGCCATCTTGGATGTTGCAGCTGGTGGAGTCCCAAGAGGCCTGCCACATGGCCAACAGTATGTGGAACAGAAGAGCTGCCCAGCTGAGCCCAGTCACCTCACACGATGATGGGAGATAGAGAATGTTGTTCTCTTAAGCCTATAAAGCTGGCCCCAAGTAAAATGAACCCAATCTATTGATAAGACAAAGCTGAATTCATTGCTTCTTGTAGTAAGAGAGAACACCTACCAAAGCTTTGTCCCTCCAAGGGGGGAGGTCAGGTCAGAATTTATTGAAAACTGGGAGCCTGGTTTCAGGCAGTCTTTCTGTGTGGAGGTGTAATTGGGATTGGGCAAGGATCACCACGTGACAATCCAAAATTGGTGGAAACAGCAAAGCAAGGGTTTCCAGCCAGGCAACTCAGAGAATCTCAGGGCACAGACCATCTGTCGATATCTCCCACTGAAGAGTTGACGGGACGTTCCTTTGATGAACAGATGAACCATTTCCCTGGGCACAGGACTCTTGGAGAAATACAGTCATACGAGTGAAGCAGAGGAAAACTAAAGTTCTGCTAACGAAGGCAGAGAAATAGCACGAAGTCAGGTTAAGACAGACAATAAGATGTGGTTTATGTTCTCAGTGTCCAGGCCGGCCAGTGTCAGTTCTCAAGCCACTCAATTTGGGGGTGGTTTTTACACGGCAAATAACAATCGAGACAACTCCCCAACCCCTCCTCCTCTGAATGTTTCTGTATTTCTCATCATCAATACTTATGGCACACGCGTCATGTCCGAGGAACAGCCCTAGACACTGGAGATACAAAGGAGAATAAGACAGGGTCCCTGTTTTCTCGGAGCTTAAATAGTAGTCAGGAAGAGATAGACAGAAAAACATTCAACAAAACAGTTAGCAAGGTCATTCCCATACAGATGAAGGGCTCTGAGGAAAATAGAAGGGCAAGGAGATCGAGGGTGGCTTCGGGAAGGAGGTAAAGCGGTTTCAGAAACAGCAGTCAAAAGAAGCTCTCTTGAGAAGGTGGCATCTGAGCTGGATGACGTGTGAAGGGTCAAAGGATCCAACAGGTCAAGGGCTCGGGAGAGAACGTTACAGGCAGGGGCACGGTCAGGACCAGGTCCTCGAGGCAGGGAAGAGACTGGCGTGTTGGGAGACCAGAAAGGCCGGCGTGCCCGAAGCGTGCAGAGCAAAGGGAGTGTGCCCCACATTGAGGCCAGAAAGGCTGGCAGAGGTCAGATCACATAGGGCCTTGACGATCACAGTGAGGAATCTGGATCTGAATCGAAGCGTAATGGGAAACCACTGGAGGGGCACTGCCCGAGAAAGATCGAACACCAGCCACGTGGGCAATTTTAAATTTTCTAGTAGCCACATTGTTTTTTTAAATTATGTATTTAGAGAGAGAGAGAGTGAGAGCAAGCGGGAGGAGGGGCTGAAAGAGGGACAGAGAATCCCGAGCAGGCTCCCCACTGTCAGCACTGAGTCTGATGCAGGGCTCAAACTCAAGCGAGATCATGATCTGAGTCAAAATCAAGAGAGGGACGCTTAATCGACTGAGCCACCCAGGCGCTCCCAGTGGCCACATTACTTAAAAAAAAAAAAATGGGGAGCCTGGGTGGCTCAGTCAGTGAAACATCTGACTTCAGCTCAGGTCATGATCTCACAGTTTGTGAGTTCGAGCCCGCGTCGGGCTCTGTGCTGACTGCTCAGAGCCTGGAGCCTACTTTGGATTCTGTCTCCTTCTCTCTCTGACCCTCCCCACTTGTGCTCTCTCTGTCTCTCAAAAATAAATAAATGAAAAAAAAATTTTTTTAAGTGGAATTAATTTTAATATTTTACTTAACCCTATAATATACCCCAAATATTATTCCAACATGTAATCCACATGCAAAATTATTAATGGGATATTTTATGTTCTCTTTTGGTACTTGGTCTTTGAAATAGGTATACGTGTTATACTGAGAGCACATCTCAATTCAGACTAACCGCATTTCAAGTGCTCAGTAGACACGGGGGGCCAGTGGCTACCATTCTGGCCAGAGTAGCACTTGAGGATCTAATAGTCCTCCCAGATATCCAGGCTCAGAACTGTCTTTTATTTCTCCCTTCCTGTCACACCTGCCTGCCATCACCATCCACCAAGAGCTCAGATAATTCTATCGAAATCCCGCCACAGCTATCCCGTCATCTTTACCCCAGCTAGAGAGTCTTTCCTCTTTTGCACATCAGCCATTGCTACATCCTCTGAACTGGGCTTTACTTCCAACTGAACCCAACTCCCACCTTCTCCCCTCTCCCCTTCGGAATCTTCCATAGCCTTCACTGCCCATGAAGTTCAAACTCCTTCGGAGGGGCCTACAAGACCCCTCAAAAAGACCCCACCCCTCGTTTTAGCCCGCTTTCCCACCATGCCCTTTATATGACACAGTTAAAACCCGGCTCGGTCCACTTCAATGCATTTTGCTACAGTAACTTAGGAAAGTTATTTTATTTCCCAAATTATCCCTAACCACCGTGGAACAACGACAGTCAAACTTTGAAAGTTTTCAGGATTTGGTTCCATCTGTTATTTTCCTTTAATAGTAATTTTCCTCTCTGTACGACATTTTGTATTTTTTTTCTGATTTGAGGGTTTTTATTTTGTAAAGGTTTCTTTCTTTCTTTTTTTTTTCTTTCAAAGGTAATTTCAGTGACCTGCCACATTTGGATATGAGTTGCCTGTGTGTTACTTAATTTCTTGTTCGTTCTTGTCCCACAAGCCAACCTTTAGCAAAACTGCAAATGTGGCAAATGTAGCTAATCAGGCATCACATGATGTGTGTGTGTGTGTGTGTGTGTGTGTGTGTAAATCTTTAGGCTAAAGTATACTTAATTGTATTTTGAGCAACCTATGACATCAGTTGAAGTTACAAAAAACACTATGGGCTATAACAAGTCCAGGCTGGGAATCTCTAAACTCCTCCTTGACTTTGGTTATGACCTTATAAGAGCATCTTAGCTGCCATCTTTGAAGTGTGGTTGAAAGCCATTCCTCGTGTTTTTCTTTCTGCCTTTGATTGAAACGTTTAAGTAACTGAATATGTATTTTTGCAGACCCCAGTCCAAAAGAGCCATCAAAACAAAATCCACATGATGTCTCCATGCCAGTGCCTGTCACCCAGCTGCTCTTGACTGCGTGTGGATGGGAGATATTAACTCCAGAATTAGACCGGAACTGAGTCATGCATTGTTATTGGAGGAAGCTTGTGCTTGCGTGTTTGGAAATTCATATTAAAAGGCAAGGGGCTCACCAGCCTATTCCAGCTGTCGTCCCCGATGCCTAAGACTTACCTACTAACTTGATCTGGTTTGATTTTAATTGGGTTTGGGAGCCTCCTTCAGTCCTTTGACTATATCTGAGTATAAATGCAGGTCTAATAGCAAACACATTTGCTTCTCTTACAGGCACACAAAGTCACTTCTCCTTGCCACACCACAGGCTTCAGGGCTTGGCCGAGAAAACCCACAACCAAAGGTCAGAAAGCTCATGGCTCCCCAGGCTGCCTGGAGTTCTGGTCTCCATCCTTTTCTGCCTGCCCCCAACACTCAACTCTGACTGAGCCCCTACTATGTGCTGCCACCGTGGAGAAACACATGAATGAGACACTGTCCTCTCAGTCTCTGGGGAGGTTAGGTGTAAGTAAAGAGTTTCTTCTAAGGGGCCCCCTGAGGTGATTCATGTAAAACACGTGCTTCTTTTTTTAAAAGGCTGGGGATTCCAGGCAGGTTGGGAGGTGAGAGCAGCTGGTGAAGTAGAGAAGAGGTTACAAGAGGCTCCGGGGCTGAAGATAATTTCAAAAGAGAGGGCAGAGAAAGGCCAGGTCTGACTGGTTCCATGTGCTAATGAGTCATAGCCATCAGTCAATGTCATCCCGGAAAAGCTGCCTCTTCCAATCCCCTGGATGAGGACAGGTGGAGCCAGAAGAACCTGACCCGGAGATGGTCCCTGCTCCAACTCATGATGACCTTGGCAATGTCACCTGCCTTCCTTTAACTGTTTCTTTATCTGTAATTTGGGAGCATTGGACCATATGGTCCTAGGGGTCCTCCAGCTTTGAGACCAGAATCCCCTGAATTGCTATCCCAATACACCTGCTGCCACATGGGGGTCAGTATGGGCAGACCCTGTGAACTGTGGAATATTTATGTCAGCGTCCCAGTTAGATGGGTATGATTCGTGAGTTGCAAGTGTACTTTATCTGCCCCAGAACACAGAACCCCCCTTCAACTCTCACCCCTCCACCCTGGTTCCCAGGCTCGGCCCACTCTCGATTTCTGCTTCTTCCAGCTCTTTCTACGCCCCTCTCTATCCGGTTCATGTTTTAATCATTCATTCATTCGTTCAGCAAATGTGTTTAGCACCTATCATGTACTGGGCACTAGATCGGGCACCAAATCTATGCCAAGCTGTCTATAGCGGAAAAGGAGGGAAGACAGGGGGAGCGTCCGGAACACTGGGCTGTCCTGTGCCATCAGGCTGGTCCCAAGAAGCTGATGTTGGGCTCTCGAGTTCTGGGGAGGGCCCTGTCCACTGTGTCGGGCCCTGCTGAAGCAGCCTCCGTTTTCTGTATTGTCGCCACATGTCTGGAAGGGAGGATGAGGGCAGTCACCGCACACGGGGTCCCAGCACACTTCAGACCCAGCATTCCAGACTGCTCTCCCCTCACATCACAACCCCTCAGTGCACAAGAATTCGCTTCCCCTTTCTCTCCAGTTTAAGCTGTTTCAATCCCTTTGGCCTCCTTGCACTCTGCTCTATTTGGGTGTGTTGATGGGCCCACAGAGGAGGCAAGTGACCCCCCAAAAGTGGAAGGGCATGTGTGGTCACGACAAGCAAGTGAGTAGGAGGCCTTGGCCCATCAGCAGAAGACTGAAGTGACAGAAAGAAACTGCGTTGGGGGTGAGAGAAGGCCCAGGGCTTGCCGGAGGGGGGCCCCTGGCACAGCCTGAGGCTTGCTGAGTAATCTGGGTTTCAGGGTTCAGGTTACCTGACAGCAGCTGGCATTTCTCGGCCACCTCCAAGTCACTTTCTTGGAGCCACAGGGAGGCTCTTTATTTGCTTGGAACTGGGAGAGCCTGTTACGGAATCTAACAGAGGCTCAGAGCTGGAGTAGCTACCTCAAGGGAGATTGGGCAAGCTCCCCGGGCCACGGCCAGGGCAGGCAGACCTGGGCCTCTGCTGGGGTGCAGGCCCTCCCACTGTCCCCGGCCTGCCCTGGAGACTGACACTCCTGTGGTGAGAGCCGTCGCCTTTCCTTTCTGGCCTTTGGGAGGCCACACCTTACCCTCATTCTTCTCTGTCCCAAGAGCGGTCAAGTCTGGAATTTAGGAGGCGGTGAGGGCAGGAAGGAGGGGAGTCCTGAATAAGGAACCCAGGGCAGCCCAAAGTTGTCACACCTCCGAATGCAAGAAGAAAGAATGCTCCGAGCTGAGGTGGGGAGGTCTGTTTCAAGGCAGAAATGAATTGGGGTGGCAAAGCGGGGTTTACACCTTTACAGAATTGTCAGGGCAAACCGAATCTTTCCTCCCTCTCCACAGCTCGATCAGGACTCAGCCTGAGGGGCACCAGATCTCAGCTTCTCTCCCTCCCCTCTGCCTCCTTCCTCTCTCCACCCCCTCCCCTGCCCCTCCCCCTCTCCCCCTCTCCCTCTCCACCTCCCTCTTCTTTTGCTTCAGGGCTTTGCATTATCATTTGCTGAGCTCCCCAGGACCTGGTATTTACTTCAGCCCCAGCTGCAAACCTTCTCTCTCACTCCAGGAATTGCATAAATAAACCACTGAGAACAGAGCCCTCCTCACCACAAACAGCACACGGGCTTCTGCTGGGCTTCTGCTCCGCCTCTGAGGCTTTGGACCAGCTCCTGGGAGGGGCTCCTGCCCGGTGACAGGTACCCACACAGCCTGCCTGTCCCCTACAGGCAACCCTGGGGACCCCCTCACCTCCCACGTGAATGGGCAGGGCTTGGTGGGGTCAGAGTCACCCCTCCCCCCGCTCTGGTCTGAGCTGGGTCGGAGGCAAGGCTTCCCTGGGGGGGGGGGGGGGGAACCAACCACACAACTCAGTGACCTTGAGAAAGTTATTTTAGCCTCCACAGACTTCCCTTTCCCTGTTTTAAAATAGATCAGAGATTTATGCTTCTTAATTCACAAAGGAGCCGCATGGAAAAAGACTGATTTGTTCTGAAATGTTCTGGTTTCCCGCAAAGAACCCAGGGTTCCAGCCGGCACAGATACACGTGTACACACACGCATGACGCACAGATCGGTCCACACGCTCCGGCTACATCGGTTCACGGATTGGGCTATAATGCCCCTCGACAGAGATATCATTGCATGCACTGCTGGGGCCCCTGCAACGTTGTGCTTGGAATAAAGTTAATGTTCAATAAATACTGACTACATGAATGCACTTGACAAATGTTCCCTGCATCCCTTCCTTGTGCCAGGCAATGTGCTCAGAGTGTAGGGACAGCCTTGGTTCTTGAGGGGCTCACAGTCCAAGAGGGAGACACGCACGTAAATAAACACAGCCCGTAGCAAGTGTTAATGGGAGACAGGACGGAAGAGAACACAGGGCACAGCGAGGCTCAGGAGAGAGAGAGTTCAGCCCTGCCCTGTGTGGGGAAGGAGGACAAGGGAGTGGAAGTTCTGAGCGTGGAAAAGAGGGGCGCTCATCAGTCAGACAAGACAGAGGTTCCCTCTTCCAACAGAGGGAAACATGTTCAAAAGCACTGAGCCCTGAAATAGCATGGCAGAGTCAGGCCACCAAGAATTATCCCTAGGGCAGGACCACAGGAGGATAGGAGATGAGCAGGGGAGGGGAGAGGCCAGATAAAGAAGGCTGGATCCCATAGGTCATCATGTCCCAATATTTTCCAGTGATTCCTATACTCAACTTAAACATCCATCTTAGACCAATAAAGGTAGTAGTCTTACTTTTTCTCTGCTGATTGAGAAACTATATAAGCACAATGGACTTACAAACCCCCTGCGGTAACTCTAAGACCCCCTCCTCAATGCCTGGTTCCACACCGTGGCCCATATGTTGGAAAGCATTACTTAGGGGGTCCACATTACTTCTCATCCAGATTGGCTCACTCTGGAGAGTGAATGGGGTCACTATGAATAATTGCACCAAAGGCACAAGGAAGAACTAGAACTATTTGGGGCCAACCAGGATGCATGGTCGCATTGGCTAACGATGTTGGGCTGCCGTTGAAGGGTTCTTTAGAGTAAACGGTGTGATCGGAGGTATTCTATTGGAATTGAGTTACTCTCCCTCTCTTACTTTTTACAGAACAGTGGAAGACGAGAGGCATGGTTCAGATGGTCTTGGAGGCCCTTTCCAGCTTTGGCATTCTATAAATCTGTGTTCGGTAGGCATTTGAACAGTGAGAAAGGTTGGATATAATGTAACCTCAAGGAAGTTTTGGGGGTGGCCTGCAATTCAACCTAAACCGTGAAGATCATACCAATATCCTGTGTTTTCAGTTGAAACCCAATGAAAGTGCCCAAGAAAAACACTCCCAAGGAAACTCCACTCATTCACCCATCCAGGAAGGGAAAGGCAATGCCCATGAAAACATTCCACTGAAATTAAAGCCCTACTGCCAGGCAGCCTCTCCCACAAGTCCTAACCCTCCCTTCCCCTCTTCCTCCTCCTCCGGCCTCTAGTGCCCAGCAGGTAAGATATGATTGGATCTGTAGCAGGATGTGAGCTTGAAGTGGTTCAGTTGCTGCCATTGGTTCAACTCCAGTGACAATCCCATCTCTCTTAAAAACCCTCTCTCTAAACACACACACACACACACACACACACACACACACACAGAAAAACAAAAACTTCACAGGTCCTCATCACCTAGAAAATTAAGCACAGACTCTTCAACCTCCATTTCAAAGCCCTCTACAATCTGAAGACAACCCATTTTTCAGCTGTGTCTCCCATTGTATTCTTTACACGCCCTTTCTCACAACCTAGTTGGAATTCTTGCTCAATGTACTTCATATTATTCTCTCTAGGTGCTACCTCAGGTTCCATCTACTCCCTACTTATCAAATTTCTACCGATAAATTTCATCTCTTCCATGAAGCTTATCCTCCCTCCTCCCTCGCTTCCTGTTTTTCAAGTTCTTTATTTTTTCTAATTTTTTTTTAACGTTTATTTATTTTTGGGACAGAGGGAGACAGAGCATGAACAGGGGAGGGGCAGAGAGAGAGGAGGAGACACAGAATCCGACACAGTCTCCAGGCTCTGAGCCATCAGCACAGAGCCCGACGCGGGGCTCGAACTCATGGACCTCAAGATCATGACCTGAGCCAAAGCTGGACGCTTAACTGACTGAGCCACCCAGGCGCCCCATCAAGTTCTTTAAATACTTCTCTTCCAAGATACTTTGTACTGTACTTCTAAATAAAGGTGTAATTGCCGAGTATCTCTCTCTGAATCCTCTCTCATAAGGAGCTGATGGCGAGTGTGGTTTAAAGAAGTTTAGACCCTCGTCTGTATGTACCCCTACTAGGCTAGTTCTGGCCAATTTAGAAACGCAAAGAAGCTTGAATAGCCAAGACGCTTTTGAAAAAGAACAAAGTTGGAGATGTATACACCATCTTATTTCAACATCTATCTAAAAGCCACAGTAATCAAGACAGCATAATATTGGTATATCAATGAGCAAACTGTCCAATGAAACAGTACAGAGAATCAAGAAGTGGACCCCGCATACATTCAATCGATTTTTGACAGAGAGGCAGAAACAATTGGATACACAATGCAAAAAAAAAAAAAAAAAAAAAAAAAGAACTTCAATCTATACCTTACAACATATTCAAGACATAACCTGTGATAGATCTTAGGCCTAAATATAGAACCAAAAACTACAAAATTTCTTAAAGAAACAGAGGAAAGGAGTGCCTGTGTGGCTCAGTCAGTTAAGCGTCTGACTCTAGGTTTCTGTTCAGGTCATGATCTCACAGCTTTGTGGATTCGAGCCCCACATTGGGCTCTGTGCTGGCAGCTCGAAGCCTACCTGGGATTCTCTGTCTCCCTCTCCCTCTCTCTCTACCCTTCCCCCACTCATGCTGTCTCTATCTCTCTCAAAATAAATAAAACTTAAAAAAAAAGAAAAAGAAACGTAGGAGAAAATCCTGTGACCCAAGGTTCTGCCAATATTTCTTAGACACAACACCAAAAGCACAGAGCTTTACAAAAAATTAGTAAATTATATTTTACCAAAATTAAGAACTTATCTTCAAAAGACACTCCTTTGAGAAAAAAAAAAACCCAATGTGGAGAAAATATTTGCAGATCCCAGATCCGATAAGAGAATTGTATCCAAATTATATTTAAGAACTTTTAAAACTCAATAATAGGAAAACAAACGAGCCAATTACAAAATGGGCAAAAGATTTAAACAGACACTGCATCCAAGAAGAACACAGATGGCAAAAACACACAAAAAGATACGTGTCGTCTGTCCTTAGAGAAATGCAAATTAAAATCACAATGAGATAGGATGTACTCATGAGGCACGTAAGAAACGTAGTCTAAAACAAACAAACAAAAACCCTAACTGGCCATGATGTGGACCAACCAGAACTGTCACACATCACTGGTGGGAATGTAAGACAGCAAGCCATTTTGGAAAAGTTAAACATAAGCCTAACATAGGATCAAGCCAGTCCACTCCCAGGCATTTACCCAAAGACTTTTTTTTTTTTTATTTTTTTTAACGTTTATTTATTTTTGAGACAAAGAGAGACAGAGCATGAACAGGGGAGGGGCAGAGAGAGAGGGAGACACAGAATCTGAAACAGGCTCCAGGCTCTGAGCTGTCAGCACAGAGCCTGACGCAGGGCTCGAACTCATGAACCGCGAGATCATGACCTGAGCCGAAGTCGGACGCATAACCGACCGTGCCACCCAGGCGCCCCAACCCAAAGACTTTTAAGTAAGCATTCAAGGCAGCTTCATTTGGGATCGAGCACAACTGCAAACAATAAAAATGTCTATCAATATGTGAACGGATAAACACATTGCAGTATATCCATACAATAGACTGCTACTTAGCAATAAAATGGAATAAATTATTGATATATACACCAACAGGGGTGCACTTCAAAATAATGACGCTGAGTGAAAGAAGTCAGAACACAGAGAGTGAGTCCTTTATGATTGTCCTCCTATGACCTTCTACACGATGCAAACTAATCTGCAGTGACATAAGGCGAATCATCAGCTGCCTAGAGACGGGGGCGAAGGGTAGATAGGGCGCCAAGGGCTGAGCAGAATCGCAAAGGGAGATGAGGAAACTTTGGCAGGTGATGGATATATTCACTCTCGTGATTGCGGTGATGGTTTCATGGGCGCATGCATATGGCAAAACACCAAACTACACATTTTAAATTTATGCAGTTTGTTTTATGGCACGTATGCCTCAATAAAGCTGCATTTTCAAAAACGGACATTGTCATCTAGGAGCCTGGAATCATGGTCTCACTGAAGAGATGTCATTCAAACAAGAGCAGGGATTTAATTTGTTTATGTCGCTTCAACATTGTCTAGACCAGCATTATCCACAGTCACTCAACACCTGGCCTAACAGACTGCCCACATATTGCTGTCCCTACTAAGTGCTGACACCTGCTGTTTGATCTTCTGGGTGGGAAGAGGGTAAATATCTGAGTCTGAAATCTTGACCTAACACCAGTTGCTTCTGAACCACAGGGCCCTCTAGGATAGGACCGAGGGGGCTTCAAACTAGAAAGGCCCTTCAAACCCCTTTGGGGTTTTCTGGCCACCACTCCCCTGCAGCAGAGGAATCCCCTCCACTTTGGAGTAACCACCATCTAGTCTCTGCCAATGTCTTCTGGGATGGGAAACTTCCACTGTTCACTGCCTAGAAAGCAACTGGCTACATTCCAAGGGGAAGGAACCAGAGTAGGACAAGAGAGACTGAAAGAGCCATCCCTGAAACCCGCCATGAACCACATCGTCTTTCAATGTTGTTTTTTACATTTTTTTAATGTTTACTTATTTTTGAGAGAGAAAGAAGGAGAGGGAGAGAGAGAGAGAGATGGAGCCCGAGTGGGGGAGGGGCAGAGAGCGAGGGAGACAGAATCTGAAGCAGGCTCCGGGCTCTGAGCTGTCAGCACAGAGCGCCATGTGGGGTTCACACCCACAGACCTCGAGATCGTGACCTGAGCCCAAGTGAGACCCTTAACTGACTGAGCCACGCAGGTGCCCAGAGAAATCTTAAATTTAGGAAGAAATCAATGTTTCCAGTAGACAAATGCATTTTCTTCGGCCTACAATGGAAGACAAATGGGAAGGAGAGATGGGCAGATTTGTTAAATAAAAGTTGAGTTATCAACAAATTCTCAAAAAAAAAAAAAAAATAATAATTTTCATTTCTGACTCAATGGACTGTTTCTTTCTTTCTTTTTTAAGATTTTTAAGTAATCTCTACACCCCATGTGGGGCTCAAACTCATGACCCTGAAATCAAGAGTCGCACACTCTACCACCGGAGCCAGCCAGGCATCCCTCAATGGGCTATTTCTTTTTGGTTGGAGTGGTTTTTATGACAGTTAGCTCTAACTTTGAGCCCATCTCTTAACGTTTCATTACCTTTGCTTCCCCATTTTGTGCATTTAGAATCAAGAGTCTGGACCTTCCTTCCTCCTGATCAGCAATAAGGCTCGTAAGATCTTTGGGTTCTGGAGACAGAAAAAAGCCCCGTGTAGAAGGACCAGGACTGCCTCATTTCTATTTCTCCTTGACACCTTTTCATGCTTGGTGATTTCGGCTACTTCTCTGGAGGGAATAATCTCTTAAGCTCTCCATCTAATCTGTGCTCAGACAGGAGTTTAAACTCTCTCCCATTCGAAGTTTATCAGACAGATCTACAGAGACTTTTCCGGGAGGATGTTTACAAAGGACTTTTAGTGTTGCCAAGAAAAGAAAGAAGGGAAAAGATAGGGTTTCTGAAGGGCAGTTTCAGAGGCTGGGAGATTTAAACATAAAAGAACCTTTCTTTCCTTTACTAACAGGTTGTCCAAAGGCCGGTGGTGGGCAAAACAGTTTGCAACAGGGGCAAATGGCTTCCCTGTAGGAGAGTGTCCCTTGTAATCACTGAGACCAGCGGAGTTCGCTCTTAGAGACTTGCTCTCTTCTATTGCAGAGTTGGAATTGTTCCAGATATGAAAGCCTATAGTTCTATTTGCCCCCCTTCCTCTGCCTCCTTTATAATCACTTCATTTCTCCGGGAGGTCTTCTTAAAAGGTGATGTCTTGCTTAGTGACAGCGTCATATCTACGTGACTGTGTAGCACTAACCACGTTAAGGATAAATTCCTCTCCTCTGGGGAAGGGGAAATTCTAGAGCATGCTAATTGCCCCATGTAATAAATCATGCGACACAGGCACAGAGCATTTGAGTATGTCTTCAGTAAATCAGAGTTACTTAGAGATTGTGTACCTGTTCAGGTATTTGCAACTTTGCAAGTTCCCATTGTAGAAATCTGAATGCATTTGGCTTAAGTTTAGATTCGTATGTGAGAAAATTTTTCCTGGATTCCAACATTCACTAATACGTAGTTAGGTGTGGAGCGCAACTTCCTTTAATGTGTCACTTGAGAGGCCCTATTTTTATTGTTTCCAGAAAAACAAACACTTCTGCCGCCAATCTTGGGAAACAGTTTTCCTCTCTGATAAGAAGGACTTCATTTTATCCTGGTGAAACCTAGGTTTTCATCATTATAATCAAGCAGGAATGAATTGGGCACAATTGGAGTTCATTTTAATGAACCAGCTCCATTTTTTGAATTGTTAATCTCCATTCCTTTCATTTTCAGTCAAGACTAACACGAAATGGATTTCAACAGTGAGCTTCCCCACCCCTTTTGATGAGCTATTACACGTCCAGTGTCTATAGTAGAGAAGGAAATGAATTTATCCCATTTGTTGTGAAGTTGAAGTGTTCAGTTGTAGGGGGAAAAAAAATCCTTCTTATTCATGGCAACATCTTTGGGTGGTGAAAAAGAAAGTCTAAGAGAGAAGTACTAGAGGGCATCTAGTGCAAAGTGAGCCCAGGGAAAGCTGTGTGTCTGGACGGAGGGGAAGACGGTTGGCATTCATTCTTTCTTTCTTTTTTTTTTTAATTTTTTTTTTGAACATTTATTTATTTTTGAGACAGAGAGAGAGAGAGAGCGAGCGCATGAACAGGGGAAAGTCAGAGAAAGAGGGAGACACAGAATCTGAAACAGGCTCCAGGTTCTGAGCTGTCAGCACAGAGCCTGACGCGGGGCTCGAACCCACAGACCGCGAGATCATGACCTGAGCCGAAGTCGGACACTTAACCGACTGAGCCACCCAGGCACCCCAAGACGGTTGGCATTCAGCAGGACATTTCCACACAACCTCGATAAACAGGGAAATCAGAATATTAGGTACAAATCTCTGGCCCTCGAGTCACGTAACATATCAACACGAAGAAAAGTTAGGAACCAAATTTTACCTTTTTTTTTCTGGAGCTGCTGTTAGCACAACACACACACACACACACACACACACACACACATACATTTTCTACAGTCTTTATTTTTTGAGCAGCTTTAGGATCACAGTATTTTTTTTGTTTTAAGGAGAAAAAACCTAAGTCTCAACTCATTGCCAAGAAAGACCTCCAAGGACAAAGAGTAGAAATGAGATTATTGAGAATTAAGCAAAAACCCTAGAACAGACTATATCCGTCCAAGTTACGTCGACCCACCACTGGGTGGTGATGCGATTGAAACCTTCTTCTCAGGTACACTGCCCCAGAATATCTCCCCTATTCTTCCCTGGTCACCGGTATCAACAGACTTGGAAGTGTGTGTGTGTGTGTGTGTGTGTGTGTGTGTGTGTGTTTGTGTGGCTTTTGAATCAATAGAACGTTGTCCTGATTGAATGTGATCTGTAGCCATCATGACAGAGGGGATTTTTCTTCCCTTTCAATCAACAGCTTTCCATCTAGAGGACACAAAAGTGGCCTAGAAAGAGGTCACCACGGGGCACGCGGCCTGCACGATGGTCCTGAGCTCGTTTTATGACACCAGAAGATAAGCATAGTCAGCCCAAGGGAATGAAATGGAAGTGTCCCAATCAAATTTTAATCAGGCACGTAAGTCCACTCCACGGTCACACAGAAAATCCAAAGCCTGTTGCCCATTGTAAACAATCAACGCCTCTGAGCTACAAGTTTCATAGGATTTTTGCCTACCAAGGTGCTACTTTTTTTTAAATTTTATTTTTAAGTGATCTCTATGCCCAGCGTGGGGCTTGAACTCACAGCCCTGGGATCAAGAGTCGCACGCTTCCCTGACTGAGCCTGCCAGGAGCTCCATTGTGCCACTTCTATTAAAGAATTCACAATTTCTCATTTTTCATGAATCAAAGCTACTAACAATAACAACTTTTTTTAAATTTTTTTTAACGTTTATTTATTATTGAGAGACAGAGAGAGACAGAGCACAAGCAGGGGAGGGGCAGAGAGAGGGGGAGAGACAGAATCCAAAGCAGGCTCCAGGCTCTGAGCTGTCAGCACAGAGCTGGACGTGGGGCTCAAACTCATAAACTGCGAGATCATGACCTGAGCGGAAGTCGGACGCTTAACCGACTGAGCCGCCCAGGAGCCCCGATAACAGCTAACTTTAATGGAGGACTTACTATGGACCAACTGCAACAACCCTGTGATGTGGGTATCATTACTATCCTTATTTTACAGACGAGGACATAGGGGTTCAGAGAGATCAGGTAGCTCCAGCAAAGTCATTCTGCTAGGAAGTGGATGAGCACAGGCTTGACCCAGGATCTGTCTTCTGTCAAATTTCAGGTGATTCATCACAATATCATTTGGTCCAGCAGAGCTTCTGGTTTGCATGAGGTAGTCCCTGGTGTAACCACATAGCTAAAAAACAAAAGAGGGGGTGGGTGTCTCCATGAGACTGCAAGCCAGATCTGGGCAAATGCAGAATTCCCATTAAAGCTCTTTGAAATATTGAAAATTGTTCACAGACTTCCTCTCATCTTCCACATCGTTAACACCTTTCAGTATCCCTACAAACCTGCAAGCTCAGAGATAGGGAATCACTTGCTAAGTCCCATCCCTCATCTAAGAGACAGTCTGACTTTCAGCGGGGCTGTGCAATGCATATACGTGTAAGGCTCCCAGCCCCTCTCCACCAAGGGAGACCCCGGGAAGGGAGAAATAGTACATGGGCTTAAACAAGATATTCTCATTATTTTCCTTTGCAAAATTGCTTCCTGGCATCCTATCCCTCACTGCCCAAGAAGCAGAGCCTTCAGCCTTAACCAAAAAATGGTGGAAAGGTTCTATTTATTTAAAAATAATTTTTTTTAATCTTTATTTTTGACAGAGAGACAGAGCACGAGCAGGGGAGGGGCAGAGAGAGAGGGAGACACAGAATCCGAAACAGGCTCCAGGCTCTGAGCTGTCAGCACAGAGCCCGACACGGGGCTCGAACTCACGGGCTGTGAGATCATGACCTGAGCTGAAGTCGGACACTCAACCGACTGAGCCACCCAGGCGGCCCGTATTTATTTTTTTTAAATAAGTCCTTCAGCCGTATGATATTGTGACCTCGTGTCTCTAAGATGTTGGAGATACCACATGTTGACTGCTTCTGGACATTTTGAAACAATCTGAGATCTAAACCTACAGGCCAAGGAATACAAAGAGAGACCCGGCCATCAATCATGCACAGACACCCCAGAGTGTGCTTCCTCCTACTTCAGAGGTGGGAGTGGAGCTGGGGCAGAAGAATGTGAACCTTCAAATAGATCTTACTGGGTCCTAAAACAGGAATTAATATCGAAAGATCTTTCAGACAAGCCGCATCAATGTGGAAAATAATACGAACCCGGCTTCTCCTTCAGGTGAAGCCGCCTCGGAGCTCATGTTTCTGTTGACTGTTAGCTGCTGGGAGCCCGGCCGGAAACTATTCATCCCTGTGTCCCCGCAGCGCCTAATATACAACTTGGCACACTGGAGTATTATGGAAATATTGGCTTTATTACTAAAAATAAAGTCTAGAACCTCCAGGGCAGACACTGGAAGGAGACTGGCCAGGGGAAGGATGGGGGTCTGGGTAGGCAGGTCCAGGGACCCTCCTACCATATTTAGGATTCGCCTTCTCTTTAGAGGGTTTTATGTCCATTACTCCTACTTCCACGGTGGTCTCAGGGAAGGGCTGGACTTCCCCTAACACGTTGGCTCCAACCATCTTTCCAGGTGAGGTCTGGAGCCTGCCCAAGGGAGGCTAGAGCCTTCAAAAAAGACTCTGCCAAGGGAATAGGAAACCACAGGAGGGAGGTAACTGAGAGATCCAGTGAGATTTGAGAGCCTGGCTTTAAAACACGGCTTCACACATCAGCAGCCTGCAGTTCACTGTGGGCCCCTCGCCCTGCCTCTGTGCGGCAGAGAATACATTTCACTGCGTCCCACGATAAGGCTGCCTGAAGCCTGCAGAATTCTCCACGTCCACTGCCCAAAGGCCTTCCACCCAAGTGATTTGGAAATTCTACAAGTGAAGTTAGAAATATCTGTATTTCTGTATTGTATAAAAATATCTGTATTTTTATAATATAGTTAGAAAAATTCTAAACCAGGGGCGCCTGGGTGGCTCAGTCGGTTAAGCATCTGACTTCGGCCTGGGTCATGATCTCAGCTGCAGGTGAGTTCAAGTTCAAGTTCAGCTGCAGGTGGTGGGCTCTGTGCTGGCAGCTCAGAGCCTGGAGCCTGCTTCCGATTCTGTCTCTCCCCCTCTCTCTGCCCCTCCCCCATTCATGCTCTCTCTCTCTCTCTCTCTCTCTCTCTCTCTCTCTCTCTCTCAAAAATGAATAAACATTAAAAGATTGTTGTAACCAAAACAAGAAATAATATACATGCTATTGCAGGAATTACACTACTTAAACACATCACCAACCACTAAGAGAAAGTTAGGGTCAACCTCAGAACAAAAAGTTTGCTATTGCCGTGTACTTGAGGAGTGTCCCCTGACGGCAGGGCCACCCTCAGAAAAAAAGCTCCTATTTGCAGCCAGGAAATGATGCAACAAAATACATTAGAGATGTTTAGCAGACGCCAAGGCTCGTAAGCCAGCAATTGTCACCTGTATTCTCTCATCTCAAAATTTTGCATTAGTCAAAATGGGCAACCTCTTGTTGAGTTTTCAATAAATGTCATAAATGTGACCATACAAAATAAATTTATGCCGGCCAGGCACAGCTTTTCTGTGTTTTATATACTGTGTTCTTTGGTACATTTCATCTGGTAAAAGGACTTCCGTGTCTCTGAAAGTTTGAAAGTCCCTCCCTAGATCATTAAAGGGAGGTAGAGCCTTTTCTCCAGTTCCCCAGGACCCCATTTGTATTCTCTGTTCCCCAGGACCCCGAGACCTCCCCACAGACTTGTCCTTATTCCTGCAGGACTAAATAGGAAAACCAGGTCTCAAGTCGATGCACCCAGAAAGCATGTGAGCTGAGGTTGTTGGGAGGAGGCTCTTGGCTACACCCTGGGATGAACTGAGGGAGGGGCACTCATCAGAAATGCGGTAAGGGATCATTTTCTTACACACGACAGCCCAGTGATGCTGAGATGACTATACAACAGCCTTGCACATGAGCGCCAAAGGGTCCTTCGGAGGGACCTAGACCCGCCCCACATTTACTTATGAGGAAACTGAGGCCCAGAGAGGGAAGTGACTTACCCAAGGTCACACCATGCTTGCTCCCCTCATTCTGTGTCCCTTCTTCCTTCCACTGTGGCCCTCCTTCTCACTTACAGCGATGATCAGTTTTCGAGGTGAGAGGGTTAACCTTCCTTCTGAAAAGACGTTAGTCGTGATTTATATTTTTTAATGTGGCTAATGGTAGAAATAAAATGATAATGAGAGAGCAACACACGCTTTCAAAGTGACTGTTCGCCAAAGCGAACATTAAGCCTGATTTGATCACACCCATTAGAGATTTCAGCCGAACATTACAGGGATGTTTCTGGTGATTCTGTCTGATGGATGTGACAGGGTCAGCTGCTAGGGATAAAGAACCATCCCTGAAATGCCCAGCTAGACAAGATTTTTATCAATTATAGGTACAAGAGAATTTGAAATGTTATGTGTAAATCAAACTATTTCTAAAATGAAGCAGTTATTTTTAAAAATTCACTTGTATAATATAAGCAGTTTTACCTTTATTGGCCTTTTTCATAAGTAAAAAGATATTTGGGGAGGATAGATTCTATTTATTGTTTCAGATGTTGGATTTTATAATGTGAGACACCTATATGGAGAGCTTTAAGTCTAGAAGTTACCTTAGAGGCTGTAAGGTTCAATCTCTTCATTTTCCAAACGAGGCAGCTGTGGTCCAGAGAGAGGAAGTGACTGTCTCAAGGTCACATAGCAATCGCCATCAGAGCCAGAACTATGAAAACGCCTCCAGATCCAGGTCAAGGCATGTCATTTGATTAAAAGCCCTCAGAGCTCTCTGCCCTGTGAGTTGCAGAAACAAGATTACAGTAATGAAAATACAAAGGAGCACAGTCTATTTCCTTTATAAGTCCTTTATTTTGCCTTTAAAAATATAATATTGTTACTTACTCAATTTCAAAAAAAATTTTAAATAATACACAATAAGACAATTGCTTATTAAAACAGATTAAAATGAAAGAGAGAAAGAGAGAAAGAAAGAAAAGAAAGAAAGAAAGAAAGAAAGAACGAAAGAAAGGAGGGATGGAAGGAGGGAGGAAAAAAGAAAAGAAGGGAAGAAGTCAGGCAGACAAGCAGAAATAAGAATGCCTGTGGGGGCGCCTGGGTGGCTCAGTGGGTTAAGTATCCGACTCTTGATTTCAGCTCAGGTCATGATCTCATGGTTCTTGAGTTTGAGCCCCGCATCAGGCTCCATGATGATGGTGAGGAGCCTGGTTAGGATTCTCTCTCCTCCCTCTATCTCTGCCCCTGTACTGCTCTCTCTCTCTCTCTCAAAATAAATGAATAAATAAACAACAACAAAAATAATGTGTGTATGATTCATACGCATATGTTCTCTGTGTGAGGGGGAGGGGTGATCGAGGAACACGTATTTTGACTGAAATCAAAGCCTCCAGTAAGATATTTAGATCTGTGTTTCCTACTAATAAAATTTTTATTTATTTATTTCCAAAAATCCTTCAACAGAGGCATAACTACAGATTCTCCCCTTCTTGCCTCTAATCCTGTCCCTTCTTCCTACGGAGCAACACTGTAGCACTCCGGGGCCGCAAGACTCCTTAGCCACCACCATGCCCACCCCTCCCACTGACGAGGACAACCGGGACCCCAGAAAGGGAGTAAATTGTCACAGGAATGGCAGAGGATGCTGGAGACACCCTGGACGCTTCATGTCTGAGTTTCAGCCACGTTAATGATTTAAAAAAAAATTTTTTTTAATTTGTTTTTACAAATACCCCAGTTGCATAGCAACGGACGTCATCCCTGAATTGCTTTCGCCACCTCCCTGAGAACCTTGAGCCTGATGGTCGCAGAGTTTTTGTTTCCATGGTATTTTATTAGGCATAGTATCTTTTCATGCCTGGCATGCCCCATGGTACCCAGCTTATCCCTGGGAGGCAAAGGGCAGAACGGGAAACTGGGCTTCAGAGAGTCAGATGGGGCCAAGGTCACCGGGCCAGGCAGTGCTGCTGGTAGATCAGCTTCTGACTGTGAATCAGGCTCCTGAAGGCAAGTGCACTTTCCCCTCTGTGTTGTGCCCCCAACCCCCTTCCCCACCGAGAGGTAGCAGACAGTGCCATCTCTTATAAGCTCTAAACATCTAACATAGGGGATTTAAGTGAAATGGTTGTTTTAAAGGGATATGTATACGTATATATATATCAAGGTAAAAGATTCAAAGGCTTCATGTTTGAAGTTTAGCAGAACACTGATGGCTACCTCAACGGATGACCTACAAACTTCACAGTCACCCAGGGGCTCCCGGGAGTTAGGTTAACACTGTTATGATTCAGGGGAATTACGAGACACTTCAAAATGGGATTCATGGGCTCTGGATGAGGCAAGAACTAAGAGAGACAGATGTAGGAAGAAGTCAAGCAATTGTCAAGCACGGGCTGGGGAAGGTTACCTCTGTGGTCAGGATCCCACCTCTGAGCCTGAGGCTTATCGTTTAAAATAATAATAAATAATCTGGAGGCATCTTGGTTCAATTTGAGTATGAAAAGCCAGTGTCCACAGGCAGCTGCCGGGCTAGGCGTTCACCCTGCTGGGGCATTCGTGGAGACATTGTCGGAGACAAGAATAACTCAAAGCAGAGACATCCCAGCTGGGGCATCGCCCCCACCTACCCCCCTCCATCTGAATTTGCCGTCCTGGCGGTTAGAAAAAGTGTCTCCATCTTGTAAACACAGCAAATTTGATCTGGAAGTCATTGAGAAAACATAAACATGGAGCCTCATGCGGTCATGTTTACGCTGCTCCAGCCCCGGTGAAAGATGAGCCGCTTATGGAAGGATCGGGTTTTTTTCAAAGGCGCTTTTTTTTTTAATTTTTTTATTTTTTACAAATGAAAATCCCAAGAAGTACACGTTCCTGGGAAGACCAGAGTCCCGACGGAGAGACCACAAATGCGCGAACAAGTGTTGCTTACGCAGGTAACGGATATGATGTCACACTTACTTGGGTTGTCTCCTGAAATTGCAGACGTTGCTTTTCCCAAAAGTCAATTGCTTTTGAAGCAGAAATTCACAGTACTGGAACAGCTTCTAAACTATATCCTCAGTTAAGAATATGATTTCGTGACTATTTCATGCTTCTCAAACCCATTCCAACTTTGCAGGAACACAGACCAGGAATTTAGCCCGGCTCCCTTCATTTAATGAGTACATAAATGGAGGCACAGATTGGAAGTGACTTACTTAAGGTCGCAGAGCTTGTTAGTGCCAGAAGTAAACACAGGACAATGATTTCCTGATAATGATTTCCTGATGTTTACTGGTTCTTTCAGAACGTGTCGCTTCCAGATGCTGCCATGTACCTAACATTCTTGTCCGAGGGCAGTTCTGATATTGTGTTCTAAAGGGAGCAGGTAGTGGGTATTATTCCATGACCGTGGCATGAAAGAAATGCCACATGATTGTTCTACAAATAAATTAATTCCGATTAGGAGAAGCCATTTCAAAGGGTTGGTAGAGAAATGCACCAAGTCAGTCATGAGTGAATGGGGCTCATCCTGGAAGTAGCAACAGCACCACCCTCCCCGGGAGACATGGAGGGGCCCCAGATGCCCAAATGGAGCAGCCGTAAGAGCCTCTGGTTGTTGATGTCCTTGCACTTCAGAGTCTACACAGGTCGACATCTCTCCTGCTCCTGGGCCTCGGCCTCTGCAGAAGACGTGGGTTCCTGGGCTCATTGAGGCTCCGCCTCCACTCCGGGACCCGGGGAAGGAAGAGAGTAAAGGCCTGGAACCCAAGCCACCTCTCTGCTAAGTTGAGAGGACCTCTCCAGCCACTTCCCCCCACCCCAAATCCCAATTCTCTTTCTTCTGTTCTTGCTCCCCAGCCTCTCAGGCTGCTTCCGTCCCAGGTTAACACCATCTTCTCCGAAGTCAGGCCAGAAAAGCAGAGAGAATTCTCTTTTTCAACCCTATGCCCAAGGAATCCTGAAACCAAAAGAAAAGAAAAGGAAAGGAAGAAAGAAAAGGAAAACCAAAAGACCTCTCTACCTAGAACGAGAGAGGGAAAGATACAGTAAGAGCAAATTCCAGACAGATATCTCAGTAAATTTTCCTGCCAGTGATATATGCCAACTTTTCCATGCAGAATTCAGAGCCCTTTATAATGGAGCCACGATGCACTTGTACAACACAAGCCCGTCTACAGGGCACTGGCAGACCCACCGGTTCATGTGACCCTCAAATACTAAGGTAGGTCTCGCTGTCCCATTTTACAGATGAGGAGACTAAGACTTAGTGAAATGATATTTGCAGTTCTTTTGTTCTGGTCTTGAGAAGAGGGTGGCAAGCCATGCATGATGTCAAATACCCTCTGAACTTGGGCCAAACTCTCAGTAAGCCAGCATTTGTTAATACGGCTCCATGATAAATTTCCTCCTCAGGTTTTAAACAGCTGGATGAACTTGGGTGAAACAAACAAACGCGACTTTCGACATTCTTCTGCCCTGAGCTCCATTGTTTTTGTTCACTCAACTTCAAGGTTAGGGGAAAACAAAAAAAAAAAGACCAAAGATCATAAACAATCCCCCTACTTTTGTTCCTCCTCGGCGTTTGAAGGTTTTGGAAAGAAATTCACTGAATGATGAAAAGAATTGTGTAAATTCCCTAGGGTTAGTCTAGGTCTCTGTGCCCTGGTGCCAAGACTCGTGAGACTGTGTCCTCAATCTCTATTTGTGTCCACACCCCGGCCTGATCTGCACCTTCAACGGGGTTGGGGCATTGACTGGTGTCAACTTCGTCATCTCCCTGGAGACACAGACTACAAACCTGAAAGAGCTTCCTCAGTCATTGCTATGGTCTGAACGTGTCCCCCAAAAATGCCTATGTCGAAGCCCTAACCCCCAACGTCAGGATATCAGGCGGTGGGGCCTTTGGGAGTGAGGAGGTTGTAAGGGTGCAGCCTTCACGAACGGGATTCGTGCTCTTATAAAAAGGACTCCTGAGAGCTCCCTCACCCCTTCTGCCATGTGAGGACACAGTGGCCTGCTATAAACCAGGAAGTAAGCCCTTATCAGACACCCCATCTTGGACTTCCAGCCCCCGGAACAGTAAGGAAGAAATTTCTATTGTTTACAAGCCATCCAGTCTGTGGTATTTTGTTATAGCAACCAAACTAAGCCAGTCATTCAGTGCCTCTGGTTACCCAGCAAGCATTTACTGAGCGAGCGCTATGTGCCAGGCATTGTTTTGGCTGTGGGGACTTAGTCACAAACAGATCAAAGCCCCTGCCCTCATGGAGCTCCTGTTCTGGCAGAGGGAGAGCAGAACAGATGGCAAATAGAAAAAAATAAATATTATCCCAGGTGATGGTAGCGATAGGAAGAAAATACAGTTGATCCTTGAATAACTCAGGGGTTAGGGGCACAGTCAAAAATCTGCATATCTGACTCTCCCAAAACATAACTACTAATGGCCTTAGTACTTTGGCTGACCCAAAGCCAACTGTAGACAGCATAGTTGATTAACCCACATTTGGTGTGTTACATGTATTATATGCCACCTCCTTACAAAAAAGTAAGCTAGAGGAAAGAACGTGTTAAGGAAATCATAAGGAAGAGAAAGTATTTTCAGTACTGCACTGTATTTATTTTTTAAAAATCTGTGGGGGCGCCTGGTTGGCTCAGTTGGTTGAGCATCCCACTTTGGCTCAGGCCATGATGTCACAGTTTGTGAGCTGGAGCCCTGCATTGGGCTCTCTGCTGTTAGCACAGAGCCCGCTTTGGGTCGTCTGTCCCCTTCTCTCTGCCCCTCCCCCACTCTCTCTCTCTCAAAATAAATAAACAAACCTTTAAAAAATATGCGCGGAAGTGGACCCACACAGTTCAAACCTGTGGTGTTCAAGAGTCATCTGTACAGCAGAGTATAGGGGATCTTCTACAGAATGGTGTCATCCAGAGTGCCTCGGGACACTTATTGTAGGGACTCAGAACCCCTTTTACTGCTGTCTGATTTGACTTACTAGGTCTGTGAATAGCAGAAACATGAAATAATCAGCACGGATGTCCCCTGAAAGCTGTGAAAGGCTGTGCCCATTCATGAAAGCCCCACAACAGAGGCCACGATACCCAGTACGGTAGCCACGAAAAAGAACAAGATTAACTTCTACTTGTAATGAAATCGGAAGCTCTTCAGAATGCATCCTTAGGTGAAACGAGCAAGTTGCAGAACAACACGCAGGAGATGATCCCATTTAAGTAAGAAACCTACTAGCTGGTATATTCCAAGTGTACCAGTGCATGCACGTCGATTCTGGAAGGATACACCCAAACTATTGACAGAGGTGTCATCTGAGAGCGGGTCACGGAGGGTACGATTGTGGTTAGGGGAGGGGTAAAAGAAGAGTGGAGCTTGTGCTTTTAACTCTAAATTTATGTTTTGTTTGACCTTTTTAAAATTAAAAAATAATCCAGATATTGTGTAGATTTCAAGAAGTTAACAGGGGCGCCTGGGTGGCTCAGTCAGTTGAGCATCCTACGTTGGCTCAGGTCACGATCTCACAGTTCATGAGTTCGAGCCCCACATGAGGCTCATTGTTGTCAGTGCACAGCCCACTTTGGATCCTCTCTCCCTCTCTCTCTGCCCCTCCCCCACTCCCTCTCACAAAATAAATAAACAAATCTTTAAAAAATGTGTGCATAAGTAGACCCACACAGTTCAAACCTGTGTTGTTCAAGAGTCAACTTGATCCTCCTCAACTTGATCAACTTTGGATCCTCTGTCCCCCTCTCACTGCCCCTACATCCTTTGCTCTCTCTTTCTCTCTCTCTCTCTCTCAAAAATAAATAAACATTTTTTTTTAAAGTTAACCAGAAAGCAATATTACCCGGGTAGGCCATGGCTGTCCTCTGACTAAAGTCTCAACTCTAGCATCCCTCTAGGATGTGACCTTGCTCAACTCACTAACATTTGCCCCAGGGCCACCATGTTCAGGTGTATAGGCTGTACACTGCACAACACAAAGGAGAATCATTCACACAGTGCCCTTGTGACTGTGAAACGTGGAACTCATCCTCTCCAGGAATTCTCTTCCCCACCTCCAACCCCAGGCCATCACACGTTCCATATTCACCATTTCCAGGATATGAGATTTCCTTTTGTGCCCTTTATATGCTCAGGTCCCTTTCTTAGGAAAGTATCTCTTTACCCTCTCCATCCACAATCTCTTATTCTTTCAAGACCTAGTTCAAATATCTCTGTTCTTCAAAGGTCATTCTGACTCGCCAGCAGAATCTGTGCCTTTGTTTTGTCCCTAACGCTATGACCTCTCTTATCATATTGGTTTGTCATTTCCCCAGTAAACAGCCTGGGGACAAAAACTGAATATCATATTCATTCGGATTTCCTCAGAGTTGATTGCATGAACGATGGATGATGGAATGAAGAAAAAACAGTGACAACCCCAGGACGTTCGTTTTTAGATGGATCGTCCAGCATTTTTCAAAGCGTTTCAATTCATTTCAATTTCAGTTTGTTTTCTCCACCTGTTCTGCAAAGCATATCACTTAAAAGGTTAATTCTGAATTTTAAAAAAAGGTTCAATGGGTGAATTTCAGGGAAATTCGTATTACAGGTAAAGAATTCCTTTATCTAGTCCTTCTCCGGAGCTTTCGTATGCTGATAATCATTTTGAATCCCCAAGGAGGGAAAATAGAAAACCAGACTTATTTTGACCATGAATCTGCTTTTTCACAAATACCTGTGGGCTCAAGAGATCTATTGTTATGTTTCCTCTATATCTATGTTCCAACGCCCTAACCAAGAAACAGGGGAGGTTGGTTGAAATAGTTGTTGTTTCGTGTGTTTAAGAAGCAACAGAAGGAAAAGACGGAGGGAAGGCTGAGGCAAAATACAAGAGGACCTTTAGTGTTAAGCTAATGGATGCTATTTGGTGGGCAGTGGGCAGACACCAGAAGACGTCAAATAGAGTCTTTGCATTTTGGAAAGTCATGCTGGAATCACTACAGAGAAAAGAATTGGTAGGGGCAAGGGTAGTTGAATCAAGTGAGGGGGCCATCGCTGTAGTCGAGGCTAGCAATAATGGCGGCCTCAGTGAAATGATGGCAGTGGAATTGAGAAACAGAGACACAGAGAGATAAAGAGGCAGAGACAGAGACAGAGAGACAGAGATAGAAAGATGTGGAAGTTAAAAAAAAAGAGACAGACAGAGAAAGACCTTCAGAGGAAGTTACACGTGGAAATAGCAGAACTTAGGACTTGGTCACAAATTAAGTTGTCCTGGGTGATGTGAGAGGAGCTCAGGCAAAGCTCAGACCGGGGTGCAAAATGGAAGCAGGTGTCAAAAAACTCAGGATAAATATTTTAATGCAGTATGTTTTTAAGTTTATTTACTTTTGTTTTTAGTAATCCCTACACCCACGTGGGGCTCGAACTCAACCAAGAGATTAAGAGTCACATGCTTCTCCGACCGAGCCAGTCAGGCGCCCATTAATGCAATATTTTTTTTTTATTTTCTTATTTTTTAAGTGTATTTATTTATTTTGAGAGAGAGAGAGAGCAGGAAGGGGCAGAGGGAGAGAATCCCAAGCAGGCTCCCCACTGGCAGCACAGAGCCCAATGCGGGGCTCAAACCCACGAAGCCGTGAGATCATGACCTGAGCCGAAACCAAAAGTTGGATGCTTAACGGACTGAGCCACCCAGGTGCCCCCACAATGTATTTAACAATAAATAGTAATGTAAAACATTCATGATATATAAAATATTAAATTTTTAAATAAAGACAGGATGTATTACTGATTTCTTACTTCTGCTTCGTTGTGCAATGTGGCTCAGCAAGGCACTGAATGTAGGGTGACCCCAGCTTACAGACTTGTGGTGCTTAAAAAACAGTGAGAGAAGGAACCGGTCTGGGGTAGAAGTTGGGGGGTGTTACTCTGGCTCTTCACAGGTGTGCTCGGCCCCCTCAAGCTGCAGCTGAGGTCTATCTGGTGTAGGACTAAAAAACAATCTCTGAGATTGGGGGGTGAGAGAGAGAGAGAGAGAGAGAGAAGAGAATTTTGGCTCAATGCTGCGACCACCAAATTCACTCTCTTCTCAAAATGGACTGTAACCTTTACTTAGCTTCCCCACATCAAATGGAAAGTGCAAGGAGGGTGTTCCAGGAAAAAGCACATTGCTTAAGCAGTTCAAACTGGACCACACCGACTTGCCAGACTTCCACCCAGGTGCCCAAACCCAAGCTGTGACCATCATACTTATGCCCATTCACCAATTCCTTCATCTCCTCCCCCTCCTCCCTTTCCCCCCTTCCCTCCTCCCTCCCCCTCCTCCTTATCCCCCCTCCCTTCCCCCTCCTCCCTCTGCTCCTCTCCCCTCTCCTCCCTTCTTCCGCTTTCTCCCTCCCCTCCCCCTCCTCCCCTTCCTCCCTCCCCCTCCTCCCTCTCCTCCTCTCCTTCCCTCTCCTCCCCCTCCTCTCCTTCCTCCCTCTCCTCCTCCCTTCCCCTCCTGCCTTCCCCCTCCTCCCTCTCCTCCTCCCCCTGCCTCCCCTCCCCCTCCTCCCCCTCCCCTTCCTCCTCTTCCTTCAGTTTGCTAGCTCGGGGTGGGAAGGGCTGATGATGATGAGTGGGGAGAAGGAGGGAGAGGAGAACCATAGCAACAGAGGATGAAGGGAAGAAACAAAAAAGGCTGAGAGGAAGAAAGGAGAAAAAGGGAAAAAAAGAAGGGGGTATAGAGAAGGTGAAGAAGAGAGGAAACGGGTGCTAAGTAAGATCATTGGTTTTCTAAATTAGGAATAAACTATTTGACATAAACATCAAGGTTGAAAGCTGCCGCGGTGACCAACTGAAGAGAGATGGCACACTGATTAACACTATTTTTTTAGTAGGGAAAGAGGCCTCCATCCAGAGCACATGGCACCTGCCTGATCTCCCCAGGAGCACCCTGAGAAGAAGGTCGCTGGGGGCCCAGCTCTGACTCTGGCCCACAGAGGTGGGTCTGCACCCGGCCCCTTCGTTCTGCTTCTGCGGGTGCTCTGAAGGCCCAGGGAACAAACATACTCTAGGGATTAGTGGCTGAAGGGAATAACTGCTTTCTCCTCTTTAAAAGGAGAGAGAGTGGCGCCTGAGTGTCTCAGTAAGTTGAGCATCAGAATTAAGCTCAGGTCATGATCTCATAGTTTCCTGAGTTTGAGCCCCACTTTGGGCTCACTGCTGTCAGCGCAGAGCCTGCTTTGAATCCTCTGTCCCCTTCTCTGTCTGCCCCTCCCCCTCCCAAAAATAAAAAACATCTGGGGGCCTGGGGGGCTCAGTCGGTTAAGCATCTGACTTCAGCTCAGGTCATGAATTCACAATCCGTGAGTTCGAGCCCCGCGTCGGGCTCTGTGCTGACCGCTCAGAGCCTGGAGCCTGCTTCCAATTCTGTGTCTCCTTCTCTCTCTCTACCCCTCCCTTGCTCAGTCTCTCTCTCTCTCTCTCAAAAATAAATAAACATAAAAAAAAAGGAAACAATAGAAAAAGTAAATAAACATAAGAATACGAAAGAAAAAGAAAGGAAAGAAAGGAAAAGAAAAGGAGAGCAAGAATGAGTGAGAGAGGGGCCACCCGTGGTGATGTTGTTGTTCCCAGATGTTGTTGTTCCCAGTCTTGGACGCACACACCAGACAAGAGAAATGACCCAGAGGACACGAGATGGAGCAAGTCCGGGTTCCTTCCAAGAGAGACTTTGGTGACGTGAATGTGATTGCCAGAGGAGGCAACTTTCCTGTAAATTCAAAGTATGCTGGCACTCCCTGTCACCATGGGGTCATTCCTGAGCCCTGGAGTCAGGATCACAGTTGTTGAGGAAAAATCCCAGTGTCTGCCAAGCCAGGGTGATTTGGCAGGCCATGGCAACAGCCTCGGACTGAGTCAGGAGAGCCCTACCACTAAATCAGATGCACAGATCACGGCTGTCTTTCTGGAGCTCAGTTTTCACATGTATAAATAGGGGGCAATGGTTTAGCCCTCCTGTGGTTCCCAGATGTGTATCCAGGGATGACCCACATCAGACCCGCCAAGGGGGTAGGGGCGTGAGTGAGGGGCAGAGGCTTCTTTCTACACACACTCTCTGGGCCGACCCCCAGACTCTGACTTCATCTGTCCAGAACCGCCAGGCTGGTGCTGATAACTAGCCATGCTGGGTAAAATTGCTGGGCTTAAATGACCTCGGACGTCCTTTCTGGCCCACGGACAGCCAGAGACAACCACGAGAAAAGCTTACTATAAATTACATCCAAGTTATTTGGGGATGGAACTTTCTTTCAAATGACGCGGAAAAGAAGGACAGGACGGCCTGCCGATTGAAAAATATTTCAAAAAATAATGCTTGTGATGGGAAACGGAATCCACATAAATAAACAGAATCGACACGGCCCTTAAGAAAAAAATCTCCCCTCAACTTCAGCTCCTTAAATGTAAGCTACAGGGAGTGTAGGAGGGGCAGGGTGCGAGGGAAGTCTCTTTCTCCCCGACAATTACAGAGCGATTTGTTGCCGAGGTCACAGTGGCCCCTGTTTGGGCCCGTTACAGTTCGCTAAGCTCCACTAAGCTTAGGTATTAGGGAATCCTGCGTTGGGACATTTGTGTTGGGGGAAGGAGGAGGAAGGAGGAAGAGAGGAAGCTTCTTCTTTTTTTTCTTTTTTTTTAAATTTTTTAATGTTTATTTCTGAGACAGAGAGAGGCAGAGCACGAGCGGGGGAGGAGCAGAGAGAGAGAGGGAGACACAGAATCAGAAGCAGGCTCCAGGCTCTGAGCTGTCAGCACAGAGCCCGACGCGGGGCTGGAACTCACGGAGTGTGAGATCATGACCTGAGCCGAAGCCGGTCGCTCAAGCGACTCAGCCACCCAGGAGCCCCAGTCTTCTTTTTTTTTTTTTTTTTTAAGCTCTGCCTGAGGCCACGTCTAAATCTTGGGGCACAGTTCTGTTTGTCTTCCTTTTCTACCCCCGTTGCTAATGTTCCAGGCATTCTCTGCCCCACTGCTCAGTGTTTGTCTATGGCCGCGAAGTAGAAAATAATGTCTGTCGTTGTTATTGGTGTGCCGATGGTGTGACCACCTCGTTCGCTGGATCCGGGACAAAGTAAGTCCCCCTTTGAGGCTAAAGCTGTATCCTTTAGGAGGAGGAAGGGAAGGGGATGCTTGTCTGCCTTTTGTCTGTGCCTGTGTGTTGTTTGGCAAAGAATCATTTAAAGTTGCAATTATTTCAATGAAAACGATAAACCCCCCTCCCCGCCCCCGCCCTTAGCACACGTCTCACGGCACAGGTGTGTGGTATAAGGCTGCCTTTTTTTTTCACTGTGAAATGCCCTGGAACCGAGGGATTCCTCAATAAACAACTTCATTCTGGATTTGCCATGTATGAAGCTGGGTGAAGCTTCCAGATGTCTTCCCAAAGGCCCCGTGCCCTGAGGCACACTGACTGCTCCCAGACATCCCCCTGGACTGCAGACAGCCCAAGGCTGTCTCAGCAGCAGATTGCTATTATTTTGGTAATTTCATAAAATGCCACATCCGAGGGGCACCTTTCATCCAGAGAGGCTGCTGAAGATGTTCAGAGGAGTCAGAATTACCGGCCCACCCCCTGCTACCCTCCGGAGTCATATTCGTGACTAATATTAATATTAGCCACAGAAAACATTTAACATCTGTACCACCTTACCACCCACAAGTTTTACCTTGAAGGAGGATGTGTTTCTTGCACTAAATTGCCGAAGGAATTACCTACTGGCCAGGACACCACGGCAGGAAAACCCTTCCGTTATTCTTTTTTTTTTTTTTTTTAATTTTTTTTAACGTTTATTTCTTTTTGAGACAGAGAGAGACAGAACATGAACGGGGGAGGGTCAGAGAGAGAGGGAGACACAGAATCGGAAACAGGCTCCAGGCTCTGAGCCATCAGCACAGAGCCCGACGCGGGGCTTGAACTCACGCACCGCAAGATCATGACCCGAGCCGAAGTTGGACGCTTAACCGACTGAGCCACCCAGGCGCCCCAACCCTTCCATTATTCTAAGTGCTGGGGGGACTGTGAATGGTCAGACAGACAGCCTTTTTACTCCTCATCTCACCTACAGATGCCACCAGGAGGTACCTGTTTGGTAGCACTCAACTGGCTCTGGCGTGATGATGATGATAATTAATAATAATAATAACAACTGGTGTCACTGGGTACCTACTATATACACCAGGCCTTGAGTGCAATGCTTAATGTACATGATTTAATTTAATCTCCATAGCAACGCTATCAGGTGGGTATGATTACTCTCCCCATTTTATAGGAGAAAATAAAAATAGACGAGGCTCCCAGAATGTAGATGTCTAGTCAAAGGTCACAAAGCTGGTAAGTTAGAATTCAAATCCAGCTTTGTCTGGCTAGCGGTTCACGATCTCAAACACTATGCCCTAATTGTCCCTGACAATGTGTGGCCCCAATACATGTGGAAAAGCATTAGCCACCTCGTCACACAGATATAGTGCATCTTATCAAGAACCTGTTGGGGCGCCTGGGTGGCTCAGTCGGTTAAAAGGTCCGACTTCAGCTCAGGGCGTGATCTCATGGTCCATGGGTTCGAGCCCCGCATCAGGCTGTGTGCTAACATCTCGGAGCCTGGAGCCTGCTTCAGATTCTGTGTCTCCCCTTCTCTCTGCCCTTTCCCCGCTCGTCCTCTCTGTCTCTGTCTCTCTCTTTCTCTCCTTCTCGCTCAAAAATAAATAAACATTGGGGCACCTGGGTGGCTCAGTCGGTTAAGCGTCCGACTTCGGCTCAGGTCACGATCTCACAGCATGTGAGTTCGAGCCCTGCGTCGGGCTCTGTGCTGACTGCTCAGAGCCTGGAGCCTGTTTCGGATTCTGTGTGTGCCTCTCTCTCTGACCCTCCTCCGTTCATGCTCTGTCTCTCTCTGTCTCAAAAATAAATAAACGTTAAAAAAATTTTTTTGAATAAAAATAAATAAATAAATAAATAAACATTAAAAAAAAGAAAAAAGAACCCTGTTAAGTGCAGACCCGTGGGCTGGGGTCAGAAGTCAAGAAGAGAAATGAATAGCCAATTCTGCTAATAACCAGTCACGCTAACAGGGTAACCAACAGTCCTAGGTTGCCTGGGACTGTCCTAGTTTTAGCACCAAGAACCTTCATCTCAGATGTGCTAAGCAGAATTCTAGGATGACTCCCCAAATTCCTGGCCCCTGCTGTACACACAACTTCACCCACTTATTCAATCAAACATTAAATGTAGGTGTTGCTGCGAAGGGATTTTCCAGGTGCAAATAAGTTGACTTTAAGATACAGAGATGAGCTGGGCGGGCCTGACCTTATCAGAGGAGCCCTTTAAATCTGGGTTTGGAGGTCAAAGACGGAAGTCAGAGAGATTGGAAGTACAGGGGATTCAATAAGGCTTTGGAGATGGGGGGTCACGTGACACGGAATATGGGTGGCTGCCCCTAGGAGTTGAGTGGCCTCCGGCTGACGGCGACGAAAGAATGGTGACCCCAGCCCTACACTGGAGGAAACTGAAATCTGCCAACAACTTGAGTGAGCTTGGAAATGGATTTTTATCCAGAACCTCCAGATGAGGACTCGGCCTGGCAGACACTCGATTTTCAGCCGTTGAGCCTCTGAGTTACCCAGTCATGCCTGGACTTCCACCTACAGAACCGTAGGCTAATATGGGTGTCGTTCTACGTGGCGATAATTCCTTACGCAGCAGTAGAAGTTCAATATGCCAGGAAACTCTTCGGTCCCGGGCAAACAAGTCACCCTAGATGAATGGAGGCCCAAGTGGTGTGTGTTGCAGGGACATCTACACCGCTGTCATGGAGTTAGCGCCTGTACCATAGGTAGGATTTAGATAGACAGGAGGGGAAGGGAGAGAGGCGTTTTAGAAGGCAGACGCAGCGTAAGCAAAGGCAGAGAGGCAGAGGCACGCGAGGGATATCAACTGAGATGCTACCAAGGCACCAGTGAAATCCTTGAGAGAGTTAAGTACCTGGGGGCAGGCACTTCGTAACTGCAGCATTGGAAAGGGTCTGTTCCCAAGCCAGGAAAATGGAAATGAGATTAGCGGCCTGTGGTTGCCTGTTTTGTTTCTGGCATCCAGGCACTGATGCAGTCCGGCCTCCCCCAGGAAACTCTGAACGCCTTGAAGGCAGGCACAGGGCTTGGAGCCGTGTGACCCCAGAGCCTAGTGCAGGGTCTGTAAGTGCCGAGTAAAGACGGGATGGATGGTTTAATGTGGACCAAACAACACCACTCTAGGTATAAAGTGGTAGCTTAGACCCGCAGCCACGTTGTCCCTGGAAATTTCTAAGAGGTTGGCTAGGAGGACACCTCCATTCTAACCCTGCCTCCTCCTGGACCTGACCGTCCTGCTACATATGGGGCCTCCTGTGTCCTCCTCCAGGGGACCAGGGGCTGTGATGTGACAGCCAGTCTCAGCGCTGCTCCTTGGGCAAGTAACTTAACTTTTCTGTGCCTCCCCCTTCTCGTGTGTGACAAGGGCACCAGAGGTCCCAGCTCACCTGGTGATTATAAGGATTAAACGAGTCAGTACAACAGGACAGCCCTTAGTGTGGAGCCCAGCAAAGGGTCCCTTTCAGTCAGCTTAATCGTTATTATAATGAACGTTTATTTTATTTTTTTATTTTTAAAATTTTTTTTAATGTTTATTTATTTTTGAGACAGAGAGAGACAGAGCATGCATGGGGGAGCATCAGAGAGAGAGGGAGACACAGAAGCAGAAGCAGGCTCTGAGCTGTCAGCACAGAGCCCGACGCGGGGCTCGAACCCATGGACCGTGAGATCATGACCCGAGCCGAAGTCGAAGGTTCAACCGACTGAGCCACCCGGGCGCCCCATGAACGTTTATTTTAAATAGTAATGACAAATTTGGTGACCAATTCAGGTGGAGACCCTTTCACCACCCCACCCCAACCCGAGGGCATTTTCATTTTGCCAGAAGATTCTTGACATGGAAAAACCTTTCAAACCCAACAGGAGGACGGCTCGATGGAGGTGGGTGGGTCAGACTGGGGAGCCTCCAGAAGGCTGCTCCTCAAAGTGTGGTCTGTGGACCCACATGGGCCACACCTGGGAGCCGGTGAGCAACTCTAGAATCTCGGCCCTCCTCCGGACGGCCCAGGTCAGAACCTGCATCTTTCACAAGCTCGCCTGGGAGAGGCATTGGTCGACAGGAACTCCCATCGGCCCTGCATCGGCACGACACAGAGCCTCTCTGACCTTTCCTTACAATTTGCTTTAAAAGTTAAGTGTTTAAGCACATAGGTGAGCCAGACCACAAAACTCTGAGCTGGCAAGACAGAACCTCCTTTCTAGGGACAGCTGGCCCTCCCCATGTTTCAACAAACTGGCATTATCCAAGAGATCTAATGGTCTGAAGTCAGGCTTCAAACTCAGCAAAAATAAACTTTCCAGGAAATTTCTGGCACACCCACTTTTCAAACCCATCATCTCAGGAATGTTATCCAAGCGGTGGCCTCTTTCCCCACTTCTAACTCCCTTTCCCCATTTAGGACAGTTCTCATTCTGGCCTTGAACTGACAAAATACACACACACAAATGGGAGAAAACAGGGAAGCTGCATTTAGTGAGGGCTTTAGATAAGCCTTGGGGAAAGTCCGCAATCTCATTTTGGCACAACTAGTGTTCTACTTCTTCATGCAGATTCTGTTTTCAAAGAGTATCTTAAATCCGAGGGACATCTGCTTTCGGTCACTGGGGTTCCAGGATTGCAAATAGGAGATAGAATCGACACATCTGCCTTCAGGTGGTCAACAATGCAATGCTCGAGGTGCCTCGGGGCTCAGCTGGTTAAGCATCTGGCTTTGGCTCAGGTCGTGATCTCACGGTTCATAAGTTCGAGCCCCGAATCAGGTCTCTGCTGACAGCTCGGAGCCTGGGGCCTGCTTCGAATTCTGTGTCTGCCTTTCTCTCTGCCCCTCCCCAACTCGTGCTCTGTCTCTCTCTCTCTCTCTCTCTCGCTCTCGCTCTCAAAGATAAACATTAAAAAAAAAAATTGCAACGTTCTCCATTTTCCTATATCAAGTGAGCCGAGCACTCAAGTCTTCCTTGAGGACCCAAACTCCAATCAGCCACATCCCTTGGACCCATTCACAAATATTCATAGTCATGAATGAACTGCCGTGTGATGGCCGCTCCAGGAAATGTAATAAGGTGTGCTGCCAGAGGAAACTCATGGCTCACAGGGGAGAGGTGTGTATGAAACCTATCAGTCAGGGTCTGTCCTGCTTATCTACTGCTGCTATTTCAGTATCTTTCAGAGTATCTGTGAGCTAGGAATCAGGAGGGACCCAGCTGGACAATTCTGGTTCCAATCCAGTCTCTCCCGCAGTCAGACAGGGGTAGCAGAAGCAGCGGAGACTGGCCAGGAATCTCTCTCTCAGGGCATCCCCCTGTTGTCTTTCTGCAACTTGGGCTTCCTCACAGCCTGGCGGGGACAATTTTCATGACAGTCCAGGGCTCCAAAGGCGAGTGTCCCAAGAGGATCAAGCAGAAGCTGTATCATCTTTTAGGACTAATTCAGAAGTCACAGTGTAGTGTCGCTTCCTCTTGAAGGAGAATTGTCAAAGTCACACTGTTTTTGTTTTTGTTTTTCATGTTTATTTTTGAAGGAGAGAGAGAGAGACAGAGTGTGAGCGGGGGAGGGGCAGAGAGAGAGGGAGACACAGAATCCGAAGCAGGCTCCAGGCTCTGAGCTGTCAGCACAGAGCCCAACGCGGGGCTCGAACTCACAGACCGCGAGGTCCTGACCTGAGCCGAAGTCGGACGCTCAACCGACTGAGCCACCCAAGCGCCCCTCAAAGTCACATTGTTAAGAAGAGCATATGGGATGGGAGATGTCGTTTTAACCACCTCTGGAACATACAGTCTGCAGCAGGGTTCCAGCAGAGGCTTAACAAAGGCACTAGTTACCAAGACATAAGCAGGGTACAGGGAAATAAGAGCTATGTGGGGTATCCTGAGAGGGCTGGTAACCGAGAGACTGTCACTGCCTCCCTTGGGAAGGAACAGGAAGAGGGAGTGATTACAGGAACTCAGAGAGAAGGGCTCTCTGGAGAACATACGTGCCCTGACCTCCCTCCCCACTCTCTCCAGCCTCATGCTGGGGCTTCCCGTCAGACAAACCCAACAGGAAGCTCACACCGACCAGCCTCTGTGGAGGAAAGCAGAGTGGAGAAGAGTAGAGAGTGCATCTCCAGAGGCAAACGGAAGATGTCCAGCAGCAGTAAATATCTACAATACAGGAAAAAGTATCGCGTGATGCCGACAGACAAGTATGTAACAGGACTGTATTTCCACAAGAGGGAAATTCTGAGCTGTTGCCATGTAACGTCAACAGACGTAACAGACACGGTGGAGGGGGAAAGTTCATGCCACCAGCAGTCCTCTGGATGTCTGGGGTCCCGCTCTTTCTCATGGGGCTTAAAAGGGACCCAAGCTGATGGAAAGGTAGTCGCCTTGGACAAGCCAGACAGGCCATACAAAGTCTCTGGGCACTAACAGGAGTGGTTCGTGATGGAGAGTCCATAGTGGGTGTCCAACAGGAAGGCATCTGATGTGGCTCCTCAACACATATGATAGTGGGATGGAGACCTGCTGGGACGGAGACTGGGTGATCCACGGCACTGTTCCAGCCACCAGTGCCAGCCATTGCTCCCCCCCCCCCCCCACCCCAGAGCAGAGCAGAGGACTCATGACCTGGCTTTCATACAGAACCCCATAAACCTCTCTCCCTCATCAAGTTCCTTCCTGCTCCCTTCTCCCCACAGTCTGGAGAATCTTTGTCTAATCTGGGGGTAAGGGAGCCTGCTGGTTCGTCCCGTCTTCCAAATCTGTTACCTGTCATACAAAGTGCAGACTCAAGGGTCCAGGTTCTTGTAGCTCTGCATTCTCCCTTTCTGAAACTCAAAAGCCAAGAGCTGACCTGTTTGTTCCCCGCATCCTGCATGTGTGTCCCTTCCTTGAAGCATACAGTAGGGAAGATTTGGGGGCTGGGGAGGGTCACAAGGTATGTGGTGGCGGTGGGCAGAGGGGTGTCATAGAACAAAGGTATGATCACAATTCAAACTGAGAGGTGTAAGGATCCAAAATACCACTTATGGGGGTGACCAGGAAATACTTCATTTGATACTTTGAAGAATGGACAAATAAGATTCCAACACAAAGGGACAGAAGAAGCATTCCAAGCAGACAGAAGAGAATAAGCATGAGAAATAAAACACACTCAAGGAAAGACAGTTTAATTTCTAAGGAGTCTAAGGGCGTTGGCACGTAGAGGAAATAATTCTACAACAGCAGGGTGAGGCCAGGTCATGAAAGACCTTGGAAGAAATCTTTCATTTTGCACTTAAAATGCCACTGACGTAGGCGTCTTGGTGGCTCGGTTGATCAAGCGTCAGACTTCCGCTCAGGTAGCAATCTCACGGTTCGTGAGTTCGAGCCCCACATTGAGCTCCGCACTGATGTCTCAGAGCCTGCTTCGGATCTTCTGTCTCCCTCTCTCCCTGCCCCTCTCCCACTCGTGCTCTCTCTCTCTCTCAAAAAAAAAGCACTGAAGGCTGTGCACATTGGTGGGGTAATCAGGTCTGAGTTGTGCTTTAGAAGGATTAGCACAGTGAGTGTATAGGACAAAGACACTGTGCTCAGGGGGTTGGACTCCGTTTAGGTATAAACTAATCTGAGCCTCATGCCTGTGGCTCTGTCCCCATGTGGCTTGGGAGTCCACAGGCTCAGCTGTGGTTTCTCCCTGGTTCCAGACCTGCGTCTCAACTCCCTATAGGACATGCCCACCGACATTTCTACGTGCTCTTTAACTCAACACACCGAAAGCTGAACAGTCATTCCCTCTCCCCCACTGCCCCACCTCTGTCGCTCCTCTCTGCCCCCCATCCTCCCCTAGACATGTTGTAGCTCCCAGGCCCCATATGTCATTTTCCTCAACCTCCCCTCCTTCACTTCCTCCCCCAGCTCCATGGCTCCCTCCACTCTTCGATCACCACAGCCAGATCCTACCAAACCTCCCTTTCTTTCTTGTCCCATCTCCTTTTTATCCTTATTGGAAACGCCAAGGTCAAGCCATCAGCACTGTCCCTTGGGTATTGGTCTCCCTGCTGCTGAACTCAGCGTTACTATGTTCCTCCTGCACAGTTCAGCCAGTCTTTTCTAAACACTAAATCTAAGTATGGTGTTTCCCCTTTAAAGACTTCCTCTGGCCATCCCACAGCCTGTAGGATCAGGGGGGGAAAGTCTTTTATTTAGTACTTAAAACCTTCATAAGCTGACCCTGGTTACGCTTCCAGCTTTATCCCCTGTCCCTGGTGACCCGCAGGAGTTGATATGTTGGCTCTCTGCTTTCAGCTGGCTGCCATACCCAGCCTGGAAACAGCGGAGTGATGGGATTATGTCCCATCTGTTTGGATTGGAGAGGAAGAGCTTCTGGGCACGGGGAAATCCCGGATGTGTGTGTCTGCTGGGGGTGGAAGAGGGAGGGGAAATGAGGCTTCAATAATATTATCTGCCACCCAGTCACACAAGGAGGCACATGCCACCTGAGAAAGGTCTGAATTGTCCTATGTTTAAAGACTGGAAAAGAAACAAGAGATTTGGATAAGACCTCATTCTGTGAGGGGCTGCCCTGGTGAGCCCTCGGGTGGGTGTTTTTACAGGTTCCTCCCAAGAGACAAAGCAGGAGATTAGAGTTTCTTGCAAGATTCAAAGCCACAGGGAGAGCTTGGGAGGACAGCTGAACCTTAATCAACACTCTTATGAGAAAAAAAGGGAAGGAAATCAGGGCCAAGAGAATTGGTGAATCACAAGTGATTAAATTATTGTTTCTTCTCTCTCTGGCTCTATTAAATAAACGTAGAGGATCTTAGTGAAACAAGTTTTGGCTTACTTCATGGTGTCCCGTTACCAGTACTAGAGTCAGGAGACCCGGCTTCCAATTCCAGATATGTCTCTAACTAGCTGGGTGATCTTGGGGGTCCCGGCCCCTCTCAGAATCCTCACCCTCCCTATTTATAGAACTAGAGGATTGAACTGATTTACATAAGTCCCTATATACACAATTCCACATTTCCTCAGTTTTAGGCCAGTAAAACATTTCTCCTTTCTATTTATCTACCTCTGAATTTTACTTTTTGAATGAATTCAGTCCTTCTCTTTATTTTTTCTTCTCATTCTATGTGCTCAGCCAAGCAAGGCACAGCCCTTGTCCAACCGTTTTCCAGGCTCTTGACTTGGGTATACAGAGTACGTTCTGCCCACTGAATCTGTTCAAGAATGGAACCTCCTTGGCTAGGAGGCCTCCAGTGGCCAATAGACCTTGGAACCTACCTGTCTAGGATCCTCTCCAGGCCTGAAGGAGATGAGACCCAGGGACTCTGATGCATGAGATGTCATGCTGGCTGTTACCAAATGGGTAGCATCCTCCAACAACATTCCCCACTTGAATGATCCTATTGAAGAAATTAACTTTTCACAAAGGGAAGTAAATCCAACAGTTATGTAAGCTGCCAAAAAAAAAAAAAAAAAAAAGCAGTGACCAAACTAAGGCCACAGTAGTCATTCTGATGCAGAAGAGATCATTCAGTCAGCCCCCTAGCTCAGCAGTCTTGGCAGGGTCTCAATATTTTTGTATCTACTTTCAGGATGTTCTTGGACCCCTTCAAGTTAATGGACCCCATGCTAGGGCCCTTGGTATTTATATGTTGCCAAACATCAGGATATTTACTCTTCAAAGGCAAATATGTGGTTGAATGAATGCATTTTCATTTAAGAACTGATGTCTTAGGGTGCCCCGGTGGCTCAGTGGCTTAAGCGTCCAACTCTTGATTTCGGCTCAGGTCATGATCTAATGGTTTGTGAGATCGAGCCCTGCATCAGGCTCCATGCTGAGTATGGAGCCTGCTTAAGATTCTCTCCCTTCTTCTCCCTCTGCCCCTTTCCCACTCTCATGTACTCGTTCTCTTTCTCTCTCTCTCTCTCTCTCTCAAATAAAATAAAATAAAATAAAATAAAATAAAATAAAGTAAAATAAATGATGTCTTGACATCACCTTAGTTCGGATGGAAAGATGAACCACCAACCACAGCACCCCAGGTGCCCCTGAACAAGTGGTCAGGGGTACATGGCAGGATTTTCTCCATCAGCCTGTGAAGCTTCTTATAATATTAAAATGTGTCAAGCAGACACTAGCTAAATCTAAAAGAAGTCAAAAAATTGTGTAAACTGAAAATATCGTGTACAGTGGAGATACGCTATCCTTTCAGCCTTACCTTATTCACCAACCTCCCGTGACATGAGAACGGACCCTGAACAACGTTTTCAGACAGCTTGTTTGAAATCTTTTTCTCCCAGTAATAGTCCTTTCCATGTACAGGAGTGTTCTGTTTCATTCGCGAGCCCAACCTCTTGATCTCCTGTCTTCAGCATCTCCAACCTCATCATTCGGCAATATTCATTGAGCTTCTGTTACGTGCCAGGCACTGTGTTAGGATGGCACAAAGGGGAACAAAACACAGTCCTGACCTGGGAGGGCTCCTGGTCCAGTGGGAAAAACCATACTTTAAAAAAAATTTTTATAATTTTTCTTTTAATGTTTATTTTTGAGAGAGAGAGAGACAGAGTGTGAGCAAGGAGGGGAGCAGAGAGAGAGGGGGACACAGAATCCGAAGCAGGCTCCGGGCTCTGAGCTGTCGGCACAGAGCCCGACATGGGGCCCCAACCCATGAACTGTGAGATAATGACCTGAGCTGAAGTCAGACGCTTAACTGATTGAGCCACCCAGGTGCCCCTGGAGACAACCATACTTAAACAAAGAATGGCAAATAACAAGATGTGTAGCAAGAAAACACACATGGGAAGGGAACTCAGTGCTGCAAGAAATCAAAGAGAAGGGTTTGTTTTTTTTCAAGAAACCGTAGACTCCCAGTGTCAGGAGAGACTTTACAGATTATCTGTTCCAACCCCTTCACCTTACAAATTGCACAGTTTTAAAGCTGGGACCAATAGATACATTTTGTCCCCCTTTTCCTGGTTGGTGATTTCTTATATGGGGGTCAAATAGTTTTTGGATGTAGCTGGAATGAGATCATAAACATACCACGGAAAGAAACCCATTTTGTTTTCCAACCAAAAATACACAAGATATATCTCATCAGTATTTCTTAAGCAAAAAAGGAAAAGGATTATTCTCCTAAGATTGCTATACTCAGCTCCCTGCCATTTGCCACGTCCGTTTACTTTAGAGTCGTTCTCCATCCCTTCTTCCCACCACTCCTCTTAACTACTGTGGTCCTTCATCGAAAACTCACCATTATATTGTATCCTCTGCGGTTGCACGGTACTTTGGAGTTTAGAAAGTAATTTAAAAGCCATGTCTCCGTTATGAGAGCCGAGTTGCAGGCTTGATAGCTTTAGGGGGACATGATAAGCAGGAGGAGGTTCAGAATGGAGCTAAACACCTGATCACAGGGGTCAGGGAACAAGACCCACGAAGCCAGGTGAGGGGCGCCAGGACGCCTGGGACTGTTCTCGTGGGTGAAGCCACCCGGGGAGTGCTGGGAAACAGATTTCAAATCCATGAAGCCCAGTGAACTGGGAAGAAGCAAGTCAATAAACACTTCGTGCGTAACTCCTGTGTGCGGGGCACCAGGCGGAGTGGTTCCGAAGATGAATAAGTCAGACACCCCCTCAAAGACTGTGTTGGAATGCCATACACTCTCCGTAAGCCACAGGGAGGAGAAGGCATGAGCAAACAGAAGCCACGGGACCAAGAGGAGAAGCGGGTGCACCGAATTCCTGAGGTGTGACCAGAGCTCCGGCGGGAGGTTTGGAAGCGCCCCAGCTAGCAGCACAGGGAAGGAGAGAAGGCACCAGGTCTCCTCGCTGGACGGCCAACACAACTGGTCACGTTCAGGCAGACCTGGAGGACAACCTGTCCCAGAAATGGCCATCTCAAGTCCCGTCCACGAGCGCCGTGTGGGTTGAACCCTTGGGCAGTGAGTGTTTCGTTTCCAAGCCATTAAGTAGATTCTCATGAGTGAGTTTCTACTTGCTTTATAGACAGTGGGATTTCAATAACGTTTACGTGGGCTGGGAGGGGCCAAAAGGACCATTTGTGTGATATTGAAGACGTGGGGATCCATGGGGGGGGGGGGGGGCGGCGGGGAAGCAGAGGTGCAGGTAAAGGTTGCTGAGCGGACGAGTGCAGAGCGGGAACAGAGAGGCTCCGGCAGGCAGGACTGAGAAACGAGCAACCGACCGCCTTCAAATACGTGAAGGGTAATATAGTTCCCCAGAATCTCTCCAATCAAAATCAGAAGGGAATGGAGGTGGGCCGGGGATGTGGGAGCCTGAGTAGGGAACTGTTACACACCCACAGTGGAGGCAGAAGCTTCGGAAAGAAGGGACACGTTTGGAACTCTTTTAACAGAGACATTGAACTCGTGGTTGGAGCTGCAGACCCACCAGGCCGAGCTTCCTCCATCTGGACCTGCTCGTTTAAGATAGCCCCCGGCTCTGCTTACCAGATTGGAGGCACCCTCACCGCAGCTGGCGGGGGCCTCCGTGGGCTGGCCCCACCTCACCTCCCAGCCTCCCGTCCCTCTGTTCCCATCTGGGCCTGCTGGTTCTCTCTGCCACAGCCACTGTCTGGATCTGTTGATATATATCCCCCCCACCCCCATCCTTCCAAACTCACCTCCCAAGCCACCTCCTACAAGAAGCCTCTCTTGATTCATCTCCCAGATGCTGCATGTTCCTTCCTCGTCGCATGTGTTTCTTTAAGACACTTTCATTTCATCTCTTATGACAACAATGCGTGTGCTTGCCTGAGCTCCTACCGCACCCCTCCTTAGGGAACTTCAAGGGCAGTGACCTGGTCTCTTCCATCTATGTATTTGAACCACCAGGAACTAGTGTGTCATAGATGCTCAGTGAGCGCCACGTATACCCGGGACAAAGCTTCCGTGATTCTCCAGGGGTTGAGAGTGGGGCTCTGGAGTCAGACAGCTCAGACTCTAACACTTGCCTCTGTCACGAGCTAGGAGTCCTAGGGTAAATTACTTCATTGCTGTGCCTCAGTTTTCTCATCTGTAAAATGAGCATAACAAGACCGACTCAAAGGGAGTTGGTGATGATTTAGGTAAGATCCCTAGCATACAGTCTGGACACATTGAGTGTTCGGTAAATGTAGGGAACGATGAGGAATATGGAAGAGTAAGGGGCATGATCCCCTTTTGATTTCCGAGAGTACTCCAATTCATTGGGGCTACATTTCCACCTGGAAGTCTTTGGTGGTCTTCTTTATTTTTTTTGTTTAATTTTTTCATGTTTATGTAAAAATAAAGAGAGAGAAAGTGAGCGAGAGCACATGTGAGTGGGGGGAGGGGCAGCGAGAGAGACAGACAAGAGAGAGAATCCCAGATAGGCTCCACACTGTCAACGCAGAGCCTGACATGGGGATCTACCCCCAAAGGGTGAGATCATGACCTGAGCCAACCAAGAGTCGTGAGCTTAACTGACTGAGCCACCTGGGCACCCATCTGTCCCTTAAAGCACGTATTTGCACACAGCAACTCGGTGCTGTTAGGTATTTCGCTCCATAGACACAAGCACTCCCGTAGGCCATTGGTAAACAGATTGAGAATTACCAAGTCAGAGATGTTCCACAGAGCACTTTACCAATTCATCCACTCATGGGACATGTGCCATATGAGTACGGTAAGCACTGCAAGGCCGACACAAAGAAAAATGAAAGTTCATGACGTGAAATCCCCGCTCTCCCGTTCATCACGGTGTCCTGGGGCAAAATAGTCAAGGTGCAGGGAGTGCCATGGGGGAGGGCTGTGAGAACACCAGACCACCAGACGGAAGGAGCTGCCCCTGTGCACGGAGAGGACAGTGTGTCTGTGTGTGTGTGGGGGGGGGTTCAGTACCAGTCACAGGCTTCACAGGGGAGGTGGCCCCTAACAGGTGGGTGGGAAGAAGTGTCAGAGAGGAGATGGAAGCTACTCCAGGGACAGAGAGCAACTTGTGTAAAGGGACAGACTCCTGAGCGTCCTCACTTAGAAAACAGGAAGGTCAAGGGCGCCTGGGTTAAGCGTCTGACTTCTGCTCAGGTCATGATCTCACAGTTCGTGGGTTCAAGCCCCGCCACGGGCTTTGTGCTGACAACTCAGAGCCTAAGGCATACTTTGGATTCTATGTCTCCCTCTCTCTCTGCCCCTCCCCCTCCCTCAACCTCAAAAATAAATAAACATTAAAAAAGAAAGAAAGAAAGAAAACAGTAAGGTCAGTGGGCCCAAAGACCCTGAAAATCAAGCCCCACTATTCTACTACTGATGTAGACTTTATTTAAAATAGAAACATTTCAGGTGCCTGGGTGCTCAGTCGCTTAAACGTCCGACTTCAGCTCAGATCATTATCTCACAGTTCATGAGTTCAAGCCCCGCTTCGGGCTCTGTGCAGACAGCTCAGAGCCTGGAGCCTGCTTCGGATTCTGTGTCTCCCTCTCTTTTTGTCCCTCCCCCACTTTCTCTCTCTCTCTCTCTCTCTCTCTCTCTCTCTCTGTACCCTAGAAGAGACAGTCTTATTGCTAAGACAAATGTTCTTCCTTTATTTTTTCCCCAAATTATTTGATGGTGGTTTTTCCAAAGTATATTTTTGATTTCTGTTGGAAAACAAGTGACTTCAGAAAGTCCATTTGGGTCCAGGAGAGAAAACGAAGGCAGCCCAGGATCAGAATGATTTAAGGCAACCTCTTCATATTCTCTGGACCTCTCCAACAAACAGAGTGATTTGGGCTCTTCAAAGCCAGCAAAGAGATAACCCCAGGGCTCTTAAACTCAACGTGAGAAGGCACAAAACTCATTATTCCCTGTTTCGTTTGCTCCTTCAATTATCCCCTAAGCAATGGAAGGTGAACGCAGCCAGAGGCCTCCTTCATAAGAACACAAGTGGAGGAGGAAATTTTGCTCATAACTTTGCCAGGAAACTGGCCAAATGCAGTGACTAGAGGTCAGAAGATACTCTTTTCTAGTGCAGAGAGGAGGTAAGACAAGACTGGGCAGCCTCAGAAACACACACACACACACACACACACTTTTCTTTTCTTTCCTTTTCTTTTCTTCTTATATATATAATTATTGTCAAATTGGTTTCCATACAACACCCAGTGCTCATCCCAACAGGTGCCCTCCTCAATGCCCATCACCCACTTTCCCCACCCTCCCACCCCCCATCAACCCTCAGTTTGTTCTCAGTTTTTAAGAGTCTCTTACGGTTTGGCTCCCTCCCTGTCTTTTTTTTTCCCCCTTCCCCTCCCCCCCTGGTCTTCTGTTAAGTCTCTCAGGATCTACATATGAGTGAAAACATATGATATCTGTCTTTCTCTGCCTGACTTATCTCACTTAGCATAACACTCTCCAGTTCCATCCACATTGCTGCAAATGGCCAGATTTCATTCTTTCTCATTGTCAAGTAGTATTCCATTGTATATAGAAACCACATCTTCATCCATCTGGTCAGAGTGGCTAAAATGAACAAATCAGGAGACTATCGATGCTGGCGAGGATGTAGAGAAACCGGAACCCTCTTGCACTGTTGGTGGGAATGCAAACTGGTGCAGCCGCTCTGGTAAACAGTGTGGAGGTTCCTCAAAAAATTAAAAATAGATCTATTCTATGACCAAGCAATAGCACTGCTAGGAATTTACCCAAGGGATACAGGAGTGCTGATACATAGGGGCACTTGCACCCCAATGTTTATAGCAGCACTCTCAACAGTAGCCAAATGATGGAAAGAGCCTAAATGTCCACCAACACACACACTTTTCATGTCAAATTAGTCTTAACTCCCATTTCTTGAGGTGGGATTGTAATCTTACAGATATTACAGAGGCAAAGCTAAGGTCCCATTACACCCTGCAGTGTCTGTCAGTGGTGGGCGGTCCCTAGGGAATCAACTGTTTAAGCAGCTTTTCTTTGTCCAGAATTTACGAGTAGCTCTTTCCCTCAAAGGCACAATGGCCTGTTGGAATTAGAACTATTGTTTACTTGATTGTTTTCCTTTTGGTCTCAGGGCCTGGGTGGGACTGAGGACCCAAGCTTCAGGATGCTGTGGAGACCGAGCCCTTCCTATGACTGGCTACTCGCGTCACTACATTATCTGGGATTGCTTTAAATGTGTTACAGAGAACCGTGAGCTTGAGAAAATCACTTCCCTCTCCTAGACCTCACTTTTTTCATTTGTTACATGGAGTTACAGCAGAGTGGGGCAGGGGGCGGGGGGAGGACGAAGATACCTGGAGATCCTTAAAATGTTCTCATTTAAATGATCTGGAAAGGTGGGGCGCCTGGGTGGCTCAGTCGGTTAAACCTCCGACTTCCGCTCAGGTCATGATCTTGCGGTTCGTGAGTTCAAGCCCCGCGTCGGGCTCTGTGCTGACAGCTCAGAGCCTGGAGCCTCTTTCGGATTCTGTGTCTCCCTCTCTCTCTCTGACCCTCCCCCATTCATGCTCTGTCTCTCTCTGTCTCAAAAATAAATAAATGTTAAAAAAAAATTAAATGATCTGGAAAGGGGACTCTTTCTATCATTTGGGTTTAGGGATATTTTGTGAGGGACAGGGAAACTGTGGTTCCTTGAATTCCTTAGTAGGAGACCACACTGGTTATGGGGGAGCCAGTAAAGACTTCTGCATGGAGACCACGGCCTGCTTTCCAGAAGCAGAAGTTTGGCAAATTTTAAGCTTGTATTATGGAGGTATGCTAGGAGGGAAAGAATATAGAGTAAAAGTCTGAGATGAGAATCTAACCACTAAACTAACTCTCTGAGATTGTGACCAGGGCATACCCATTTTAGGTCCTCAGTTTACTTATGAGTGGTAGACAGATTCTAAGGAGGCCCCTAGGGTCCATGCCTCCTGGTATCCCCTCCCACCAGGTGCGGGAAGGACCTGTGACTTGTTTCCAACCAACAGAATCTGGCCAAGATGGGCCAGATTGGTTGGGATGTCACCCCCATGATCATGTTACATAAGACTGTAACACTTACCTTACTAGCAGACTCTCTACTGACTGTCTCCCTTCCTGGCTCTGATACAACAAGCCTCCACATAGAGAGGTCCATGTGACAAGGAACCGAGGATGACCTGTGGGTGACAGCCTGCAAGGAGCCCTCGGTCCACAAACCCTCAAGGAACTGAATCCTGTCAACAACCAAGTGAGCTTAGAAGAGGATCCTTCCCCAGTCAAGCTTCAAATGAGACCCCAGCCCCAGCTAATACCTGGATTAGGGCCTGGTGAGAGACTTTAAAACAGGGGGCCCAGCTAAGCTGCGCCTGGACCCCAGCCCCACAGAAACCATGAGATAATAAGTATGTGTAGTTTGAGCCAATTTGTGGCAATTTGTTCCAAAGCAATAGATATCTAATACAATGAAGCAGTTGGAACCTGACATCCTGTGAGCAGGATAATTACATTCTTATGTTATCAGCATTACACATAAATAAATAAATAAAACATAAATAAAACTGATCCATTAGGACATAGACAAATACATTGTAAGCTGCTGCCACCGTGCAGGGTTGAGAATAATTTCTCTTTCTAGGACTCCTAGGGTACCTGTTCTATACTTAGATTCTCATTTAATCAGGCCTCATTTCCGAGCTTCTTCCTGCTGTGTGCAAACACCATACTCACACACACACGTCCACGTTTGCACACGGGTCCCGCGTTGCACTGAATTTAATTAGGGATCAACCCGAAGTAAAATGGCTCCCGCAGAAACGAGGACTCCTCTGAGATAGATTCTAGGGACATGGAGCAAGAGGCTTCGGTATCATTCGTTCACGGTGGAGGTTCTGGGACAAAGGATCAAGTAGAAGAATTTGCCAGAATGAATTCGGCCTGAGGAAGAACTAGCCGAGCAGGGAAGCCCCATTTCTGCCATAAAAATAAATACGGTCGCTTGTGTTTTAATAGCAGCTAAAGATATTGGGCTTTCATTTTACGTACAGATTTGCTTGGGGTGTGAAAGAGCCTTAGTAAGCTGTACGCTATCTGCCACGTTTCCAAGCCTGCTTTTCTGGAATCCTGACATCCTCTATAAAGAAAATCAACACTACGAACTGCCTCATTTGGACAGGAAAGGAACAGGACCGAAGTTTGGCTAGCGTCTGAGGTGGTTGGTGGCTGTTCAGAATGTTCCAGGGCGGTGCTGAGGAAATATGGCCCACACACATCCAGTGGGGGGCGGGTTGGCCGGGGGGGGGGGGGGGGGGGCAAGTCTGTGCTTGTACCGCAAGCACCTTTTGTGCTGGTAGGGAGCCAGATGCTTTGAGTTCCAGGGGAGTTTGACAGGTGCTGTCACCGCAGGAGACCCGGGGGCAAGACATGACAGGGGCCTGAGGAGGCCAAGACATTCTGAGATCAGCACAGGGTTTGGGGTGCTCAGGGAATGTTTCTGAATGAATGAATGAAGCATTAATTCCTGCCCTTAGAAGCCTAGTTGGGGGGGAGCAGTTCATTGAGCCTGGGGGGGATTTCTGGTGACCCCTCCAATACCCTAGCAAAAGGCCCAATTAGACCAGGGAGTTGTGGACATTTCTTGACGAACTGATTCAAGCTTTAAAAGTCCACTGCCGCTGGTGGCCCCAGCAGAGGCCCTTGGAGTCCACGGCTAAGACAGAGTGAGGCACCTCTTCTCCTTCAGGGGTGTATCCTGAACACAGCCTCAGCGCGGCAAGGCCAAGCTGCGGGGACAGCGGCCCCGGCCAGCCCAGGAGCGCTGTGGAGCCTCTGGTCGAGCAGGGAGGGAGGCCGGCGGCGGGCCGCTCGCCAGAGCCCCGGGGCTGGAGGCCTGCGGAGGGCGGGCCTTGGCGGGACGGTGGGATCCCAGGGGCGCAGGCAGTGCCGCGTAGGGGGCGGGCCGGCCTTTGTGCGGCCCTAGACCTCCTCCTGCAAAGCTCACCCCCGCCGCGGCGCCATACCTGGCCCTTTGTCACCAGCTGCCAAGGAATTCAGAAAATCAAATTTATTTCCCAATTGCAGCCGGGGCGCCCCTCTGTGCAGCGAGGCCGCTTAACCGGTGGCGTCCGGGCAAGAGGCTGTGAAGTCGGTTAGGGACCCGCCCCACGGCCCCGCCACCTCGGCGGGCGCCCCTGTCCCCCGCGACAACTCACAGGCCAAGTTCTCCTCGCCTTAACGACCGCTAGCGAGCCCCAAGACATCGGGCTCCTAAGCCCCTGGCCTGTTCAAGGGAATAAATCAAGAGAGCATCTGTAGCTCGGAGGCTGTGTTTCCTTTTTGTCCTCTCGGCAATGAATACATGAATGATAACTCCATCGCTCACCAGCCCAGCCCTGTTCTTGCAAGCCGGACACGTCCAATTTCGTCCTGAGTTTTCAGCAGGACCACCGCTCCACCGCCAGAGTCCTCCCGAAGCTGCAGGCTAAACTGCGAGATTCCCAGGTGTCCTGGGCACCTGCCCATGTATAGACGTTACCATTATTTTCCTTGATTAGGTTACTATTTCCTGAAAAGAATCCAACATACTGCCTTGCAAAATTTTTCGGGGTTTTTGTGTTTTGGCGATTCTGCGGGAAAATAGATGTCCTTTTTTTTTTTTTTTTTTTTTAATTTTGTAAAGAAAACCAGTAAGAGAAAAAAAGCAATCCAGAGTAGGCACATGCTTACAACACCTATGCCCTACACTCCTTTTGTCCACTCCTCAAGTCGTGTTTAGGAGAGCTGGGTATCCATAAACCTACCAACACATCAACCCGTCCAGTAATACCCTTGGATGAAAACAGTTACAAACAGCATCATAATATGTATCCTTATTATAAAATACTGTACAGCACAATAATTTGAATTACAGAGGCATGAAGCAAAGAAATCGATAATAGAATTCGGTCCACTGCTTGCAAATTATGTGTTATAAAGTTTTGCAAACACTAAAAAAAAAATAATGATCTATAGTGCTTAGGCAGGAGCCTTTTTTCTCTACCTTTTTTTTTTCTTGTCGTGAGAACTTTGGAGATGCCCCTCAGTTCTTCTGTGACTAAAGGAAGCAAATATAAATCAATGCCACATTTGCTAGCAAAGAGCATTCCTCTCTTTCCACACATCTGTGTGTTTCCTTGCATGCACACACACACACACACACAGACCCTGCGTGAGGGCTTGGCCCACTCGGCTTCCCCGTAATTTCACAAAAGAGTAACTCTAATGTTTTCTGCTTCAGAGGGAGCCTGTGGGCACGCCAGTGAATCGGATACCTACACCAGAGAAGGCCTGAGAGGCGTAATCAAATAAGGGAGCCACTTGAACTGAACTCCCAGCAGGAGCAGAAGGGAGGCCTGGAGAGGTTACAGGTACTTTTTATCCAACCTCGCAGGAGAGCACCAACTTCCTGCTGCTAGAAATTTGTCTGCAAATTTTTTCCTCATTCAGACGGAGAGCTGGGGTCCAGGAGACACTGGGTTGATATGATAACTTGATTAAGGCGGGGGACAGATGACATGGGGCACCAAGTCGGCTCAAAGGAATCTGTCCGCTCCTCCTTAACCTCTCCTTGGGAGCCTACAAATTATATCTATTAATGTATCAGCCCCCTGGCATCGCACAGATACGTTGTCTGCTTAAATGTATGTCAATCATTCACAGGGGCCTTTGAGGAATTCCCACCTTCTTGTTGCCCTTCCATCGTTAAAAAAAAAAAAAAAAGAAAAAGAAAACAAAAAACAGTTTAACCTGTTGGCTCGTTCTGACAATGGCTCACAGCCTGCCTCCTCCTGCTGAAATCACTTTGGAGGGAGAAGTCGAGTTTGTCTGCCAAAGTGTTCACAGAATCGTTTAAGTGGGCCTGGGGCAGCTGGAGCATATCCAGAGGAGGGACCCACAAAGAGGAAGGGTTTGGAAACCATGTTCAATGAAGCATGGATGGAAAAACTGGGGATTAGCCTGGAAAAGAGAAAACACAGGGAGAACTTGAGATCTGAAGAGGCGCTTGGGGGGGAGAAGGATGGGAGTTTTCCGTGGGCCCCAAGAGAGAGCCCAGGGAGAGACAGGCATTCACAAAGTGCCAGCAAAGTGCCTGGATGAGAAATGGGCCACGTGCTGGGGCCGCCCCCAGTGGATGTGAGGAGATCCATAGCGCACAGCCGCGGCTGCAAGCATCACAGAGTCTTTCCCTGTGTCTGAGCCGGGAGACAGCCAGCCAGCCACTGAAAGGCCAGCAAGGTTCAGCTCCAAATGTTGCGGGGGGTGGGGGGGGGGTGGGGGGCTGGGGGGGTGGTTAATTGAGGGTTAATTTAACCAACAATGCAACGGAGAGATTTTTCAATGTACAGTTCACTGAGTTTTGACAAGTGCAACCTGTGTTTCCACCACCCCAGTCAAGATATAGAACATGTCCATCAACCCAGAAACTTCCCTTGTGCCCTCTTTCCAGGCAAACCGCCGCACTCCACCCAACCCCCCCACCCCCCTGCCCCAGGCAAGCACTGTTCCTATTTCTATCACTCTCGATTAATTTGGTCTGTTTTAGAACTGCATTTGAATTTTTAAAAAAAGCATTCAGTATATACTCTCTTATGTCTGGTTTCTTTCACGTAGCGTGCTTTTAGGATTCATCCATGTAGGTTGCTCCTTTTTATGGCTGAGTGATATTTTCTAGTAAGGATATAATGAATTTTATTTGCCCATTCTCCTGCTGATGGACATTCAGGTTTGCTTCTGGTTTGAGGTTACTAGGAACACAGCTGCTGTGAATAGCCTCGTGCATTGCAGGGTAGTATATATTCCAAAAGCCATTTCAAACAGCCTGCAAAGCAAGAAAAGCCTGAGGTCATGAGGCGTGTGGTCTTTAGTTAAGACAGGCAAGAGTTTGGGGACTTAGTTCCTGGCTGTCCACGCCCTCCCAGAGAAGTGCAAGCTGTGTCCCCCATTCCTCCCATTGGTGAGCAAGAGGCAGATACCAGGGCCAATCTAGGGTAGCCCGGGGTCCTTCATGAGCAAGAATAGCTATTTCAGCAAAGATGGGTGGCAGCCATCATTCAAGTTTACGAATTCACATCGACGGAGCTCTTACTATATGCTTGGTCCCATGTGTGCGCTAGGGGTTATGGGGAAGAGAGAGATGAATTTGAATTTGATGAGCCTCTGACTTTGAAGCACTTGCAGTCTGAAAGGAGAAACCAAATGAGTAATACATTATGAAACCACAACTCAGTGTTCAACAAACACTTAGGGGTCAGCTGCTATACGTATGCTGGGGAGGTGGCCAGACAGCCTTGAGAGAGAAGGCTGAACCCACCCCTTTAAGCACTGGGAAAAGAGCCTCCCAATTTGGGCTGATGCGTCCCATCCGGAGAAGAGTACATCAGGCCAAAGGACAGATTGGATTTGGACTTGACACTGGTATTTCAGAACAAGGATCTGCTGTCTCAGGACACAGAACCTGTCAATGCCAGATGTTGCCATGTGTACTCATGGCCTCACTTCCGGTGGTCCTGAGAATGACTTTGGCACTAAGGCCAAAACACAGAATATTGGCCCTGGATGGCCCTTTAGAGTTCACTGTCCACTCTATCCCAGGGGAAATGGGGAAACTGAGGCCCATGCTAAAAGAAGTTACTTTCCCAATGGCCCAGGGTAAAAATGCTTTCCCCTCCAATACAATCATTCTTCTGCTGTATGAGTCTGCCATTTATTATAAACTTCTGACTATATGACACAGACCTATTTTAATGCTGTCATTGAAGGGATAAGATTAGCACATTTCTATAGTCTCTGCAGGCTAATCTATCAGATTTTGCCTGTGAACAGCTGCTACAGTTGGAGAAACATTTTAATCCAAAAGTTATCTAAACTCTGATAAAAACAGCAGACCATGTTATGATTGGGTCCTATGTGATTCTGGCCCATTTATCTTCTGTACCAGGTTTATTTATTTATTTTTTTTATTGTTAGGCTTCTGGTTTATTTCCATGACATTTTTCTGGGCACAGGTTTGACAACTGTGTAATTATAGAATACTGTATAAACTACTTTGTATTTTGCTTTTTTGCATAAAATAAAACTTCCTTACTTTGGTCAGACTCACCCCAGCCTTTAAAAACACTGATGCCAGGGGCGCTTGGGTGGCTCAATCGGTTGAGCATCCAACTTCAGCTCAGGTCATGATCTCACAGTCTGTGGGTTTGAGCCCCACGTCGGGCTCTGTGCCGACAGCTCAGAGCCTGGAGCCTGCTTTGGATTCTGTGTCTCCTTTTCTCTGTGCCCCTCCCCTGCTCATGCTCTGTCTCTCTCTCTGTCTCAAAAATAAATAAAAACATTTTTAAAAAATTTTAAAAATAAATGAATAAAAACACTGATGCCTGTTGCATTCCCACAAAGGGGGAAAAAAAGGTTGTGAATATACTGAAATTCCATACTATCTTCCAAACAGTTATTAACAGATTTTTTTTAAAAGAAAAAAGAAGACATGAATTTGGATCTATGCAAATTTGGTGGGAATTCATTTTCAATTAATTTGCAAATCAGAGGGAACAGAAGCAGTAAATGCTCACAATTCTTGCTTTGTGATTTTTTAATAACACTAAAAATTATAAAGTACTTTATACATGCACAACACCTTAAATTTTTCAAAACATCTTTATATCCTTTTTGGGTTTTTTTTTTTTTTTTTTTTGCTAGAACCTCTGACAAAAAGGCAAGGCTTGTGTTATCTCCATTTTCCAGATTAAGAAAATAGAGGCCTCGAGATAAGTGACTTGCCCATGTTTACTTAGGCAGTAGAGACATGTGGCCTCCCCCACACCACCCTTTGGCCACAGGGCGATTCAGCACCACCCAGCAGCCCCTGTGGCACCCAAATGAGACAGAAAGGACAGTACCATTCACAGTGCTGTTCTTTTGGAATTAATCATGAGATCTGTGATCACAGAAGATTTTTTTTTTTAACATTTATTCATTTTTTGAGAGACAGAGACAGAGTGTGAGTGGGGGAGGGGCAGAGAGAGGGAGACACAGAATCCAAAGCAAGTTCCAGGCTCTGAACTGACAGCACAGAGCCTGACACCAGGCTCGAACCCACAGACCACGAGATCACGACCTGGGCCGACGTTGGACACCCGACCAACTGAGCCACCCAGGTGCCCCCGGAGATTTTTTTTTTTAAATACATACTATTCATTTCCGTATGTCTTCTTTCAGAACAGGGCTAGCCCCAGAATGCAGGACCGGTGCAAAACCAAAGTATTGGACCCTTTGTTCAAAAAGCAGGAAAAAGGTACTGTGAAATGTTCCAACCTATAAAGCTTTTGCTTTTCTTTCTTGGTCTCTCTCTCTCTCAACTTGTTGCGGGGGGCGGGGGAAGGTGGTTGCTATTTAATGTCATTCCAAGTAAAGAGAAATGAAACGTTGACGTCATTTGCATGAGTTTTACTATTCCCCTATAAATTGTACAATGCCAGTTCTCAATGCAAACATAAGAGCATTTAACCCTTACCTAGAGTCACCAAAATACAGAACTTTGACTTTGGAGCCCGGACACGTGTATGTGTTTTGTTCTTTCCAGAACCGTGGAAGTGCTCCTCAAAGCTAACTCAACTGTTTTTATTCCGTTTCGCGGTACACACGCATTGGCCATCCCTCTCCACCTTTGGCTCACAGCAGAGGCTGTGCTGGAGATTACCAGTCTGAAATGCTAACAGTGGAGGGAAGTTCCTGTTGGTTGTTGTCACAGACCACGCCCTCCCTGAACCCTCCCTGCCAGCCTCCTGATCTGCTCTATGCCCAAGGCCCCTCAAGTCCCTAATGGCCTTCAGTGTGAATGACTGGCTCACAGGGGGCGGTCACATGGGCAAGAAGAATATGACAGGGCTCTCTGGTCAGTTGCGTCTCTTAGAACGCCGTCGCCTTCTTTTGGCATTCTTCCATTCTGGTCCCAACAGAAAAGCACAGCCTCTCCCGGCCAGGTGGGCCCCGCTCAGTTGCAGCGCAGGGCACTGAGCTTGCTACGATTTTTGCTGAATTCCCGCATGGGATGCCTGGAGAATGCTCTATGCGGTGGGGCAGCCAGGAACTCCGTGGACACGCGAAGTGCACGCAGCTCCCTTGCTCCGCCGTTTTATTGGACTTCGCTTATAAAACAAAAGTTCAAAGATGAAAGTATTAAGAAGGTCAAGATAGTGAGAGCACGGCATTAAGCCATGCCCTTTGGAGCACAGAGTCTATTGCAAATGCGCAGATCATGTGCCCAAGATGCCAGCCCTGGTCAGAAATCAAAGTCAACTCTGGTTGTTACTAGTCTAGAGGCTCTGGGGGTATAGACGTTCCTCTCAGGCCTGAACTGCAGCCAAAGCTGATGATTCCCTTCCTCACAACACCCCCCCCCCCCACCCTGATAAGTGATAAGGCTCAGGGAAGCGCTCCCCTGTAGGGAAGGTGGAATTATGGCCCTGCACCTGTAGTTTCGGGACTTGAGGCTGAGGAAGGAAGGAGTGGGGATGAATCACCTGGGCACAGCTAGAGTCCAGTGAAAGGAGAAGTCTTGTCCAGGAAATGCTCTCATGACCAGAAATTAAGGAGGAAATCCAAAATGTCACCATAATCTAGCAGTGCCCTTCTTTCTCTCAAGCATAATGTTTTCAACAAACTCCTCTCTGGACATGTCTTTCTGACACACACGCACACATGCACACACACACACGCGCACGCAAGAGGTACAACCCCTGGAACAACAGGGACGGAGTGGGAAAAGTCAGGGAGCTCTTCGTTCCGGCCACACCTCCTTTTCTTTCTTGATGTGTGACTCTGGTCAGGTCACCTAACTTCTCTGAAGCTTGGCTGTCTTCGCTGTGAAATGTGACGGGTGATCCCTAACTGGGAGATCGGTGGCATGCGAGAAGTAAACTCAAGAATGTCCACAAAGTGGGCTGTAAGCGGAAAATTGCGTGTGCAGCGCGTCGGCCATGTTGGTGTCCCGTGTATAAACGGTGTATCTCACATACAGACCCCATCAGGAAATTTCACTCGGGGGCAGAGTGATTTACAAAGCCTGCTCAGAAGTGAAGTCAATTAAGGTCAGCTTTCTATGTTGCTAAACAACAGGGATTCTGGGTTCAGTAACGTTGAAAGGCAGGCCCAACACACCCCTTGAAACCGGGCTTTTGAGAGGGTTCAAAGGAACGGGAAACAAAAGCCTCTCTTTGTGATGTTTTCACTCTTCCTTCATTGTCCTCTTTCACCCTCCAAGGGCCTTCATGTAAAGAAAGGGGCTGCTAATGTGGCGAGTGGGAGTTTAAAATTGTCCTGGGCCAACAATGTTGGCACATTCTGCCGGGCCTCATTACAGAATCATCTGAAATGCTTGAGAAGTGTTTCCCACTCATTAGCATAAATAGCAGAAAAACTCTTTCACAAACAAAGCAGGTTCCATCTGCCCCCAGTATGTCCTCACCTTGACTTCAAATGGCCAGTCCCTCCCCCAGTACAATACCGGGGGCGCCGGCCTCCAAGGCCCCGAGCACCCCACTTCAGAATGGCATTCAGTGAAATATCAACACGGTAACCTGCATGTTTATTCATTGGCCAGCCCCTGCTTTTAATGGAGTCCCTTCCCCATTGTGGCCACTTGATTCTTTCACAGACCTAAAGGGAGAGGCCGGGAGAGGCTTCCTTTCCGAGCTGTTGGGGTCCTTGGCAACCCACACCTTGTGAGTGGGTTGACCAGGCTAATTAGGTTTGTTCTGCCTTTTTGGCCCAAGCGTATTTTGTCAGGTATTCTGCTCTGGGATTAAAGAGTCATTAATCACCCGGGGCTGACGCTGACAAGGTGGCTTTTACAATGAAGTCCACTTCCCTGGTGTTGGCCGGAGCCAAAGCCGGATCTGTTTTGCATTACATTGCAGAAGAATGTAACGGCTTCTTCTCCCCAGTCAACCTCAGAGGACATCTATCACGGGCTCCAGTCCTGGAGGAGGCCGGTGCCAGCGTCAGAGATAGCATCTGTCTTGCAGGCAAATTGTGCTAACAGCAGCTGGGTGGAGTTGGTTCTGGGAAGGGCATTTCCTAGAACAAGATTAGAGCATGACAGACTTGGGGTGGGGTGGGGGACCTTCCTCATCGGTTAGAATGGTATGTCACTGCTTGTCACCCTCACTACATCTGAACCCACGTCTAAGCTTTTATAACTATTTTCAGCATGATCGATACTCTTGTATTTGTCAAGTCAGAGGGCCCGGAGTTCTTAAAAGGAGAAGGAAAGGAAGTCATTGGCAGTTACCGAGTTCCATTAGTTGAACCTCGAACAACATCGGTTCGAAGTGTGAAGGTGCGCTTATATGCGGATCTGTTCCACAAATACGGTAGAGTGCTGGCAATGTATTTTCTCTTCCTTATGATTTTCTTTTTTTTTTTTAATTTTTAATTTTATTTTTAAACATTTTTTTTAACGTTTATTTATTATTGAAAGACAGAGAGTCAGAGCATGAGCAGGGGAAGGGCAGAGGGAGAGGGAGACACAGAATCCGAAGCAGGCTCCAGGCTCCGAGCTGTCAGCACGGAGCCCAACGTGGGGCTCGAACTCACAAACCACGAGATCATGATCTGAGCCGAAGTCGGACGCTTAACCAACTGAGCCACCCAGGCACCCTTTTTTTTTTTTTAATTTTTTAAATGTTTATTTATTTTTGAGAAGGAGAGAAAGACAGAACAGGAGTGGGGGAGGGGCAGAGAGAGAGGGAGACACAGAATCCAAAGCAGGCGCCAGAGCCCGACGCGGGGCATGAGATCATGACCTGACCTGAAATCAAGAGTTGGGTGCTTAACGAAGCGAGCCACCCCGGCCCCCCCATGATTTTCTTAGTAACGTTTTTTTTTTTCTCTAGCTTAACTTACCATAAGAATACAGTATTTAATACATATACAAAAGTGTTCATCAACTGTTAATATTATGGGTAAGGCTTCCAGTCAACAGTAGGCTATTAGATGTTAAATTTAGGGGGAGTCAAAAGTCACACAAGGATTTCTGACTGGGTAAGAGGTTGGGACCTTAAACCAGCCTTGCTCCAGGGTCAACTGTACTACAAAGGCTAGGCACTGAGGTAGGTATTTTGCATACAAATGATTTAATGAATTTAAATGTCATTTTAATGCAATGACATGAGGTACTTTTCCTGGGACAGCTTTTTGAAAGGATGAGAAGAGTTCCCTAAATTCAGCAGTTCTTATGAGCTTTCTTTTTTTTAAAAAAAAAATTTTTTTTTCAACGTTTATTTATTTTTGGGACAGAGAGAGACAGAGCATGAACGGGGGAGGGGGAGGGGCAGAGAGAGAGGGAGACACAGAATCGGAAACAGGCTCCAGGCTCCGAGCCATCAGCCCAGAGCCTGACGCGGGGCTCGAACTCACGGACCGCGAGATCGTGACCTGGCCGAAGTCGGACACTTAACCGACTGCGCCACCAGGCGCCCCTTCTTATGAGCTTTCGTTATTACTTATGTAAATCATAAGTTAAAAGTTTAGGTCATGGGGCACCTGTGTGGTTCATTTAGTTGAGCAGCAGACTTTTTCTTGATCTGCTCAGGTCGTAGTCCCAGGGTTGTGGGATCGAGCCCCGTGTCAGGCTCTGCCCTGACAGTGTGGAGCCTTCTTGGGAATCTCTCTCTCTCTCTCTCTCTCTCTCTCTCTCTCTGTCTCTGCCCCTCCCCTGCTCAAGCTGTCAGTCTCTCTCCAAAAAAAAAAAAAGGTTTAGGTCAGTCACTTATCAAATTATCAGGATTATTGTTTCCCTTTTATCTCTCAGATCTGTGATAACTGTTTTTCTGCGGCTGCTTTCTTGTCCTCCTTTCTTCTCTTACCCTTTCATTACTTTACATCTATTGAGCACCTATGATGCCGGCTGCTGGAAATACCGAGATTTAAAACACATGGCTACAGGGGCACCTGGGTGGCTCGGTCAGTTAAGCGTCCGACTTCGGCTCAGGTCATGATCTCGCGGTTTGTGAGTTCGAGCCCCGCGTCGGGCTCTGTGCTGACATATCAGAGCCTGCAGCCTGTTTCGGATTCTGTGTCTCCCTCTCTCTCTGCCCCTCCCCCATTCATGCTCTGTCTCAAAAATAAATAAACGTTAAAAAAAAATTTTTTTTTAAATAAAAAAAAATAAAACACATGGCTACAGGCCCCATTTCTCATCTAGTTCCTGGAAAATGAGCTCCTCACAAGAGAATAAATCGAGGATGTCGGAAAAAAGAAATCCACCCCAGAAGGGCAGTGAAGGGAACCCCAGGATGCTGCAGGCCCTCCCCTCCCACCCCACCCCACCCCACCCCACCCCACCCCACCCCACGACAGCTGAACACCACACAGGGAGGGCCACCGCTGGCCACCGCTGTAGCACAGAGCTCCAGAGAGTTTTCTGCACAGAGATTAATTTGCTAGGAGACCTGTGGAGGGCATTTAGATCTTTGGCAAAGAGTCTGAACTTTAATGATTGTTTAATACAAAGTAAACAAAGCAAATGAAAAAATAAGACAGTTACCAATTCCAGGAAAGGAAAACTAATCACGGCTTATTGTTAGAAATATAATCTATATTTTCATAATGTAAATACTGAATTTTGAATAAATTACATTAACTTGCAACAATATTAAGAAGAAGTGGAATGAAAAAGGAGAGTCTGTATAAGCGGGGTGAAGCAGGGGAGGAAAGAGCTAAACTGACTTTTCATAGTGGGAATTCAAGAGTGAATGCTGAAAACTGACAAAACAGAAACAGAAGCATGTGAGAGACAGCCCTTGTAGAATTATTTGACTCTCCAAATTACATGCATGTTTAATTTTGATAAATAAAAAAAAACTAAAATTTAAAAGTCACTGACCTATGTGACTTAAAAATTTTTTTTCTTAACATTTATTTATTTTTGAGAGACAGAGCACAAGCAGGGAAGGGGCAGAGACAGAGAGGGAGCCACAGAATCCGAAACAGGCTCCAGGCTCTGAGCTGTCAGCACAGAGCCTGACATGGGGCTCGAACTCATGAGCTGAACCATGAAATCATGACCTGAGCCAAAGTCAGATGCTCAACCGACTAAGCCACCCAGGCGCCCCAATGTAACTTGTAAAATAAGACACTGTGGGGCACCTGGGTGGCTCAGTCGGTTAAGCATCCAACTCTTGGTTTCAGCTCAGGTCATGATCTCACGGTTTTGTGAGTTCGAGCCCCACATCAGGCTTCATGCTGTCAGCAGGGAGCCTGCTTGGGATTCTCTCTCCGTCTCTCTCTGCCCCTTCCCACCCCTTGCGCTGTCTCTGCCTCTCTCAAATAAATAAATAAACTTAAAAAACAAGATAAAATAAAGTAAAATAAAAATAAATAAGACACTGTGTTGTCAAGGGATTAACAACATCACTGGGAGACCATCAGATAAAGAAATATTCAAAAGGTACCTGGAATGCTGGCCCGGCTGGGCTGTTCAGAGGGAGGGGCGCAGGAAGCTCGCAGGGGAGGGCGGCGTGGCGGGCCAGTATCTAGAGTGATGCAGCTGGGGGAAGGAGCCCTGAGGAATTTGGTTACCTGGAAGTCTGGAAGCAGGAGAAGGTGATAGAACACCAGGAACATAATGCTCAGGCCCCATCTGATAAGGCACCCCATGTGATGTCCACAGAGCCCAAGGCAGCCGAGGTTTAAATCCCAGCTTCAGTACTTACAAGTCACAGGACTTTAGGCAAGCTATTCAACCTCATGGAGCCTCACTTCATCTGTTAACAAGAAAAATATCTCCCACACGCGACTGTTTTCAGGGTGGATTTAGACACATTTATAAAACGTCCACTAAATACTTAACACATATCAGGCACTAAATAAAAGCTAGTCCTCAAGCATATTATCAGCGAAACCCGTAAGGTCAAGATTTTTTTCTCGTTTCTTGGAAGTGTCGAAAATGCATGCAGAGATGACCTATTCAGATCTACAGAATGACTCACAGTCAGAAAGCAATGAGCACTTTTACCCAGTCTATGAGACCTACCTATGTGTTCAATTCCTGAATGAAATTTTCTGGGGCCGGTTTTCAATGTGGAAAGACGCTGTTAACTTGTCCTTTAAAGCCATTTTCTTTGCATGCATTTTTTTTCTTGTCTCATTTCAGATATTTTCTTAGTTTGAAAACTCAGAAAACTACACAGGCAGCCTGCCCTTGTTTTCTTTTTTTCTCTAGATCCCTACGCCATGGATCTCTGTCTCTCCTCATCTCTCTTCCTCCCCCTCAGGCCCAGAAACCCTCTTGTCTTCCCTTCTTTCTTTCTGTCTGAGGCTTCATCCTGCTGCCTGTGCTTATCATTAAGAGCCTGGCCGTCTTTCCAGCTTCCTCCCCACTCCTGTCATCAGCGCATGCGAACAGCTCAAATCGATGTTTGTCCCAAGGACTGGAGGCTGTTTTTTGAGATTGAATATTTCCATAACAAACGAAAATTTGACTTAGCCTTAGGAGAAATATAATCAGAGGCGGGCCTCCCAGACTTTCTGGGGGTGCGAATGAGCTGCCCAGAGGGTAGGCTTTAAAAAAAAAAATCAATATAAATGATATTCACTTGTAGTTTTGGAGGGGAAGGAGGAGGAGAGGGAAGAAAAAAAAAATCTGTCTGAACAAGAGAGGTTGTAATTCAAAAGCTGCCACACAGTAAGTAGGAACCTCCGAGGAGGATAGATCATCACTCTCTCTGGGTTTGACAAGGAGGTTGATGGGAAGTCGTGACCAGACTTGCACCCGCTCTTCAAGGAATATGAAAAACACTGCTGGCTTCACCAGGCCCGTTCACAGTCCAGGGAAGGTGGGAAGGGTTTAGCAGCACAAAGGAAACCACCCTCCACCAAACTTTATACATGTGATCCTGAAGCTAGGAGATAAAAGTTAAGTGTAAATTTTATAACCGTAGCTAACACCATATGTTATTAAAATCATAGCTAACATTTATTGAGTACTTGCCCTGTATGAGACGCTGTACTAAGAATTTTGCATGCAGTCCAGATTTGAACCTCACGGCAATTCCATGGAGGAGTCTCTCCTATGATTTTCCCTAGCTTACGGGTGACAAAAATGAGGCTTAAAGAGGTGATCGGCCCAGGTAAATCTAGGACTCCGACAAACGCAGAGCTTCCCAGATTGTCCCAGATTGCAAAGTCCCCGTTCTATGGCAAGACAATTTTTAAAGTGTTAATTGGCACACCTTTCTCCTGAATTTTCACAAGCCTTCCAAGCAGGTAGAGAGTCCTGCCTCAAGGGTTTCTGTAAAACAATAAGCAAAAAAAAAAAAAAAGTCACCTGAAAATCAAGTCTCCTGCTGTCTCTTGCAGAAGCAAGAGAGATGCTGACCCAGGAGAAGAGAGTGGTGAGAAATTTCTCTCAGACCTGGAGAGTGGTTCCCGGCATCCTGTGCGGTTTTCCCCCTTCAGGGAGATGCCAGGGCCTCCTCAGGATGGCTCCGTGGTGCATATGGAGAGCCAAGCCAGGGAGTGTTCAGCGGATTCTGCCTTTCCCCGGGACCTGTGGGGGAGAGCAGAGGAGAGATCCCCGGTCATGCCTGGGATTGATTTCCTCTGTCATAGTGGAGAAGGGTTTTAAGATAATTTTAAACAAACGAAAGCTGTATTTCTTGAACAGATGAGTTTATGTACCAAGGTTCATACCCACCACAACATCATACACTGAGTAAGAGGGGTGGGGGAGAGCCTCGGTCTCGAACATCTCTTTGATGCCTATCGGCAGGAGTTGGGCCACATGGGGTCAGGGGATTGGCAAGAAAAGCTGAAAATGCCAAGTTTCACCTTCATCTGCTACACAGAAGAAAACTGTTCCTTGCCTTCTCCTTCCCATCCTGCCCCTCGGCCCAGAGATAACCCCCTGAGCTCACACTGCTGGCTCCGGGAAGTCCCAACTTGTCACATATAGGGAACAGAGGAATCCATCGCTGAGATGGCAGAAAGCATCTGTCCAAACGCACACCCCACTGTCAGAGACCCAGCCAGAAACTCTCCCCAAAGCCACCTCATCATCACCTTCCCCCAAAGCTTGAACACTTTTTAAATTAAGGAACTATTACCATTTTTTTTTTTTTTTGGAGTAGGTTTATCTGACCTTACCATCCCCACAAGGTATTCTTTTTTAGAAACTCTCTCGTCACACCTATTCTCTCCCCTTCCCCACACAATTGGTGATGACGCGTTTATTTGCCATTGGTTTAATTTCTGTCTTCTCTGTTAGTTCCATCAGGAGAGGGACTGTGCCTTGTCCTCTGCTGTGTGCCTATAGCCTGTAGCACAGGTGGCAAACACAGTAGGGGCTCAATCCACGCTTAATGAAAAAAACAAAAAAGGACTTCCTGAATGCACCATGGAAGGAACATGGAGCAGTCATAGCCAGCCCAAAACTTAGCAATCATCTGGCCCAATGCCATGACAGAGTAAGGCCTAGAGAGGCTAGACGACTTGCCCGAGGCTCCAAACTTGGTTTAAAAAAAGGTTCCGGGACTCCAGGCAGACCCTAGAGTGACCTTCCTCGACCCTGGCATCTTCAGTCTCTAAACGTGCCAGGAATGGACCAAGTTCAAATTCTGGGCCACCTGTCCCTGCATGCACGCTTGCGCTCCCTTTACGCCGTTAAGCTCACTCCCCACGATGCTGTCTGAGGCCTCTCCTACCTATATCTGTGGTGCTCCCTGTCTCCAGCGGTGTCTCAGTCTTCCCAAAAGAGTCCTTGCTCTCCTTCATATGGAGAGTTTTATATTTTAATATGAGAGTCAAAGGCTTTGAAACGTGTCCTTTTTCAACAGATGTTCACAGAGAACCTAGAAATACGGACACTGTTCTAGTACTAAGGGCTTGGAGCCATAAGCAGTATAAGTCCTCATGGAGCATATGTTCTGCTGAGGAAGACAGATAATAAACGCAAACCAATGAATAAAAATTAGATAGTGGTGGGATGCCTGGGTGGCGCAGTGGTTAAGAGCCTGACTCTTGACTTGCGCTCAGGTCATGATCTCACAGTTTGTGAGTTTGAGCCCCACATCTGGCTTTGTGCTGACAGTGCAGGGCCTGCTTGGGATTCTCTCTCTCTCTCTCTCTCTCTCTTTCTGCTCCTCCTCTGCTCTCTCTCTCTCTGCCCTTCCCCCGCTCACTCTCTCTCTTCTCTCTCTCTCAAAAAGTAAAGTTTTTAAAAAAGCAGATAGTGGCAAGTGCAGTGAAGAAAATAAAACACGGTAAGGGGTTCGAGGCTGGAGTTTGAGGAGATTTCCCTGAGAAGGACATATTTAAGTTAAGCCTGAATTCTGAGAAAAACCCAGCCCGCAGAGTTCTGGTATTTCAGGCAGACGTTACTACTGCGAGAGCCCTGAAGACCTGGCCGGTGGCTGGAATGTAATGATGGAAACTTCAAAAAGTCAGGGAGGTGCGTAAAGGACAGATCCCGGAGTCTTGTAGGCCTTGAAGGAAGACTGAATTTTATTCCATAGGCACCAGGAAACCACTGGAGGTTTTTAAGCTGGGAGTGATAGGATCCGTCGCATTTAAAGACGACCAGGAAGGTTTGGCTGCCAAGTAGAGCAGCAGCAGAGACAAACCAGAGGCCCGGCCAAGAGAGGGGCGTTCCTGGATTAGGCTGCAGAGGCCGGAACCACGAGAAGTGGCTGGACCGTGGTGTGTTTTGGGCACGAGCTGCTGATAGATTGGATGTGGGTTGGGAGGGAAAGTGACGCATCAAATGTGACTCCTGGAGTCTGGCTCGAGCACCACGGGATGGCGGCACCGACATGCACAAAATTGGGAAAGAAGCAAACCCCGTAGGGCGAGGGTAACCAAGAATTGGTTTGGGATGCGTTAAATCCAGGAGGTCTATTAGCCCAGTGGAGATGCCAAGGAAGCAACCAGATATACAACCCAAGGAATATACAGTAGTCAAGACATTTCTGAAGTCTAACAGGCAGCCTTGGGCCAAGGTTGGAAGCAGGGATGGGAAAGGAGAGGACTCCTAGGGCTTGGAGAGTCTCATCACCCAACCACCGGACAGGTGACACTCCCTCGTGCCTTCGGCACTGGAGCCTTTTCACTCAACCTTCCAAGCAAAGGGCCTGGTCTAATCTCTCAGCTGCAGGGAGGTGGAGCTAATTTCACAGCGGGCAGCTAATGAATCACCTTGAATTTCTAAACGGTGAAGGTCTACCGCTAGGTCAACGAATCAGGGAACAATTGCAGTTAGAGTTTTTCCGTAATTCATAAAAAGATAGACGTTCTTTCTTAATCCTGCTGTCTACGAGGCCAGCCTCCAACGGTGGGGCCCCCGGGGCCTACATGTAGGGAGCGCAGTGGACACAGCTGTTGCCCATGCCCGTGCTTGTCCTCACCCCACCCCCACTTTCCCGCGTGGGAGTGAAGCTCGCTGGTGACACTAGGGAGCCATTGTGCCAGTCCTGGAAGTGCCGGCTGTGAGGCTCCTTAGGTGCTATAATCAATGTCCCTACATTTAAAGCTGCTTCGAATGGGGTCTTTCTCTTCCCTCCGTACACTTAGATGCGCCACGGAGCTCACCCCCTCCAACTGCTTGTTTCTAACCGCTGTCACATAGCCGTTCGTTCCGCCACGTGTGAGGCACTCAGGAAAACGTGGTGAAGAAACCACTCGGCCTAGTGGTGCCTGTCCCCGTGGATCTGACAGTCCGGCGGGGACACAGACGGCACACAGGTAAATGATGAAACGGATCATTCCCAATTGCACACCTAGGAAGGGGAAGGACGGTGCGCTATGAGACACAGCCTCCGGATCTCATCCTCTGAGGAGGTGTCGCTGAGGAGGTGATGTTTAAACTGAGACCTAAAAGATGATGGGGAAACTGGGCAGGTCACTGGGGAGAGCGTGCGGCTCTTGATCTCTGGGTCGTGAGTTTGAGCCCCATGTTGGGTGTAGAGCTTACTTTAAAAAATAAATAACAACAAATATGTAAACTAGGACCTGGAAGATGAGAAGGATCCAAATGGGGAAGAGAGGGCAGAAGAGTATTTCAACAAGCCGGAATAACCAAACTGACATGTTCTTCCAGCCCCATCTCTAAGCAGAAGCTCTTGAACATCACATACCTTTTTCAATACGACATAGTGTTGTCACTCTGAATCTGAATCATCTAAGAGATAGAGGGGTTTTTGCCCCTTCACTAAGCATCCCGAGGTTGCTAAATCCGGAGTGTCTACACCAGCACCAACCCCTCAGATGCTATCACTTGTGTGTCATTTTTTTATATTAAATATAATTTTTCGTCGAATTGGTTTCCATACAACACCCAGTGCTCATCTCAACAGGTGCCCTCCTCAATGCCTATCACCCACTTTCCCCTCCCTCCCACCTCCCATCAACCCTCAGTTTATTCTCAGTTTTTAAGAGTCTCTTATGGTTTGCCTCCCTCCCTCCCTGTAACTTTTTTTCCCCCACTTGTGTGTCATTGACAAAGCTTTTGAGCAATCCTGTCCCTGCCTTCAAACAAACAAAACCAAGAATAATAAAATTCCTTCCCCTGTGAGTCTCTAACGGAATGTTTTTTTTTCTTTTTCTTTGAGGCACCTTTAGATTCCCTTTTTTGGGGGAACGAGAATTAATGCTGGTTAATGGTCCTCAAGGGTTCCCTCACACAGTTTCTACTATCCTCCCTGATGGTTGATTCTGGCCAAGAGAGCTGGCTTTGCAAAAGGGGTGTCAACCCCAAGGATCCAGAGTCAGGCAGGCCATTTCGCCATGTTTAAAAATCAGGAGAAAGATTTCAATTTGTTTCGGTAAGATGTCAACATGCAATAATGGGAACCCACACAGACAGACAGACCTGTACTGGAATTTAGATTCAGTTCTGTGACCTTGGGGGTGTTACCTAATCTCTCCAAGCCTCCGTTTCCTCACCTGTAAAATATGGATAGTAATTTCTACCTTACAAGAATTAACTGTGATCATCCGTTTCAAGCACCCACCTGACATGTAGTCAATACTCAGGACGTGGCGCTTGGGTGGCTCAGTCAGTAAAACACCGACTCCTGATTTCAGCCGAGGTCATGATCTCACAGTCTCACAGTTTTGTTCGTGAGATCGAGCCCTGCATGGGGCTCTACGCTGTCAGCTGGAGCCTGCCTGGGATTCTCTCTCTCCCCTGCCTCTTTTCCTCCCCCGTTCTCATGCACGTGCATTTTTTTTTTCTCTCTCTCTCAAAATAAATACATTAAAGCTTTTTAAAAAATACTCAGGAAAGGGCGCCTGGGTGGATCAGTCGGTTAAGCTTCTTCTGACTCTTAATTTTGGCTCAGGTCATGATCTCACGGTTTGTGAGATGGAACCCCACATCAGGCTCTGCACTGACAGTGCAGAGCCTGCTTGGAATTCTCTCTCTCCTTCTCTCTCTCTGCCCGTCCCTTGCTCCCTCTCTCTCTCTCTCTCTCTCTCTCAAAAATAAACAAGTAAACATTTTTTTTTAAATACTCAGGAAATATTGGGTCCTCTCCTTTCAAGGCCTGGCTCTCAATTGCCTAATTATATCTTCTGAGGCGCTCAAATGTGGTTATAGCTGGTGCGCCTCAGAGAATATTTCAATTACAGGTGCCCTAGGTGGTACTCTCTCATTTGGAACCCGTAATTTAAATCAGCAATGGCTGCAGGCTGCTCAGGTGTGGCAGGAGAGCTCCCACCCAGCTCACCTTCCCTCCTGCCTGCCTCATCAAAGCCAAGTCAAAAGCCAAGGGAGACTATGGGAATAAAAACCTTTTAACACATATAGACTATTGAGCTATTTGCAAAGAGCTCCTAGGCTCGGAGCAACACGGAGCCAGCATTATTACCATCTCATTACAACAGGATTGGGGAAATTGAGGTCTAGAGATGGGAAGTCATGTATTTAAAGCCTCAGAAGTAAGTTGATTGGGAATCCAGTGCCCCTGCCACACCACCGCATCCTGACAAGGGCAATTTCGTCCTTCACTGGAAAAGTTCACCACCAGCAACTGTCCTGACTCATCAGCATCAGGGAATTCACTCCTGAATTGCCCTTCCTACTCCATGCCCTTCCTTGCTCCTTGTTCTGCTAGCTTTTCTAGACCGATGTCAGTTGCTTACTCTGGCCTCAGGATAGTCTGACCCTATTCTGGGGCTTGCCTAGCATTTCTCACTGCTGTCAATGTGCTTTCACAGGTGGTAGCAGGCTGCTTTGGAACACTTTCACCAAAACCTGTGACTTTTTTCTTTTCTTTTTAAAAACAAATTTTTTTAAATATTTATTTATTATTGAGAGACAGAGAGCATGAGCATGGGAGGGGCAGAGAGAGGGGGAGACAGAGACTTTGAAGCAGGCTCCAGGCTCTGAGCTGTCAGCACAGAGCCCGACACGGGGCTCGAACTCACAACCCGTGAGATCGTGACCTGAGCCGAAGTCGGACGTTTAACCAACTGAGCCACCCAGAGCCCCAGAATCTGTGACTTTTTTCTAAGGCAGGTATGGGAAAAATCAGCCTGACTCTGGTCGGAGTCTGGTTCCGGCCATGGCTCAAGGGTTACGGGCACTGGGTGATGTGGCCCACCCATTTACCCAAGGCTGACAAAGGTAAATTAAGAACCACTCTGCTCTTCCAAAACAAAGGACCAGCCAAAAGAAATGGAAAATAGTATTCCATCCTCAACAGAGTCAGGATGGAACTCAAGCAAAGCTCCGATGTTCGCATCAATTTCTCCAAAATAGAAACAAAGCGTCAGAGTTGACAGAGATCTTCGGATCCGATAACCTCATTTCACACAATGACGGACTGGCGAACAGAAAGTGGCTCATCCACGGCCACACAGCTAGCAAAGGCAGGGCTAGAACCCAGGCCCCAGAACCCCGGTTCACTTTTCTTACTGAACAATACGGTTCACTCCAGAGCCCTAAGCATGTTCTTTTTGGAAGACCCAGGTGATCTCTACCCTACCACTTCCCACATCCCACTCACCCTCCCAGAAAGGTTGTACTGCAGTGGATGTTTGTCATGGGCTTGGGTGGCACGGATCTATGTCTATGAGATGCTCATCCAGGGACAGCTGTTTCCAGCAAGCCCCCTCCCCCAAGCAGACTTCAGCTGTGAGCAGTCGCCACCTTAAACCTGCCCAGTGACCCAGGAGAAAAGGATTCACATATTCCCCCCCGCCCCACCCTCGGGAAACCAGAGATTCCTGGGATAAACTGCATTCTCCCCAGCTTGTGGGATCCACCGGGACATGGTAAAGGAAGCGCGGACAGTAGCTTGCTCTTGTTTTCGGGAATTCCGTTCACACTTAGTTGACCCCTCTGCCACCATCTCTCCCCATCCCCTCCTTTACTTCCTCTTCTGCTTCCTCCATCACTTCCTCTTCTGCTTCCTCCATCACTGCCATCACTACCCCCCACTGCCTCCACCCACTCTACCTCTGTCTCCTCTGCACCTCTGCCCCCAACACCACTTCCTCCTCCACCACCGCCTCCTTCGTTGCCCCTTCCCCTACGCCACCGCCACCACCGGCAGCTTCGCGGCCACCTTTTTTATAGCCTGAAAACAGGTCTCCGCGCCAAAGATGACTCAAGACCCTAATGCTTTCAAAACAAGACAAGTGATCAGTATTTTGAACCTATAGCCGGGGTCGCTGAGACTTATCATGGCTTTGAAATAAACCGGGATTAACTCCTTCTCTTCTTGGTCATGTTTCAAAGCGCTTACCTACCATCTCTCTCTCTCACCAGAAGACCTTAGGTACTCTGAAACGAAGCAGACAATGGTGGCCTTGTTGCAGAAGCCTGATATTAATAGACTCTGCCTTTTGATTTCAGCCTGGAAACACTGGCAGCAAACCAGTGTGAGAGAAGAGGGCCTTGTGTGTAGCAAAAGTTTGAAAGAGAGACGAAGAAAAAACCCAACCCAGCTTTGATCAGAAGGGTCTGAAGATGAATTGTGGTCATTTCACAGGTCTCTGGGAGGAGGTTAATGTCATTTTGAGACAAGGAAACTGGGTTAAAAAAAAAAAAAAAAAAAAGGAACACTGAGAAGGGATGCACTTTCGGACCGAACGGGGCCACTGCACCGAGAGGATCAAAGCTGCTCGCCATACAGAGAATGGAGGATTATTCACTTTCTATTTTTTCACGCCTGCAGCACACATGGGGATCTAATTGGTGGGGATGCGAAATACAGACAGGCAGCCCCAGCAGCAGGGCAGGGCCCGAAGGAGGAGGGGGGCCCCGCTTCGTGCAGCTGCAAGCCATTAAAGGCAAGCCCGCCGCCCCGCGCCGCTTTAATTGCTCTTCTGTGTGTTTCCTCCGCTCACCAGCGCTAGTGTCTACTTCCCAGTCTCTCTGATCTCAGAGGTGATGAGCTTGACGGCTGTCAGGCCTGCGGGGTCAGGGGAGGCAGGAGGCGAGGCTCAGGGGAGTGGGGGGCACCCCCGCGTCGGGGAGGGGCTGCTGCGGGAAGAGGCGGAGTGGGGCCCTGCCCTGCTCCCCCCACCCCAGCCTTGTTCCTTGGCAGGTAGGGAGCCAGGGTCCCTCCCCCGACGGCTGCTGTCTCAGTTCTAACCCATGACACCAGGGGAGATACGGGACAGAACGAAGACCCACACCACCGTGCAAGTGTCTGACCGTAGGCACATCACTCAGTCTCCTTGACCTGTCATCTCCTTGTCTTTGGAAAGGGGTGTGTGCCTAACCCCTAACATGCCCTGGAGATTACCCGTCCTGAAAGGCTAACCGGTGGAGGGAAGTGCCTGTTGGTTGTTGTCACAGACCGCGCCCTCCCTGAACCCTCCCTGCCAGCCTCCTGATCTGCTCTATGTCCAAGTCCCCCCAAGTCCCCCCTTCAGCCCTTCTCAGTGCCCCTCCCTGAGGAACACTGCCCTGACTACCCAGGTCTGTAGGATCGCAGACCCCTCCTGTCACTCGTATCAGGCCCCCGCCTTCTCTCTCTTAGACCTCATCCTTGCCACATCCTCCTGACAGGCATGGCTGTCTCCAGTCCCCCCCCTTCCCCCTCCATCACCTCCATTTCAAGCCCCCAGTTATCTACGTATGTGAAGCTATAAAAGGTAAGCTCAGCCACTCCTCTGCTGAAAAGTATGGCGGCTCCCTGTTGTGTTCTTGTGCTCTCCCCTTAGGGAATGCTTTGCTTCTTCCTTGGTCTGACTTACCCTCAAGACTCAGCTGAGTTATTACCTCTTCCAGGTAGCCCCCCATTGCAAGACAAGAGCCTCCGCTAGGCATAGTCATGCTTTCGTATTGCCGTGCACTGACCACAGTGGACTCAAACCGTTTAGCCTTTCCCCCTCTTGAAAGTGTCTGTCCCCTCCACTTGAAGGTGAGCTTTTGGGGGGAACAGGACTGCATTTTCATTCATCTTTATACTCCCAGCATGTAGGATGATGAGCACAGTGCCTGGAAAAGAGCGGGCACTCCATAAATATATTTTGAACTGATTTATGGCCATCAATTGTTGTTTATTTGTCTCCCGCGCAAGTTATCCAATTAAGTTGAAAGCATTTGGTGAGATGGGAATGTGTCTGATTCATTCTGTATTCTACACAATGCCCAGCACAGGGCAGAGTCTCAATGGAGAGTTGCTAGTTCCAAGGTCTGGCGCTGCTAGCAATAATATCCCTGCTGAGTCTGGCTTGTCTAGTGCTGTTTCCTCAGCATCTAGAACAGAGCTTTGCAGGTACTCAATAAATACATTTTGAATGGATGAACGGTTATGACACTGTAGGGAAAACACCTGTCTGGTTAGAGGGCCTGAGTTCTAGAGATAACACATTCAAACTGAATGAGGCCAGGGTCGGTTAAGCGTCTGAGTGGTTTCGGCTCAGGTCACGATCTCACGCTTCGTGAGTTCAAGCCCCACATCAGGCTACGTGCTGACAGCACGGAGCCTGCTTGGGATTCTCTCTCTCCCTCTCTCTCTGCCCCTCCCCCTCTCGCTCTGTCTCTTTTTCTCAAAAAAAACAAAAAACAAAAAACTT